>NW_004955405.1:37682068-37730346 GCF_000276665.1 Chinchilla lanigera
GAATTATGCTTTGGTAAAATCTAAAAACATACTTCAAATGAGTTATAACAATTAGTACTATTTGGAGTGCATGTCTGCTTATGGGTGAGTGGGCTTTTCACTGGGGCAGCTTGATCATGGAAAAGGCATAAGAAATTCAGATAATCTGAACCCTTGTGATCTCTCCCCAGTGCTGGACAGCTGTCCACAGGTGATGCACGGGCTGATGCTTTGAAATTTTACTGAGATGTTGAGATGGATGAATGACCCAGCACCGTGAAGGGGAAAATGATTAACAATCTGGCTTTCATCCCTACAGTCTCTGAGCTAATGTCCCTCAATTGTTGGATTATCTATTCTTTGAAAATCCAGATCCATTTGTGCCCTGGCTTCTTCAGAGATCCTTAGTGACAGTCCAACAGGGCCACTTTCAGCCTTGTTTCATTTTGAATGACTTTCCTACTCCAGGCCAAGTGACCAAATTCATTCTTAATGTGTTGGTAGGTGTATTGCTCACCTTCTTCTGGATTAAATGGGGTTTAAATGCGGCCATGCAGTAGTCTGCTTTAAACTGGAGGGAGCGTGTTTCTGCTCTATGCAAATGGGTGCATCTGTACGTGCTCAAGAGTGACAGTCAACTTAAAAGCATTTCACATCACACTTTCCTTTCTTGTTGATTTTTCTGAGGCTACTTTTTTTTTTTTAAAAAAGAAAGTCTTGGAATGCTTTGAGGAAGCTCATTCCTTCCCTCAAATGTCAAGCTCTTTTTTCAAATCAGCATTTCTGGTATTTTCCTTGAGGGTGAGTGTAATTCAGAACCGCATCTATACAGTTGGGTGAGGTGGAGAATTTCAGACAATTCAACAGTAAATGTTTTCTTTCAGTTATCCAAATAGTTTAGGTGAATGTTTGAAAAAGACATGTCTGAAATCATCTGGGTTAATAACTCAGTTCTCTACACTGCTTTGCATCAACAATGGATGTAGATGTCTTTTTAAAGGGTTACTGCTCATTTCTAAAAATCAGCATTAAGGACTTAATTCTTTGGTTTCGTGGAGAAAGAAAACTTAGCAAAGCATCCTGTGTCCCCTCTTTACCCCATTATATTCTCAGAAGCAGCTGCTGCTGCCTTGGCCACAATGCAACATTTATTTGCTGATTTTGGGACATTAATGTCCAAACTTGGCCGAGCAGCAGGGATCCTGAACTTCTTGGAATACAAGGCTACAAGCCATGGGTCATGGGCCTGGGAGGCACCTGTGAGTGTAACATTCTTAATAGTCTGTAAGCAGAGAGCTCTGCATTCCCACCGACAGTGTTCTTTGCCCAGGAGACTACAGCGGTCTTTCAGTCTAACTGATGCAAAGATGGAGGCCAGGACACAAGCCTTCCGTGGAGCTAAGGGTTTCTTCTGAACTTCCCCAAAGATCTAGTGGCTCGCCATCTACGCATGCTCATTTGTCCGACCAGCTTTGGTGCCTACCTTGGAAAAAAGTGAGGCAGTTCAGACCAGATGAACATTTCTGGAATCCTTCATTCCTGAGAGTTTTAACTCAAACTCAATCCATTCCCAAAGACTTCCTTCATGACGTTAGGGGAAAGCTGCTTTCTGTGCCTCCTGCCTCGGGCATCTGCCGTAGTTCCGCCTTCCGCTGTCCTGAGAACCGTGCCGGAGGACAGGCTTTCGTGGCTCATGCTCTGTGCTCTGGTCCCTGCTAGCCATTTCCATCTTTTGACTCGCCACGCCCTGCCTTGGATTGTGTCTTCCAGCAAGTCCAAGCCGTCCCAAGTCCTTATGCTCCCCAGATGAACCTGTGTGCTTTCTTGTTTCTCTTTGTAAGTGTTCTTTCTACTTGAAGTGCCCTTTTCCCAGTAGCTGTGCATTACTCCTCCCCTCCACTTCCCTCACCCCCTGTATTACTTTTAAGAGGTGTCCCTTCCGCAAGAAAGACCTCCCGAGCCCCATCCCTCGAGCCTCCCCTGCTAGTGGGTGTGCACACTCCGCACTTCCTGACGGTTGTGCTTGTCTGGTGCGTGCTTGTCTCTCCCGTTAGACCACGAGCTCCTTCAAGACCGATGCTGAGTTCCTTTTATCTTTGTTTTTTTTTCTCACGCTTGATTCAGGGAGTGGCACACAGTGCATCTTCAAAATAAATGCTGAGTAAATTGAGTGAATACACAGAAGAGTCCCTGGGTGGGGAAAGGATGACCCTTTGGGGGTGAAGTTGTATTCAGTGGTGAGCAGAGAGTAAACCTCATCATCACAGCAGTCCTTTTCTAACTGAACAACTATAATCTGACAAATTCTTCCAATATGTGGCACCCTTGCAATAATAGTACAAGGTAGGTACTATGATTATCCCTTTTAAAGATTAAGGAATATTTATTATGATAATTATCATAGCAATAATTAAAATGTAAAATTATTAAAAGACAGAATCTCAAGAGAGAAACTAAATGACTTTCTTAAGGCCACACATGGTCGTAAAAAGTAGAGCCTGGGATTGCTAACCAGTGCCAGTGTAATGAGCTTAATCATTGACATCTTATTTTTTGGAGACGGGTATAGAAACTGGCCATGTTGGCTATCAAATGAAATTCCCCCAAATGCAATTAGAGTTTAAATTACTCTACTGGGAGAACTCTAAAAACAGTCAAATAAAAAAATATTTCATTCAACCTTGGTCTGGCAGCATCTGTATGCACATGGGCTCCAAAGGCAGGAATAGCTTGTTAATTTGGAATTTAACTACCAGAAATTTCTAGTAACAATTATTGCTGGGAAGAGTAACTGATGCATCACGATGGCCCCAGGGTATCCCACGGTCATGAGGTATCTTCTGAATCATCAAAAAAAATTGAAATCATGTTCAGTCTAAGTCTAGCATTAAGTTTGTTTTATTGTCTTCAAAGCTTTTGGATGTGAGTCATCTCTGAATAACTTCTATAAACTTAACTATATTAAATACTTGAATGATCAGAAACCCCCTTAAAGAGAAGTTTTATTGTAATTTCAAACTTGATTACTTTGCTTTAAAAGATCTGTCAGTGTGATGTAATTTCTGAAGTACAAATGCATGAGAAAATATTAAGTCATGTATCTTTTGGCAATGATGTGCTTCTCAACGAATGGACATCATTTGCACATTTTATAAATATTTACCAAGCAGGTACTTGTACTGGGTACTGAACTGGGTACTGAAGTTGCAGGGGCAGTGAAGGCATACACAATCCCTGCCCTTCCGTAATGAGGAGATCCATGAAAGGTTTTGATGCTTAAGAAATTAATTCTGATTCTCAAAGACTAATGCTACTGTGGATAACACCATGACTTCAAGGCTGAACTAAGTAAATGTTAGAACTGAATTAACAGCCAAATTTTATGTAGAGACAAGAAAAGGGATGGCTGGACTTGAGGACTGAGAGGAGGGACAAGGTGCTGACCTGGTGAGATTGCACATGTGGGCAGAGGCTGTGTGGCCATGTAAGATGTCACACACTGGCCAGACGGTTGGGGCTACAGAAGTCGGGACTTCATCCTGTAGAGAGAAGAGCAAATGGATAAGCTTCATGTGCTAATACACTGGCAGTGTTTGCAGTACGTGTGGAGCTTGATGGGGTCCCTTCTGCATTTCAAAAATAGTATTGTACCTGGCTTTTACTGTCCACGGACGGTGTTGGATGAGGAATGGCAGTGCTGGCAGAAGAAGTGCATTTGCCACCTACTCTGAAAAGTGTGAAACCATCGACCAACAAATTAGTGAACATTTATTGGTCACTTGGATAAAAATATTGTCACCAAGGTTGGCACCATAAGAAAATGAAGAGGAGTATGAGGCCTTGTTCTCCCCATGTGTCTGGGAAGAAGTCTATCCAGGGCAGTGCAGAGCCACGCTGAAGTGAAAGCCAAGCTTTTCCGTATGGTTCAGGCCTTGGTGTATGACATGTTAGCTTCTTGCGTGACAATTCAAGGGCACATTTGGAGAGCCAGAGAGAGCGCTCGCATCACCCCCCAAAGTCTTGGTGACCAGGCACAATCAGGGCTTTGAGGAAAAAGCCCAACACCCTGGAACCGTCGAGCAAGCAGGTCCTAAGCAGAGTGAGGGCCAAGCAGAGAGGAGAGCTGTGGGCCGGGAGTCAGCGCTGTAGGTCTCCAGTTCCTTCCCGCTGAGAGCCTCACGTCAAGGGTCCAAAGCTTGCCTTGGCTCTGGCTGTGGATTGGCAGGTCGCTCACTTAGACCACTGCAGAGTTGGGATTTGTTTGCTTTAAAGTTTCCTCCAAGACATATTTAATAGGCAGATGTAAACCTATATGTTCTCCTTCCAACAACTGTTGGATCCTCGCGTTCCTTGATGCCTGTGCTCTTTTCCCAGGGTGTCCTTTAGCAACATAATTTTCAGTTTTGCTGAAGGAGAAGGGCCTTTGGCTTGACTGCTTTCCCACCTCCCTGTCAGTTATTACGTCTGTGTTCTGGAAACAGCTCACTCCAGCTTGTTTATTTATGATGCACCCTGTGGTCAGCTGCAACTTAGTTTGCAGTTTTTTGGTAACATTTATTGTTTTCATCTGATTAAGAAAAAAATGCATGCCAATGGTTAAAAATTTGGAAAATACAGTGGAATATAAAAATAAAAATGCAAGTCACTCATGATTCTATCACCCAGAGCTAATCACTGCTAATGCTTAGAATATTTTTTTTCAGGCTTTTGAAAATCTATGCAAATGTACAGTGAACATGTCTCTGTAGCCTGCTAAACAAAAATAAAATGGAGATACAATTTCAATTGATTCTGATCTTTTTACCATCTTCACTAACAAAGACACCCAAATCTTTGTCCACTATTCTCATTATATCTTCAGGAATAGATTATCATGGAAAAAATTAAAGTCACCAGTGTATATACTTATTTAAAGACCCGATACAACAGTGAGAATATAGTTTCCACAAGCATGGATATCATGTCACTATACCCTCATGTGTTATTAATTTCAATGTGATAATTTAGGAGACTAAAATAGCATCTTCACTTAAATCCCTCTTCTTGGATTACTGGTGAGTTTTATAATCTTTGATAGGCAGTCAGTTCCAGAAGTCCTGGCCCTTGGTAGCCTTCACTTCACTTATGCTTGTCTTCCCCTGATATTGACTTGCTGGCTCTCCTAAACCGGGGTCTATACACTTTTTAAATCTATGAAACATGTTAACCCTGTACATTATATATTATCTCTTCACTCAACAAGCACATACTCATTAAATATTTATTGAGTATCCATGATATTTCAAGTTTCTGAAGGTAGAGATGGGTGGATGAAAATTGAAAGTCCCTAACTCTAGAAGTTCAGAATATAGAGGTAACCTGTACGGGAAGTAAAATACAGTGCTACGTCATGCAACCAGTGTTTACTGATTACCATCCATGTGTCATGGATCAGATTAAGGATCACGGACAACAGCAATGAATAAGATAGGCATGTTTTTCTCCTTTCCATGGCTGTTACTCGCTGTACAGAATAGTTTTATAAGTCATTATAATACAGTGGGTAAGTTAGAGGCAGCTTTACATTGTGGCTTAGGTCATGGCTCTGAAGCTAGACAGTCTGTGTTGAACTCCGGCTCAACCACTAGTTAGCTGTCCTTGCGATTACAAGGAGGTCAGTTAGCTATTCTGTTCTTCAGGGTCCTCCATTAGGGAAACAGAGGCAATCACGTCATGCCAACCTTTAAAACAAGGCCTTCTATACAGTGAGTGCTCACACAGGTCTCATTCTTTTCTAAAGGACTGTTTTGATAGGGAAATGGTGGTTTGGGCTACCGGGATGTAAAAGAGAAGGTCCTTGACTAAGACTTAAGGGTCACAGAGCAGGGTCTGGGAGCTCCTTTAGAAGGAGCCTAAGTCAGGAGGATGAGGTCACAGGTGACACGCCTGGCAGTGGAGAGTGGAGGTGTGTGTGCATCTCAGGGTGCCATGCCCATGTAGAGAGGCGACGTGGACTAGGCCCCCTGTGAGGGATGATGGTGTCCCCAGAAACCTAAAGGAGGTCCGGATGAGCAGGGTGAGAGTCTTTCTGTTATTTATGGCTGTGTAACAACACACTTCAAATTCAGTGGTTTTGAAATACAGAGGTTCGGGGCAGAGGATGTAGCTCAGCGGCACAACGCCTGCCTGGCAAGCGCAAGGTCCTGAGTTTGATTGCCAGTACCAAAAAATAAATAAACAATAATAATAAAATAAAACAAATAAAATGCAAAGGTTTAAAGAACAGCAGTTCAAGTAATTGAAGTTTGGATCAGAAACCACAGAAGCCAGAGGAGACTGTACCTGAGGTGTGGAGTGGCATCTTTAAAGTGCTGGAAGAGAAAAACCGCGAGCAAAAGTTCGATCTCCAGCAAAAATATCCTTGAGCAATGCAAAGCTTTCTCAGAGGAAGAGACACTGAGAGCTGCTGTCACCAGTGCATCTGTGGGGAAGCAAATCTAAATGAGGTCCTCTGGGCCTCAGCCAGGAACTCGAAACTTTCCAGATGCAGAAAGGGCAGCAGACATGGTGAGTATAACAGACTTTCTTCTCGTCTTAAAATTCTTTAAAAACTCGTTTGACTATTGAAGAGGGCATTGTTAAGTGTCTGAAGGGACATGAAACACATGTGGCACAGGACAGTAGCACCAACAGGCAGAGTAAAGGGATCTGTTTGGTTTCAAACATGCTGTATTTTACTAGGAGTGGTAAAATATTAACTCCAAAGTGTATGGTGAAATTTTAGGCATGAGTATGGTGAACCAGAGGACAACTACTATGAACATAAAACAAAAAGACATAACCAGAACGCCAGTAGAAAAATTAAACTATGACAATAAAAAATTAAAAGGATCAAAAAGCAAGAAAGGCAAGAAACTATTAGAGCAGACAAACAGAAAACAAATAATAAAATAATAAATCAAACCAGAGTGAATATATTAGTATTGGACACAGTGGAGTTTATGTTTGAGTTAAATTTGCTCTTCTATTTCAAATTTCCTAAGACAGTACCTTAGATTTCTTGTTTTTTTCTAATATAAGCTTCTACTACTAGTCAAAAATTTAAATACACATTTAATGCAATAAATTACTACAAGAAAACTACTACAATGCACTGTAAAATTATAGAATGAAAATGTTACTGACCAAGAAGACATAATTCTAAATGTGTCTGTATCTAAAAATAGAAGTTCAAAACATTAAGCAAAACCTGCTAGCACAATAAAGAGAGAAACAGGCAAATCCACAAATACGAGAAACTTCAGTACCCCCTTTCTCAGTATTAATGAGGAATTGGGAAGAAAATTAGTAAAAACATAGTGGGCTCGAATATCATCTACCAACTTCATTTGATTGACATTTATAAACTAATCTATGCCACAGAAAAACAAAAAGAAATTACTTTAAGCTGCACACGAAACAGTCCCCAAAATAGACCCTTTCTGCACCCTGGTGGGGGGTGGGAACAACAATTTAATAAAATTTAAAAATACCTAAAGATACAATTCATGTTTTCTTACCATAAAATAATTAAAAGGGCACTGGATAACATGAATATCAGCTAATTTTATAAATTTTTGGAAATTAAACAACACATTTCTAAATAGTCTGCAGGTTAAATGGAAAAGTGAAAAGAAAGGGAATGTTTTTTAACTTAATGTCAATAAGAAAACAACATTTCAAAATTTGTGGTACACAGCTAAAGCAGTGCATAAGGGGAAAATTAAATAATTATCATTTTGTTAGTATTAAATGCTCATGTTATAAAAGAACAATAGACCATCTAAGCCTCTACCTTAAAAATTTAGAAACAGAAGAGCAAATGAAGTTCAAACAAAACAAAGGAAATGATAAAAAGCAGAAATTACAACAAAGTGGAAAACAGAAAAATACGTGAAACAGAATAACATTAGTAAACCTCTGTCCAGAATGACCAAAGAAAGAAAGACGAGACATAAATGATCAAAAACGGAATTAAAAGATCCATCAGACATTAGGAGAATGATAACAACCGTATGCTGTAAACTTGGCATTTTAGTGGACCCATTTCTGGATATATCTAACATTTTAGTGAATCTCTCTTTGACTTCATGGAATTTGAATGGAACCTCAGGATTTGGAATCGCTTTTAAGTGAGACTTCAGAGGAGTTGGAAGTATAATCACCCACTTCTCCTTACCATCTCTCTACCATCTCTTACCATCTCTCCTCACATGTTTTTGCCGCGGCCGTGGGTGCAGCACGGGGGGTGTGAAGCAGTGTGCAAACCTCTGAGTGCATGTGAAGCTCAGTGTCCCCATGTCTGTAGCCAGACTAGTGACAGGAGCTGCATCACTTCAGGAGGAGAGGGAAGGGCCGGAGGAGTGTGTCCAGGTGCCTGGATAGTAAGATAGGAAGATACCAAGCACCTCGTAAACACCAGTTAGGTGAGGTCAAGCTGGTCAAGACTTAGAAACATTGAAGAAGCAAAGCAAGAGCAGATTAAGAGATCAATAAGAAGAAACAAGGAGATAGAGCACTTGGAAAAGGGCAGGGGACCAGGAGATGGGAGAAGCAGGGAAGAGGAAGGGGTGGGAGATGAAGTAAGATGCATTATGGACGATGAATGCACTCATTCTGTACTGCAGACCTCTACTAGTGAACACTGCACTAGAAAAGCAACGCAGAAAGGGATGCTTTGGTGCTTTTTGTTTCTATTTTTGGGGAGAGGGCAGTGAGGACTGAAGCACATAGACTTCATTTTCGTGTTTTGATCTCAAATCCAGAAATCTAAAGGGATTTCAAATGGCTACACACACGCGTGCACACACCATGTTTCAGTTGTTTGCTTATCAAGGACAACTTTGAAAAACATGTGTTTCTTAAGTCAGAATTTTTAAAACTCTAGTCAATAAATTCTGAGAATCCTGAAACAGATTCACGGGTATTTGAGAGAATTTTTTTGTTGTTGTTGCTTTTGGCCTGGAAAGAGAAGTCAGCAAACTATTGTCCAAAGGTCAAGTTCAACTCTCCACCTGCTTCTGTGGATCTGATTTCACTGGATCTCAGGCGTGGCCATTTGTCTATGTATTGTCCGTGGCTTGGGACTGCAAAGGCAAAGGAGTCACAGAATAGAGTATGTGGTCCATAGGCTAAACTCTTTATTTTTTGTTTTTTTACAGAAAAACTGACCAGTTCCTGACTCAGTCGGTGCTTTCTGTCATTCAACTTTAACTAAGCTGGTCTCTAGGCATTGAAAGCTTCTTGTTTAGCTAGAGTTAGAGTTCCGTTGTTTTCAGGGAGTTTAGCATCCAGTGCTCACATTTAGACCATGACAGCTCTTGTTTCAAATCCAGGCTTTGATATGTAAATCAGACCTCTATTTTCCCAACCGTAAAATAGAGGCAATAAAGTGACAGCTTCATGGTAAAACTCCACGATCAGTGACCCCACTAAAGTTTGAATGTTTGGAGGTTTCCTCTTGAATGTTACAGTCCTGTTTGGCTGAAAAGACTCACTTTGACCTTGAAATAAAACCCCTCTGCACTTTACAAACTGACTTGACTCTACCGGAAGCACCATGGTAGGATTTTTAATTCTTACTGTGCTTGGCACGTATGAAAGGCACAAAACTTGTAAGTCAGTTTTACCTACGACTTTTATCTTGAAAATCGTGTCTTCTATGGGAATCTTTCACTACCTGAACTCTCCTGACTCAGAAACTGAGCAGAAAACAAAATCCAAAAGCGTGTCAGGGTGCATCTGCCAGGGAAATTGCTTCAGTTGGACCCAACGACATGTGAGCGAGCAGGCGAGCGAACTCCAGCTGTATCTCAGCTCATTTTTAACACAACAGCATCTCATGCCCTAAACGTGTTATGCGTTATCAGGGCCATTTCCGCCAGATTAAGTGATGATTTCTTCTAAGAAAGTGGAAAAGGCTGAGGAGAGGGCTGGGGTGCCTGACAGGCTTGGGAAATCCATTCATTGGCAGAAATTTTGGAAAGTAGAAGGAGCATTGAGAGAGGTGACTGCCTAAGATGTGTGTTTACCATCACCTTGTCCTTTATCAATCATGTGTTTAATTTTTCTTTATGCATGAGAAAATAGGGAAATTATGTTATGCATCCTGGATTGCCCTAGGATTGTTTAGGGACCTAGAAGGTAACAGGGATGTAAGAGAGGACTATGAGCATATTATTACAGTGATTCTTTTTTAAAATAAATGACTATAGACTCCCACTCTGAACATTTGCTAAATAACAGGTTTGGGGGAATGGGCTAGATTCGGGGACGCTGGCCAAGGGGGGATATATACTGTCCTGTGTGAGTCTCTCCTTTGCTCATCTCCCCTACTGCAGGCCTCTGTCTCCCAAGACCTCGAATCCTCATCCCTGGTGGCCTCTGCTCTCCAGGGTGCCAGCTGCCTCTCCCTATTGGCCTGGGTTTCCTGGCATAGCCTCTCTTGTATGCTGCTAATTCTTCTGCCTTCCTGCTCCAAATGGACCTCCTTTGAAGCCGTGCATGCCTAGGCAGAAGTCCCATTCTTTAGTCAAGCAAGTTCAAGTATGAATTCAGCGTGTTCCCAACATTCTCTGTCAGTATGGCCCTTCCCTGAGTCAGGACATGTTGTGCCGTGGCTTGGATCTCTCTGATGCCTAGCTCTTTACTGACTCACCACCTGTTGTCTGGTGCTGTTCCTTCGGGATGCTGCTCTGCAGATGGGACTGAACGCCCCCAAAGCCCATAGAGGTGGGCCTCTTTTCTATTCTCTTCCTTCCTACTGATGGTTCTGATTAAGCATACCTCCATGCCCAGAGTCTGTACCACCAGCTACAATAATCAAGTAGTGCCCAATCAACCCCAGACAAGGCCAGACCATCTTTCTCTGGGACTTGTTTCCTTCTGCTGTGCTTTGTCGGCTCATTTTAACTTGACCTGTTTGGTAGAAGAATGAGGGCAATGTGATAAGATATGACATGGACTTGCCTTTCTGTGATAACGAACCACATGCAACAAACTCGTCCGAACTGACCCTAGTCACAGACCCCTAATGGTTAATTTTAGTTGTCCACTTGGCTGGATTAGAGATACCTATAGAACAGAAAAAGTACTATTGTGTGGTGTATCTTTGAGGGTGTTTCCAGAGGAGGTTGGCATGTGAGTCTCAGTGGGGTCAGTGGGGAAGATCAGCCCTCGGTGTGGCTTGCTGCTATCCCACCAGGCCTTGGAAGAATCAGAGCACCTTGTGCTGGTCTTTGTCCTGGAGCTGAGCCACAATTTTCTCCTTCCCCCAGACACTAGAACTCCAGGCTCCCCAGTCTTAGGACTCCAGGGCTGCCACCCACGGGTCCCTGAGTCTTCAGGTTTATGGACTTGGACGGAGCCAGGCTGCTTGTAGGGGTCTCCAGCGTGCAGACATCCTGTTGTGGGACTTCTGAGCTTCCACAATCCTTTGAGCCGATTTCCAGTAAATCTCCTCCCATATAACTCCTTATATATCCATATCTATATTCTACTGTTTCTTCCTTTCTGAAAAACCTTGATGAATGCCACCCCAGGCCCATAAAACACTTGTGATATAGGTTGGCTATCCCATACAGCTTTCACTTCCTTATTACTAGATAAGTGACTTCCTTGAGTGTCTGCTTCCTCCTCCATAAAGTGTGGGAGCTAGCATCGAGGTTAGAAGGCTGTTATAAAGATCCCACGCCCCTAACAAGCAACTGCACTCAATGATGGCACCTTACCAAGCAGCTTTTAGGTCCAGAATTTTGTTCTGCAGGAATTACTTTCTGTAACAGCACCAGGAATCAGGCATGTGGAGAAGTCCTGCTGTTCACTCTTGGAGCTCTACAAGTGAGATATGGGAGCACAAGAGTGTGTATGGGCTAAAACTTCTTCATCTGCGGGAAACACCAGCCATGCCCCAGTTTATCCCAGTTCCTTTCCCAAGAGGAATCTTTTCTCCCTTCTCTTCTTCCTGCCTGCCTCAACATTGAATGGCTACATGGTTTGAAGTGAGCACTTTGTCCTAGAATGTGGATGGGCAATGCCTCCCTAGCTATTCCCTAAAATCTGGGGCTTACAGAAAGAAATTCAGAATTCAGATCAGAAAATCTAGTCTAGCCAAGACACTACTTCTTACCAGCCTTGAAGGGCATTTTGTTTACCTATATGTCATTTTCTTTACCTCCCGAATCTTTAAAAATGGAAAAACACTATACAACTCTTCATCACTTGAAAATATTTCTCTTATTTGGCTTCAGAGACTTGTACAGTCCCAGGAAAAAACTAGAAATGCAACTGTTTGTCAGAATGAAGAAAACCTAGGATGTTCTGATCCACTTGAAGGGGTCCAGCTGAATTTCCCATGTTAATGGCTTGACTGGGGGTGAAAGATGAGGGATGAGAAGCACGCCATACTCAAGGGAGTCCCGTCTGTCCTTCCTTGCCCACCCACACCTTCCTAAAAGCGAGGGAAGCTGTATTCTTCCTTCTGCTGGTATTTGTTCACCATTTGGTGTTTAGCACCCTGAAGAGTCAGGGATGGCTTCCCACATGGCATGAGTCAGATGAGACTTTCCAGTGACCTCCAAGGGTGAAAATCCCACCTACCTTTGGTCTTTGTGTGAAGGGGTCCCCAGATGACTGACCTTGAAAGAGGGGCCACTCCACTTCCCCAAGCCCATGTCATCCTCTGTGGGTGCCAGCACCCTCTGCATCTGTTCTGCCCCCATATCCCTCAATTTCTCCAATCTTTCTCCACTTACCGCACCACTGGTGGTCTGGGGTGTGCAGCCCAGATGTTCTCCCCAAACGATGCCATTACTTTTCAAGTGGCTTCACAGAGCAGATGTTCTCATTTGCTCCCTTGGCCCTCGATTGCTGAAACTTCTCTCTGCCCCAGAGAGCACACAGTGTTGCTGCTGTGTGTTTGATCAGGAGAGAAGGAGCAGGAGCAAGAGAATCCCACGCTGACGACTGCTTGGCAGACAAGCTCCTGGGCGTAAGTGTGTTCCTCCTCTTTGTTCTCTTTACAGTTGTGAGCAGATGTTCTCAACTAGACAACTAATTTTTCTTTCCCTGGCCCCCATACACCAATGCTACTTCTCATTCCCCTGCTCCATGCTAATCACAACTTGTCCAAGACTGTAGGATCTTCCTTTGCTTAGGTCCACCCGTGACCTTTGGTTCTGTTGGTTTGTTTGCTCAGTCAGGGAAATCTGGTAGATACAGGAGTGTGCCCGAAGCCTAGACTTCAGTTACAGCTCCTATTTGCTTCACAGGAGCTTTTCATTTCATCTTCCCCTTGCTTTCCTCCTCCTCCCAGCTGTCACCCTGCTCCTACCACACTGAATTATTGCAGTTACAGCCCTCGTCACCTCTCAGCCTTTATCTTTTTTCTTCCTGGAGGATTCTCTTTTCTCCCTTCTGTTCCTTGGTGGATTCCTGATCATTCCTGAGATTTCTGCTCAGATATGATCTCTCTGACCTCCACCTGCCAGTCCAAAGCTCTCCCAGAGCTTATGTTAGTTCCAAAGCAGCTATTATGTTCCTATATTATAATGGCATTTTAATTTTTTTCTCCCTTTGGTCATTACTTTAATTTTTAAAGCTGAGCAAGTAGGTTTCCATGGAATCACGCAGGACAGTTGGAATAGATTCTAGATTCCTTATTCTACCCTCTTTTGACTTCATGGAGTTTCTCCTCTGGGTTAAACTTCTTTGAGTTGTTCAGATGAAGGACAGTTGTCCCTGTCCTCAATTACATAAGTTCCATATGCGGCTTTCCAAAGTTGCTTAATGGCATAGCGGTAGTGAGATGCACAAATGACAATACCACGATCCCAAATAATGTATATGATGTTCTTGAAAAGGTAAAATTATGGAGACAGTAGAAGAATCAGGGATTGGCAGGAAGAGAGACTTAATAAGCAAACCACAAAGAAATTTTGGGGCAGTCAAGTTACTTTCCATGACAATAAAATTGTGGATATATGTTGTTATACATTATCAAAATTCATAGAATGCCTAACACAGAATGAACCCTAATGTCACTAGGGGCTTGGGGTGATAATGATGTGTCCATGCAGGCTATAATAAATGTCCCACTCTGGTCCAGATGTTCGGAGTAAGGGAAGTTTACCTTCTGTTCATTTTTGTGGTGGACCTATAACTGCACTAAAAAATAAGGTCTTTAAAGGGCAGCACATTTTCTATACAGTTGCTTTTCAAATTTCATTTTTCTTGTTAAATACAATTTTATTTAATCTATTTTTTATTCTTTAATTTATTTGCTTTTTCTAAAAATACACATACTTGTCCCTTTCATGTAAACTTTTGAGCTGGGATTCCATTCATTTTTCAGTTTTGGAAAATTGTCAACTCTTACCTTTTAAATATTACTTTTCTGCTATTGTTCCATATTCTGATTAAAAAATTCCCTTTGGAATATTGTCATAGTGTTTCCACCTCTGCCCAACACCTGTCTCTGAAAATTACACAAAACCAGAAAGCCAAAATATCCTTGTTTTCTATGCTGCACTGTGTGGAAATTCTTTGTGCTATCTTCTTATTCACTAATTGTTTTGTGTAACTGTGCTCAGTACAGTTTATCCCACTTATTGAGTATTTCACTGATAATCTTTAACATTTTAATTTGATCATTGTTTAAATTTCTTTTACTTTTCTTATCCAGCTGTTATTATTTCATTTATTTTCATTTGGCTCAATGATTTGTTTTTATAGATGACAATTCTTTACCTTCTTATACTTTATAGAAATAATTTTTTTGGAGCGTTTGTCAATTTGTTTGTAAAAGTGTTTTATCTTGAGCCAATTTATTGTTTAAATAGTGAATTCTACTCTTATACTGATTAGGGCTAATGCAAATATCCTTCAGTAATCTGAAGACCTCATAAGTGTAGCTTCACTTCACACAGGAAGTCTCAAAGGAGCCCTTAAAGGGTTGTGCAGCTGTTTAAGGATGCAACCAGTGGTCCAGACCCGTTACATCTTTCTGCTTCTCAACCTCTTTTCTCAGTTTCATAAACACATGTGTGCCTCTGAGCATTGTACATGCATGCTGGACAGGAAAAATGATGAAAGTCAAAAAGGCTTTCTTAAGTGGAACTTTGTCTTTTTTTTCCTCAGGGAGGGGAAATATCTTCCCCAGGAAATTCATTGCTGGGACTATGTCACATGGCCTTCCATAGCTGCAAGGGAAGCTGGGCAGTGGTTCATGAACTCCATTCTCTCCAGGATTCTGGTTGAAAACAAATGAGATGAGAACTGAACCAAATTTCCTCATAAAGTCAATGTTAAATCTAACCACTGAATTTGATTTGGTTCTCATCCAACTCAGTTTGTGACCAGAATCATGGAAAGAATCAAGTTCAGAACTGAAGTACCACTGTATTTCTTTTACTAGCTTCTGTGGTAGTGGGAGGACAGCTCAATAGAAGCTGGGACTGAATACTAAGTAAGTCAGTCCATAGTACTCTCCACAGTGTTCTCACATATCTTTAGATTTCTTTAAGTGGGTCTGAAATATTGACTTTGGGAGAAATGTTTTATGTTTCTCTCTCTCTCCTTATCAATTACCACTTCTCTGTATCAGTGGTCTCATCTGCCCCCCAGCTCCAAACATAAATAGATCTGCCAGTGGTGGCACAGGGGTTTTGTGCAGTGTTCTTGGGTTCTTCAACTGTCCATCTAATCACAAAGCTTGCATGGATTTCTGTGGCAGCAAAACTATATCTGTATTTTCCTTTTCCCTGGGACCTCAGTGACCCACAAGCTTAGAGCACTGGGTGGAAGTTGTCAGTAACTGTTAAGACAATTCTTAGTGAGTGAAAGATTAATTCTAGCCCCTCATATTCTGTAGAGCCTTTGCTCCTGTTAGCCCACAGGAGCCAAGCTACTGGCCACTCTTACTAGTTTCTGCCCCCAGACCCAAGTGTGTGTATTAGGTAACGTTTCTTTTCCTACCAAGTTAACTGAAGCATTTCCTCCTCTCCCTCTCTCTCTACTGCTCCTTTCTCTACTGTTGTTTCCCCACTGCTCCTCTCCCTCTTTCTCCTCTTCTTTTTCTTTCTCCTCCTCCTTGCTGTTTTTATTTTCTCTGTGCTGAAGGTCAAACTCAGAGCCTTTGCACTCAGCTCCATTCCCTTCTTTTTGAGACAGGGTCTTGCTAAATAACTAAATGGAACTTGAAATCACCACCCTTCTGCCTCAGCCTCCCAGAATGCTGGGATCACAGGTGTGTGCCACCATGTCTGCAGTTTGTTGTCTTTTAGTACCTTTCAGTTATGCCTTTCTTGTTTTCTACTCTGGCATTGGGTGTCTATATGCTTAAAACAGAACACTGTGTCTATACATGAACTACTCAAGCCACCTATGACTTAATTCAGTTCCTGATCATATAATTCTTTTGTATTGTTCCCAATTTGTGTAGTTATTCTCTGTAATATATTTGTAAGATTCTTCTTAAAGGCAGAAATAGTGGACCTGTATATTCCAAAATAGACTTGACAAATGACAGATGTCAGATGACAACTGAACTCTAAAGACCCTATACAGGGGTCCAGAGGTAACAAATACTACCATTTTGGATAGCAGAATATCAGGAAAATGAAATTTTCCTGTATATGTTGAACAAGAGTTGGAGGAGGGAATTTAAGGGTCCAAAGAGGCATGTTAACTCTGTTGAGGATTTCAGAGAATTTTCAAGATAACCAAACTATCATTTATCCTAGTAATTTGAAGAAGCTCTAGAATCAGAGCTGAATTCAGAGTCTAGCTCTATTATTATTAGCCAGTATAAACTTGGGCAAAGATATGCCCCAATCCTTCACCTGAAAACATTGGCTATAGTTATGGTACCACCCTCATAAAGTGGTGGCAGAAACGCATGTAAAGTTTTTAGTACAATGTCTGGCATGTAGCAAACCAGTTGTACAGGTAACTGTTACTATCGTGTGTTAATATTCTGGCCATCTACTAGAAGGTAAATATCTTTGCCCTCCTTTATCAAGAAATGAGATTCAGTACAACCAAGGTAAATAAGCTCAACCCAAGGTCACCAGCAAACCAGTTTTAGTTGATGCTTTGCAGTCAGCCTATAGCACATGCCTTTCCTTTACCTCTGAGTACTCATTTTTCAGTAAGATCTTCTGAGAACTGTCCAGCTCTGGCAAATTCTATTGAGTGCTGTGCATCAAAGAAGACCTGATTTCCCGAATTTTCAGGTTTGGAAGGTCAGGTTTAATTTCCTTCAGTTGATCAATCTAGACTCTACTTCCCATCTTTGCCACTGCTCTGGTTTTCATCATATCTAATTCTGTGTCATTCATTAAAAATAGTTGTCTGTCTAACGGAGCAAAATACTCTTCACTGAGTAGAAAATTCTAATTGCAGTGAAGTTGAAGGTTAAAGGATTGCTTCTACACTGTGCTTCCTTCCGAGGAGTACAAAGCCCTGACTCCACACACTTCATACACACTGACCACAGGAGACACACTCGGATTTTATTCTAGCATGGATTCCATCTTTTATTGTAAGCAAATTAATGGAGCACTCTCTTGTAATTAGTTTTTTTAGCTATCACGTCACAGTTCACTCAGCTACAGAAATAACCATTTGCTTCCTTTCCTCCCCATCTTGCTAGCTGTCATCAAAGAATTATGGTAGTTATACAATGATTGCAAAGTTATTTCTGTCATGTGTGAAGTTCGAGCTGGCTATGCAGCACAAATCCTTTTGGGGGGTTCTCTGGGTCTGTTTGGCTGCCATAGCAGAATACCTAAGACTTAGGTATATACATAACTTATAAAGAACAGAAATTTATTGCTTGAAGTTCTGAGGCCAAGATAATGCACCGGCACCTGGCGTGTAGTTAGGGCTTTGTACTCCTTGCTCACTCTCACCTGGCAGAAGGTGACAGGGGTAGACTGTGCTCTTACACAGGACGAGCAGGAGAGAAAAGACGTACATTCGTAAGCTACTTCATAGCAGCATGGTCCCATGTGTGAGGACAGAGCCTGACGACCTAAACACCTCCTCATAGACTCCACCTCCAACTTCTCTGCTCTGGGGATTAAGTTGCAGGTGAAGCTTTGGAGACACACTCACAGCACAGGGGAGGCCTTAGAATTTTTTTTGCACTTAAGATATATGAAATGAGTTTGATGGAGCTGAGGATAGCTCAGCAGCACAGCACCTGCCTGGCAAGTGCAAGGTCCTGAGTTTGATTCCTGGTACCAAAAAAAAAAAAAAAAAAAAGAAATGAGTTTGAATTGAATTTTAGATTTTAAAAAGCCAGCTGGATTGCCAGTGAAGGAATAAAATATTTCATGTTTTGTCTACTGGTTTCTACACACCAACTCGGTTTGATCGTTTTGACTGTTCCACCCAGTTATTGTAGATCAGCAAATCTCATCTACCTACACTAATTTCCACTCCTAGCAGACAATGTGGTGATTGTCCAAATAGAGGGGAAGCCTTTTACACAGTGCAGTAGACTGCTGTATTCCCCCATCTGTGGGCTTTCCAATGGATTCGATTGGAGTTTGTTTTTCAAGATTGAATAGTTATTGTTGTTTGCTTTTTTGCTGTTTGTTTCATTAACCCCCACATAAACTTTGAACTTTACTTTAGCGTAGTCCAAGGTCACCTGAGACTCTTGTTAATGAGGAGCAGTCCTGTTCCCAGCCTTGGACGACCTAATTCAGGAAATCTGGAAGCATCCTCGAGTGGCTCTCACACCTGTGGCCTTCGGGCAACTCCCTGGAAAATACTTTCACGATGTCCATCAAGAGGTTAGACCGCAGGTGTTTTGAATGTTTTTGTTGGTTTGTGTTTGTGTTTGTGTTTGTTGTTTTGTTTTTTGGTTTTTTTTACTATGAGATGCAAACAGCAAAGGAAGGTTGGATTCTTTCTTCCTCATTTTTGAAGTTTCCTTCTGAGCAAAACATACAAGTCCCTTATGGAGCCACATTGTCCATGTCACACCTATGCCCACAAGTGAGGCCTCTCTGCCACAGTGCTGTGGTCTAATGGGGACTCACTGAGGACCCCTGCCCTAGCTCTGTGGTGTTCTCAGCAGGCCACCTGCTTCAGCCTGCTTAGGGTGCAGATGCTGGCATTAGATGTGTGCTGCACATGCTACCCCCGTGTCTGTGACCGCACCCTGTATGGTTGGCAAAGTGTTTCTATAGAGAACCAGAAACTTTATGTTCAGCTATGCAGCCATATTGTAAGAGCAGCCATTCATGATATCCAAATGAATAGACCCAAGTATGTGTCAATAAAACTTTAGTTATGATGTTGAAATTTAAATGTTATGCAATCCCATGTGCAGCAAAATATTATTGTTTTTTTTTTACTGCTTTTCAACTGTTTAAAAATGTAACAATTATTCTTGATTCTAGGACTGTGCAAGCACAGGAAATGGAATGACCTGCTCTTCAGGAGACAAATTTGTCAATCCCTGTTCTACATGGAAGGTTGGAGATTTTCATCTTCTCAGTACCAATCCTTCCCATCCATCCCAGCACCCTGGCTCTTCCTGATCATTTTGAAGCCTCATTCATCCCACATATCTTTTTTCTCCAGATCCTTCTTGTCCTCCTCACTACTACGGGCTTCCCCTTTGAGTATAAACATGCTCTAACTTGTCTCATTCTAAATTAAAGCCTCCATTCCCTGGAGGTGGTTAATTTTATGTACCAATTTGTCAAGGCTACAGTGTTTAGGTGTTTGGTTAAGCATGCAGCTGGGAATGGTGGTGCACAGCTGTCATGCCAGCACTCTGGGAGACTGAGGCAGGAGAGTTACAAGTCTGAACCTAACCTGGACAATTTAGTGAGACTGTTATGGTTGATACAGTGTGTCAATTTGAGGAGTCTAGAAGCTTAGCTAAGTGACTCAGCAGTTCTAAAGTTTAGAAGATTAACTATGTGCCTCAGCAGGAAGCCAGGGTCCTTACTTTGTATTCATCCTGAGCCTGTGCAGGAGGAGGGCATGGAGATGGTGTGGGTGTAGAGCACCACCGGCCTCAGCGTGGGTAGGCTACATACAATAAAAGAGAAATGAGGAAGGACTGATTGCTTTTTTCTTCAGAGGAGCTCCAGTGTTTGCCTTCAGCTTGGTGGCCCTCTCCTGGCTTCTGGTACAGACTGTTCGGCTTCCGCCAGGGACTCTTCAGCCTTCTAGTGCAGACTCTTTGGCCTTTGTAGTAGATTCTTCAGCATTCTGTCACAGGCCCATCAGCCTCTTGATACTGACTTACACGGATGCTGCAGTGTGGACCGGGCTCTTCAATCTCCAGCGTGCAGACACCCTCTGCACACTTTCTCATCCAACACTGTGGCTGACCACTGTAAGCCAAACTTGTAATTTCTCGTACATTTGTTTATCATGTGTTATATCTATTTCTCTAGTCAACCCTGACTGATACAGAGATCCTATCTCAGAATAAAAAGTCAAAAAGTGCTGGAAATGTAGGTAAGTTTGAAGGTCCTGGGTTCAACCTTCAGGCCCAAGAAACAAAACAAAGCAATGCAAAACAATTCCACCAGTTTAAAAACTGTTTTCAAAGTATTTTAAAAATATGACTAACATTTTAATTAGATGACTTTAAGAACAAGAGATTATACTCCCTAAAGTGGGCAGGCCTCATCCAACTAGTTAAAGGCCTTAAGATCAAATGTTTCCAAAAAAGAACGAATGGTCCTCAAAACTGGATTATAGAAACCCTAGCCTCCCTCCCATTTTGCTGCCCTGTAGGATTCAGACTCCTGACTGCAACATCACCTCCTGCTCGAGTCTTTAGCTTACTGGCCTGGCCTGGCCTGTGGACTGGACTCTCCAGCCACAATCCATGCATTCTCTTGCCTTCTTTGCTGGTCTCGCTCTGTCCCTGTCTCTGTCTCTCTCTCTCCCCGTTTCTTTGGAAATGCTCAGCTGTTATACTCCCTTATTGTTCTTTTAGTGGCTTCCCACTCAGTTTCTTCTTTTTCTGCAACGTCAGGACAGCAGTACTGAGAACCAGGACGTGCACACTGGACAGGCACAGGCTAAGCCTGCCCTCCTATTAGTTGGACCAGCGCTGCGCTGGGCCTCATTATTTTAAAAACAAGCTTTGGTTTGGAGAACATCATTTAGAAATTGGAAGACTTCATTTAAGAATCCAGACCTCCACTTTTCTTGAATTTGGGACATTTGGTTCATGTTCTTTTTCTTTTTTCCTTTTTTTTCTTTGTTTGAGTTCATATTTGCTATACATATTTACCTGAGTTTTGGGGAAGAGGTGTACGTGTGTATCACATCCTGATCATCTTCATCTCCTCTGCCCACATTCCCCCTTCTCCTGGTCCCCCTCTTCAGCTCCAAAATCTCTCCCTCCCCTTTTTTTTTTACCATCCTTCCCTCTATTTTACTCTTGAATTTATTTACATTTTCTGTTTCTCATATAAGAGAAACCCATGTGATATTTCACTTTCTGTGTCTGACTCATCTCCCTAACCACTATGTCTTCAAACTCCACCCATTTTCCTGCAGGTGACATGGATTCATTTTCTTTATGGCTGAGTAAAATCCCACTGTGTATATGTGCCACCTTCTCTTTACCCGTTCACCTGTGGACAGGCATCTAGGTTGGTTGTAGAGCTTAGCTATGTGAACTGAGCTGCTCTAAAGGTGGGTTCACCCTCCAAGTGGCGCTATGGATCTGACAGTGACAGGCAAGTGCCCTCCCTAGGTTGCGTGAGTGCTCGCTGCTCTGCAATGGCGCCCAGCACCTTCTAGCATCTCCAGCAAGATTCATTCTCACACTTGACCTGTGGCTTCTGAACAGGGAGCCTCCAAGGTACCCTTTCCCATGAGCTTTACTGCGACCAACTCACCTGCACTGGGCTGGCTTCTGTCAATGCCCCTGCCCGTGGCTCTTCTGGAAGTACCGGTCACACCATCCCCTGTCATCCAACTACCATGTATCAGGCTCATTCTTACTTCAGGGCCTTCACTTTTACTAAATCTCTCTTAGCCTAGAATATTCTTTCCCAAAGGATTTGCACGGTTGACTTTTTTCTTATTTAGAGGTTAGTTTAAATCATCTCCTAGGCCAGGTCCTTCCTGATGGTCAGCTACTTTTCTTCTTACTCTTTGGTCCATTTTTGTCTCCTATTGCCTTAATTTTTAAGGAATTCTGAAACTGTATTTTTATTGCTGTTTTTCTCTGTGTTCACACACTGCTACTGAACACTCCTATGTTGATAATAGTACCTGGCATGCATAAGCCTGGACATATGTTACTGAATGAACTGTCTTTCTGTACCTATTTGCCCACCTGTCCATGGCCGGTGTCTGAGTCTCTGACCATGGTCTTTCCTCCCCTCATTCATTCCTCCACCCACTGCACTTGTTTTCAGCCCCCGAATTTTCCTGCAGTAGCTCTTACTGAGGTCATCAGTGACCCCTAAATTGCCATATGTTCAAAGATTATTTTCGGTTGAACTGTCAGAAGTGGCTAAGTCCCGGCGATATTCATGAGGCAGACTCGGAACTTGGGAGTGAGTGACAGAGAAATATAAAATGACTTCTAGGTATCAAACTGAAGGAGATGAAAAAGGAAAGTGACATTTTCTCAGTTCCAACCTCTGCGCTAACAACTTGTGCTGACAACGTGCATGTGTTCTGGGTTCCAACATGATCATGTGGGACCCAGGACACATGTGCATCTTATGTTTCACTTGTTTTAGGCTCAGCTGATTTGGCTTCGCCGTGATTTGAATGCATCCTCTCGAAAGCATGTCTTGGAAACGCAATCCCCAGTGCAGCAGTATTAGGAGGGAGTCAGGAGGAGGGAGTGAATGGGTGGGTGCTGCCGCTGTAGGAAAGAGGTTTTTATAGTTGATTCTTTATGAAAGGCAGAGTTGGCTCCATTATACTTTCCCTCTCATTCTCTCTTTCTCCCTCCCTTCCTCCTTCCCCTTTTCCTTCCCTCCTTCCTTTCCTTCTTCTCTTCCCCCTTCCTCCCTCTCCCTCTCTCTTTCACTGTGTCTCTCCACCTCTCTCTTCTCTTTCTTCACTTTTCTGCCTTTTGTCATGGATTACCCAGAAAGAAGACCCTCATCAATGCTGCTCCCTTGGTTTTTGACTTCCCAGCCTCTAAAAATGAACACTAAACTTCTAAAATACCCACACTTGGACATTCCATTATGGCAGTACAGAATAGATTAAGATGGCCTTGGATTGCTACCTCTAATCACCTTTATCTGGACTAAAGAAAATTTAACTTAGCTTTGAATACGTATCAGTCTTACAGGCAGCATTCTCTAGCCGTGCTAACTAGCTTTCTCTAGTTATTCAACAGATTTTGATTCTTCCCATTTACTTCTGTCTGTGTAATCTAATCAGTATCTGGCACACAGTAGGAGGGCAACGAGCATCTTCTCACACAAAGATAATTCAAGTCATTTTAATGACTAAATCATTTTTAAATTAAACTATTAAGTAATAATTTGCTAAATGACTCACACATAGACTACTAGAAAGAACCTGACACAGCAACCAGGGTAACACTTGAATTTGAATTTGATCTCAGTCATGGTGGGGCAGTCAGTTGGATAGCTTGGAAATCATTTGGAGAATTGGTCTTTATGGAGGACCCAGTCAGCAGAGGCAAAGGGAAATGGAATTTGACTCCAGTATTTCCTAATAATCCTCCTTTACTTAACAGCACTGAGCTAGTAGAGCCAGGGAGTGTTAGAACTGGAAGAGGCCTTAGAGACCATAAAATCCAACTCCTTTCTTTTGCAGATGAGAACAGTGAGGCATACTAAGGCTAAGCACATTTGCTCAGTGTTTCACCACTAATCAGCAATAGAGTGGGACACAGAAATCAGTTCTCTGTCTTCTAAGCCAGGTCAAACCCAACATAATTTGAGTAACTAATATATTTTTAGGCAATTTACTAACTTCTAGGGCTGCAGAAATCAATCCCTTAAACTTTAGTTTGCTATCTGACACAAAATCAGATTTTAACACCATGAATTAAGTGGCATGATATGAATATAGTACAGTCATAGATAATTGCCACGAACTGAGAATTTAGAGGACCTTTTGTGAATCACTTTATATAGCTTAGTAATTCAATCTTCCTGTGAACTGCTTGCTTAATAATTCCTTCCCAACTTCAAGCTGTAGGAAACATTGAAAATATACATTGAGAAGATTTCTTTAAACCAGAATCCAAGTCCAGGTTGTTTCTTTTCCCTGGGTCTGAAGATGTCCACCCCACCAGATTGTGGACAGTCCCTAGACACTGCACAAATGGTGCTTGGGATCTAGGACCACATGAAAAGTTCCGGGTTCCTTATGTGGACCAGGGCTGGGGGAAAGAGCTATGATTATCCTAGCATATGGGAAGGAAGCCTGCCACATTTATGATTTCTTTGGAGATTATATAGGAGTGTTAAAAGACCGTAAGGTCATATTTAGAGCTGGTGAAAGGCTTTTTAAGGTTTACAAGGCACAGAGCGGAGTATTAGTTGGCCTTTCTGACAGCTGAGCCATGACCATGGTTTTTACTGCTTCATAGGGACCGATGGCTGAAAATTGATGACAGCATCAATTTACATTTTGACAGATCACTAAATACATGTTCTAAAATGTTTACAGGAAAGCTGGGCAGTTGGCTGCTAAAATCAAGGAACTTTCATGAAAGCAGAATCAAAAAGCCAAGATTTACTTTGAGATTTTTTACCGACCCACGTGGGGATAAATGTGTTCCATGATCCCTGAACCTTCCAGTGAGCTGATGTCACCCGAACCAAGAACAGCTTGAGAGTTTGTGGCACCAGCTTGCCTAGTTTGAGCACTTACCTTCCTAAAATTTTGCCCACAACAAAATGAGTGTATTATGTAACTAAGGAAGAAAAGCAGAACTCATATTGTAAGCCCTTCTCATCTCTGTGTGATTGTTTGTTATTGAGCATTTGTTATTTGCCAAACATCATTCTAGTTTCTGGGAAAGTAGCAGAGAGAATAGAGTCCCTGGCTTTGGCAAGCTTACATTCTAATTGTAAAGACTCATAGATGTAGAAAGCAAAAATAAACTGACTCTGGTTCTAAGTAGAGCAACGGTGATGAAAGGGACAATGGAGTAGAGATATCTGTGTGTTTGTGTCTGAGGCTGGTGGGGAGCCCTGGTTTAGCTAAGATGATTAGGAAGACCTCTCGGTAACCGAGATCCTAAGAGAAAACCACATCTTTGCAGAGATCTGGGAGCACTGTAGGCCAAGTACAGGAAAAACAAGCGTAAAGGCCCTGAGATAGGAATCTCAAAGGCATTCCTGCACTTCATTTTAATTGTAAAATGCAGTTAATGCTATGGCGTTGGGTTCTTTCTCAACAGTAAATATTTGGAAGGGCTAAGGATTATTTTGGAATAAGTGTGACATCCAGAAGGAACTCACACATACGCCTGAGGAGGGCCAGAGTAGGTGGGAGGCAGGATGGGAGCTGGGAAGGACAGGGCAGGGTGGCAGCCAGGAGATAGGCCACACGGGGTCCTGAGGACTGAGCGATGTGGGCCTCACCTGGAGGCCACTGGAGAGCTGGGGAAAAGGGGACACAGTGTGAACTGTTTTGCAAAGACCACACCCTGGCCCTGCAGATGGGTTGGGATGGCACAAGCAGACCAGGCCAGGGAGAAGGGGGGCAAACATCTCCATATATAAGACAATTGGAGAAATCATTCTTACTCTTTAAGGTCACTTCTGTGAAATCTCTCCCGATTCCCACAAGCAGGTAAAGAAGGAGCCCCTTCTCAGTAGCCTCCAAGCACTTTGCACAGGCCTCCCTGGGGAGCTCATCCTTGGAGCACACCCAGGCGGAGACTGTCTGCTTGGTCTGTCTAGACAGGAGGCGAACACCAGGCAGCTGTAGCTAGGAAGCCCTGGTCCAGCCAGAGCCCAGCATGGTGCATGAGCAGTTACCACACCAGGAGGCTGCCTGCTGGAACCCTCTGCACCGAAGAATGCTTGGCTGCTTTCTGGGTGTCTGTCTGAACTTGGGTTTCCCAAGGGTTGGGAAAAGCTGCCATCCCAAACACATTCCCCAGCCTTTGCTATAGAGCAAGATGATGGGACCAGGGTTCTACCTGAAAGGTCTTTTTAGCTCTACCATGAGTCTCAGCCTGGGGGCTGGGTGGAGAAGGGGAAGGCACTGGGAACCTTAGCGGTGTATACATTGGCTAAGGATAAAAGTGCATTGATTAATACTAGGGTAAGAAATTGTAGCCTGAGAGTCTATGACCGAGTGGATGCTAATTATGTATTTTTCCCCTCATATCCTGCCTCAAGCCAGCGGCAAAGCTGCCAAGTATAAGTGTGGGCTGGAGAACTTTTTCTTGTTATTGTTTTCCAAAGACTTTGCCTGTTCACATTCTTTACAACACAATTGGACTCACATTAGGCCGATGAAATAAACAAGGGACTCTGGTCATGGGTTAATTTTCAATTGCCTGAGTAGTTTGCCTTTGAGAAAGAAGGCTTCCGTGATTCAGACTGTGCGGTGACTCAGCAAATGGGCTGCTGTCAGAGTCAAGCTGACCTGGGTTTCGATCCAAGTTCTGCCACTTGCTAAATATGTGGCTCTGAAATAGCTGCTTGATTCTCTGTGAACTTCTGTGTCCTCTAGTATAAAATGCACATGATAGTGTTTACCTGCTGTCCCACAGACCAGAGAGAGTGCAGAGTCTCAGTGGCTTTGTGTTGGTACCTTTATTTCTGCTAGCTGAGGCCCACAGTCACCTGATGGACAGGCCCAGGGCAGGACTATGTATCCTCTGTCCCCAGATCATCAGTCCTGCCCCTAGGCCATCTCAGCTCGTGGTATACACACAATGATTACTCCATGAAAGGCAAACTTTAGTTTTCCTTTGGCTGTGTGATAACCATAATCAGAGAGGCCAAGATTTGAATCTTGAAGCAGATTGTACAACAACCAGACCCTCCTTATCCCACTTACACTTGTATCCTACACATTGTTTACTTGCTGCTGTTTTTGCTAATGATCAATTTCACACCCATCCACCCCCACCATGTCTGAAATGCTAACCTCACCTGAAATGCTAACACTGCAATTTCTTTCAGGTAGAGTGGTTTTGCGTGCACACTGCTACACTCACAATTAGTTGGAGTCTGGGTATAACCTTAGGCACTGGAACCAGACTTCCAGGGTTTATACCACCACTGGACAATTTACTACTGTTCCTGCAACAATGAGACACTTCTTTCCTGTCTGTGGACTGCAATTGTTTCCTCTGTAAGATAAATGCAACTACCTACTCTGTGGAGTTGGACGAAGGGAAAACATTCAGAACGGCACTCAAAGTGGTGTAAGCACAGAGTAACTGCTAGTTTCTTTGATACTAGGAAAACTAGTAGGATCACCAACCCCTAAGAGGAAATGTAGCTCATAGGGAGAAAAATATTAAGATGTGTATTATGGAAAAGAAACCTCTCAGTTTCACCAAGAATGACAGGGAAGAACATCTGGTTATATCTTCAAAAAATTTAATGAATTCTACATCAACTTTCTTTTAGTCAACACTCCTGCCTGTATTTACTGAAAAACACCTAGTTCCAAAAAATCACATTGTCTGTCTGTTGCATAAAGGCATCGCTCCGTTATGTTGGCATCAAGAAGATGCTGGATGTTATCAACAAATCGAGAAACTCACAGAAAGTTCTGTTTTCTTGACATGAAATGAATGCATCTATTTCTAGAACACTGTGCGTAGCTGTGGAAGTGAGATCGAACAAAAAGAGAAAGGGAAAGGAAAGGTATTCAGGTACATCTGAGTAGTGGATGTTCAAAACATTCAGTTCAGGTAAGGCTCACAAAGAGGCGACCAACACCGCAAACAAAAATTAGACTTCTAAATGACATGGATATCAAATTTGTTCCTTGGTAATTAAGGAAATCTCAGAATTTCCATGGTTTGCTTGGGGCCATGGAGCTCTGTAAAGGGCAGAAGCAGGATTCCTTCATGCAGTGGTACCTAATCTAAAGCTCTTCCTGTTATACTGAGGCAAGCAGATGGAAAAACCTTCCAAGATATGGTGAGAAATTGTCATGAAACTTCTGGATGGCTAGACTTTGACCAAATGGTTTATGGTCAAAATTGAACATGGCTTTGCACACAGGTTGCAAATTGAGATTGCTGGGCATCCTTTACTTGGGAAACACTCCTTCTCTGGCCACATAAGTGGAATTCCTGTTATGCAATTTCTTCTCCTTTTCCTCCATAGCATTTTCCTTCATAGCATTTATCACTGTTTATGATCACAGATTTTCCCCTATAATTATGATGGGTGCTTGTTTCTTCCTCTGGAACTCCAGGAAATCTGGGAATGAAGCATAATCAAATGGGTTCCCTGTGTTTAAACTAATAGAGTGTATGGCAAATAGTAGATGCTCAAGAAATACTGATGGATGAGTAAATGGATACAGAACTACCCACTGAGGCTTGGAGATGTATGCAGAAAACAAGAGCTAAGACTAAATTTACCTGTGATCAAAGAGAGAAATGTATAATTGGACAGAGTGCTGAATCAGGGCAGTTCATGGGCAGTGCTGCAGGAGAGAGTACTTTACATGGCCCTGGTCATGGAAGGACTCAGATCTCCATGTGAAATGAACAAGTGGGATGTGAAAATATCAGGGAAGGAAACGCAGAGCTAGGAGCAGAAGAGAGTGATGGGTCTTGGAGATCCAGCAGGCAGACGAGCCCGAGGGAATTGGAACAGCAAGGTAGGCAGGGAGCAGTGATCACTGAGCCCCCGTCACAAAGGCCTCCAGGGTCACCGAGCCAGCGCTACACTTGGGGTTTGGAAGAAGGTATGCTCGGCCTCCAGCACAATCCCTCTGGACGCTGTAGAGAAGAGAGTCACTAGATGACCAAGGGCAGACTTGGGAACCACTGGAGAGTTTTGCAGAAACTATTTGTGTTTTAGAGAGGATGGAGGCTTAAATTAGATAATAGGGGAGGAGGTGGAAAGTGCCCGAAGGCAGGGCTACTGGGATGGATGTGATGTCAGGTGTAAGGGAAAAAGAGGAACCATAAGTGACTCCCAGGTTTAGGGCCAGAACACCTGAATGGATGAAGATGCAATTATTGAAAAGGGAGGTAGAACAGCAGAGGAATAGCAGCGGTGGAGGGTGAGGCCATATCAATTGGACTTGTAGTACTCCAGCCGAAAGAACAGTCCCTATACATCTTCTAGAACCCTAGGGTTCCTCTGCAGCCCTGCACCTTCTTTCCCGAACCATGCAGGGCGCCGCTCCTCTTCTTCTGCATCTGCTGCTCTCCATCCTCTCTTCCGGTCTACCATGGGCAGGCTGTGTCTGTCCCCATCTTGTATCGGTGGCTGTGGGCCGGCATTCAAGGACTATGCCCAGCACACGAAACATTCCCAAGGCTCTTGTCAGCTGGGGGCTGTTGCACTGCGGCCGGGGTTCCCGCCAGTGGGCGGCTGTCTTCGCCACACCCGTTCAGCTGTTGGCCAGCTACACCATGTAGGTTCTTCTCCCGACCTGCTCGCAGGCGGCTCTGACCAGTCAGGCCCTTAAACTTCACTTGTATTATTTGTCTAAGGCAGTGAGGCATGTTCTGGTTGGCACTTTGGAGCTCATGGCGCCTAAGAGTTCCAAGGCTGTCATGGTTGTGACGGCAATACCTTGCTCTGCCTAAAAGCCCATTCTAAGCACAATGGGGAGTGCCCGAGGGTGCACGCTCTTCACTCTTTTAAATACACAGCAGACACCCTGAGTGTCCTCAGGTGCCCCATAACAAAAGCCCATTTCCTCTACGTGCCAGGGAGGGGAAGAGGATACAGTTGCTTTCATTTCCTTAGCGATCTGCCGAAATCCCTGTCCGACTGCGGGGCATCTTTTTCTTAACACTGAGAAGATGTAACATTAGCTTCCCCGTTCCAAAATGAATCCTGAAAAATATTTGGAAGCAGGGCGCTTACACAAAATAATTTCAGCCGTTACTAGAAAGTTTCAGCCATTTGCTATAAATTTGTACTTTTAAGTGGCAACCATGTGTTCTGCTTTTGGAACATCCAGTTCTTTCTTCTTTTTTTAAATAGAATTAAAACCTCTGACACTTGTTTTAAGACCTAAGAAAACCCTTAGTGCTTAGCAAAATGTAGGACCTGGCACGGTCATAAAGAAGATAAATTTGATTTTCCTTCTTGAAGCCATTAAAAAGAAAAGACATGTAATACTTCTGTAGTAAACTAAAATGGCAGCTGCAGCGGCTTCTCAGGGGGCTCCAGGAGGAGACACCTAAGGTCACTCCATATTCTCTTGGGTTCCAGGAAAGGAATTTTCTCTTTACCCTGGCACCCCAAGCCCTCACCCGTCTAAAGCAAAGAACATTGGTAAAAGAGATGCAACTCTTAACAGAGCCCATCTTGGTTGAGGAAATGAACACTTCAGGAGAAGGATTCTGTCTTTGAGGGCCCATGAAAAGGTTCCTCACCAAAGCCAGCTCCAAGGAGGAAAAGTCCTTTTTCTAGGACTGGGGAATTACTCACCAACTTGCACTAGTAGTAAGAACTCTGAAGAGCTCCACCAAATAATTCAGCCCAAGGGGCGTAGTCACAATGAAATAAACAATTTCAAAATGAGAATACCAGTGACAAATGGAGAAAATTTGGGCACCAGGGAGAGATGGGAATTCACACTGGTGGGATTCACAGTCCACCACGAGTAGGAGAACTAGGCATTGAAGTCCAGGGCCCTCGCAATGATGGGAAAAAGCTGATAGAAGGTGAATACTCTTGGGCACGTGAAGTTGACAGCTTCTTAGTTCTTGGCCCCGTCAGGTTTATTATTACACGGAGAGGAGTCTCACTGTGTCCTTCACAGCCTCCTCCTACCTGTGTGGTTTTAGCTTCTCTAGGTTAGGGGCAGAATTTAGATAAACAAAAAAAGGGATGTGGCAGGTATGGAGAATAACTCATTCACACAACCTCCCTCTACATAATCTCTGTTATTGGTTAATTTGTCTGTGGGCCTAGGAGAGAGCTTTTCACAAAAGATACTCAATACATATTCAAGGTTAAAGGCATCAACTAATTTTGTATTTCTATAGGCCCATCCACTGATCAAAAGTATTTTGGTGCATTTTGATTACAGCCAAAGAAATTAAAAGTGAGCTCATAGAAGAGGAAGACTGAACTAGCCCGAATACATGATATCTAACATTTTCAAAGGCTGTGTCTTTCTTTACAGCAAGTCAATTTACTGTTCCAATGAGCAAAAGATTAAGGCAATTGAATATGAAATAAAATGTTAAAACTGAAATTATGGTCAGGCCCCAAAATACAATAGACAAGAAATTCCACAGGAAGGTAGAGAATTATTGTCAAGTGCATATTTATAGTGACTGTGCAGACTGCTTGCTGAATTTTTCACCTCTCAGTCAGAATGACACTGTAAACAGGGACGGGAGACCGGTGACACATAGTTCCTTCACTTCTGAGCTGGTAAGAGGGGACTTTGTGGAAATCACTATGGCCTTGGGAATGGGATTTTGCCTTGCTTGGGAATCTATAAAATAAGGAGGTCTGCACCAGGTTCTGGCTCTAGCATCAGGAGAGAATCCTCAGACTGGGCTTGGGCTCCATTCCAAGGACGTGGTGGACCAAAGGGAGAGGCAGTCTTCAGGAAGAGATGTAGTGTAGGCAGGGGAGCGTCTGAGATGAGCTGGGCCTGCTCCCTGAGGTCCGGAGAAGAGCCAACAGCATGGATCTGTGAGTGAGCACTGTGGGTGATAGAGGGTGACGAGCACCCATTCAAAAGTGAATTAGAATGAAGATGTGTTATGTACATGTATGAAGTCCCCACGGGGAATGAAATCCTCATGTACTGCAAACATACTAAAATAAAAGACCTTTCTCTATTAGCCCTCTGACCTTGGGAGAGTCAGAAACTGCCATTCACCGGTGGAGGAGGTGGAGAAGAAAAGCCTAAGGTAGAAAATATAAAAGAAATCAGCTAATGTCCTCTTTCCCATGGAGGTTTTCAATTTTGAAACACACAAATAAGGATGAAAGAAGAATTAACACTGAATCAATTTGGAATTTCTAGTGATGTATTGGACTGACATTAAATTATCTGAACTGATACTATGAAATGTGATCAACAAATACAGTGAATGCTTAAATTTTGAAAACTGTATTACAGTAAAAGATGCATTGCCATAAATCCCCTCAAAGTATAATACGCCCCCTCGCTTTAGCATACTTATCCCATCCTTCTTGCCACTTTCTGAAGCAGTTCTGGAAGCCCTCTTTCATGAGTGTTTTCAGTTTGCTGTTCTGGCTGCCTTGATGTTCTGAATGGACTCAAAATGTTCACCTTTCATGGTCATTTTGACTTTAGGGAAAAGCCAGAAATCGCATGGTCCTAGAGCCACTGAATAAGGTGGATGAGGATGCACTGTAATGTGTTTATGAGCCCACCTTTGCGTTGGATGGTAATCAGCAGAAACTTCGCCATATTTTTGATTGTACCTCACACCTTGTAAAGATGTAAAAGAGAACTTCCAGAACTACTTGAGAAGGCATCAAAAAATAATAGCATACATGTGTCTGAGGCAAGGGGAAGTATTTTGAGGGGAATTAATGGCAATGTGTCCTTCAATGCAATAAAAATTTAAAATATAAATATTTATCATATAGCTTGATCACTTTTTGCTCATTCTCAATGTAAAGGAGATGTACCACCTGAGCATGTGCAGAAAGGGCATGGTGTGTGCCCAAGGACGTATCCTGGGGAGAGGAAGAATAAAATTTATGAAAACAGAAAAATAAATAACAGGTTTTTAAAGGCGGGTCAACAATAAAACCATCACAAAATACAAGTTCTAATTTCCCAGGACATTGGCCTTTTAAATTACATTTTGATTGCATATTAGTAGCTAGTTTCTTCACATGCCCATAGTTTAGTAATGTTTTCTGCAGAGAATGGAAAAATACTACCATTTTGTTGATCAAACTTTTCTTATAATATCACAAAGGTTTGCACACTCCAGACATAAGCATAATGATAAATTTTATTTTGTTGACTTTTTTCATAGAGAGAAATAATAAACTCTTGGTATTTATAATTAGACAGATTGCACTTCCTAGTTTATTGTAAGTAAGCATCTACAGTGACTGAATCCTTTGCTTACCATCTTAAGTGTGTAATGATCAGAGAAGTTTCAATGGGCCACTTTCTGGTTCTGTGCAGTTCAACTTGGCTTTTCCCGCCACGATTCATGTGTTTCTGAAGCCAGGCACCATAGGGTATAATCCTGGCTAGAGATGGCATTGGGTTTGGGACTTTTAATTGTGACACCAGTGAAGTGGCCAGGTGAGCTATAGGAGCAAAATTCAAAACATGCCCTCACTCTCATGGAGCTACAAGGGAGAAATGGAAAATATTCAATTAAATATACTAAAAACCTGTGAGATGAGTGTTTTGGAGGAAAGGGACTTTGCTCTACAAGAATGATCAAGAAAGGAACCCCACCAGTGACTGTTTTGAGATGGCTAGTGGCATAGTATGAAACAGAGGCCCAGGTAATGTGCCCAGAGTCCGAGAAGGCCTGGCCCAGGGCCTTTTAGAGCCCTCTGTGGGATCACAGGGCCTTTACCTCACTCCTGAACCTGGGTCCTGCTGTGTGCTTTGCGTTGAGTTCCTGTGTAGTCCCAGTCCTCTGGCTTTTTTTCACTATGGTGACCATTGGGCTTAGGCAATAGTTTTGCCTTCTTGGAGTAGGCTGTGGACAAAGCAAAGAGGTAACCCTGTCTTCCCTCTGTCTCGGAAGACTCCCACGAAGCCCAGCTGCCTCTTGCATCCCCAGACCCCACGGTACATGGTCCAAGGTGAGCAGTCTTTCATAATCACCTCCTCCTTCTGCCCCCGATCCACCCTCGTAGCAACTCCTGCTTCATACGGCACCGTGGGAGAGACCTCTACCCAGAGAGAGGGGGGCATGAACCACCAGTGTAATGCTTGCAGCACTCCCGGTGGATTTGCTGGAGAAAGCACGTTTCCCTTGTGAGCCTTCAGTTGTGTTCGCCATTCTGTCATTCCAAGTTCCCAACCTCTGAGTTCGGCATGAATGTGTGTGGCACATGACCTGCTTCGTGGCAACCTGAAGTGCTTGGTTAAAATGCAGAGCTGAGCTCTATTCTAGAACTATGTCTCAAAGATCAAGGGCATGAACACAGGAGTCTGAACTTGTACGAAGCCTCTAAAGTGAATGTTTGCATAGGAAAGTTTGTGAATGACTGCGCCGAGGATAGTGTAGTATCCTTTCCAATCAGCAGACAACTTCATATCCACACCACAAACATAGGGAAAGGAAGAAATATCAGCTCCACAAATAGTCGCTGAAGGAAAGTGTTATGTCTTACGGGGCAGCAACATGAATGTAAATAAGACACAGAGATGATGACTCTTTACAGCACTGTTACACTAGCAGAAGATTGGTAACAACGCAATCACCCACACATGAAGTACTGATTAAAAAAACTACAGTACATCCACACAGCGATGTACTAGGCAGCTTTAATAAAAGGATGAAATCATATACTGCTAAGACATGTTTTCAGCGAAAAAACAAAAATTAAAACTCTGAGAAGCATATATGGTATATTATCTTTGGCATGAGAGAAAGAGAATGTAAAATATATGTTCATCTTGAGTTATATTTGGTCCCATGAAGAAATGTTGGAGGGGTTCAGAAGAATCAACAAAAATGGTGTGACCCATGGTATTAACGCCCCATACTGACTTGAGGTTCCAGCACCAGACAGCTGGCATCCCTGTCCACATGGGAAATGAAGAGGGGGCTGGACTTGTGTGTTTATGGGTTGCCTTTTACAGGATACCTCTTTTTTTTGTTTGTTTGTTTTTCTTCCAGTATCAGGAATCGAACTCATGACCTTGTGCTTGCCAGGCAGGCGCTTTGCCTCTGAGCTAAATCCCCAGCCCACAGGATACCTCTTTTATCTGACAGGGGCCCTTGTTGTCCCAGCTATGACTGGGGGTCCCTCACATGGGAAACCTGCTTACAGTACTGGTGTCCTTTGATGCCCACCAGAATGCTGCTGTAGTTTGGGGAGAACCCAGCCGGAGGTCACCACTGGTTCTTCAGATGAAAGGCACACATTCAGTGTTCCACCACAACAGGAAGTAAGTTCAAAGACTCATTGCTCACACATCCTGGGCAGCCAGGGTATGGTGAGTGAAGAGGGCTGTCCTCACGGGGCCCTTGAGGCCGAAATGAAAAATCAGGCGTACGGAGAAAGTGTGTGTGGGGCTGGCAGTAGAGATAAGGGAATGGTGTGTGGATCACTGAGAGTTTGCAAATAAATGTCAGAAGTCCATTTAAAAGAAGCAGCAGGGAAGCAAGAGGACCAGGCTGCTGAGCAAGAAAGATGCTTCTGAGTCCTTCTCTGTGGCCCCAGCTTGGCCCATTTGCCTTGGGGCTGTACTTCTAACGCTTAGGCAGCAATCTTGCCATGATGTGCTTGTGACACATTATGTTTGAGGCAGTAGGTTTATGTTTCCCCACCTCACATTCTCCACTGTCTTTGGCCAGTACCCTGTCACATGGCCTCTAGACTTGGGATGGAGTCTGCATGGGCCTCGGTGAAGAATGTTGAACATGGAAACTGCCTCTTCTTATTGCCTTGGAACCCTCCGGATGCCATGTGAAGAAGCCCAGGCTAGCCTGACAATGATGAGAAACACAAGCAAAGCTGCCTACCCCACTGCTTCCCTCCTCACCCGCCAAGGCCTAGCTGGAAGCCTGTCAACTGCATAGTCATGTGGAATAAGAGATTTATTGTGGGGCTTAGGTATTGCACAATTGAAAGTCATTAACCAGCAACCACGAAGGAGAGCTGGAAAAGAAGTCGATGGATGACTGTGGCTTTTACATCTGATGCTATTCCTGAAGTCAATGAAGCAATGCAGGTGGTCAAAAGGAAAATCTGGGCAGAAAGCAAGAAACAATGAGGGCAAACAGGAGGCTGTATCTGTGTTCACTGCCTCTTCCCCCTTTGCTAGGGAGCTGCATGTGTGCCTGGCCTAGGACTCAGGGAGGCCAAAGGAAGAGATCGGAGGGAGCTGGAAAATCTCTGGGTCTTGTTGCTGTGCCCATGGCAAAGAGCCAAGCAGCAGACCAGCAGCATTTGTGATTGCAAAAGGCAGTGGTGTCTGGAGCCCTGCACCGACATTGCCAGGATCATTACCTTCCCAATCTCATGCAGTATCTGGTGTGGCCTGCCCTAATCCAGAATTACACAGGGACAGGAATTCTAAAATGGTACAGTTAAGCTAAGTAAATGCAGTGTGCCTATCAGCCAGCCTAAATCATCCAGCTTCCATGAAACTGGCCAACCAACCCAGACACACAAACCTCCTCAACAGGATCTGGCCAACTGCATCAGAACAGAAGAGTGGCTCATTCTATCCCAGAGTCACAAGCTAAAGGGTTTTAAACCACTCAGATGCTGCACATGCAAAGCTGATGGAAGTGGATGTCTAAACACAGTGAGCTGGGGGAGTAACAGAGCAGATGGAACCTGCAGTAGCAGCCAGGCTTCTCAATGGACACCATGTTCAGTAAGACGTGTATCATTTTGCTTTCTGACCCGTGTACATATGTCCTTAGTAAGGAGGAAAATTTGGAAAGTATCTGGAGGGAGTCCACTATGCTACTGGCCAGCCGTTGTAAAGGGCACACTGGAAGGAAGGGAGGTGTAGAGATGGAGACACAAAGAGATGTTGCCTGTCAGCTGAACCTCCCCACAGCGGCTGCGTTGCTCATCTTTTACATGGAAACACATTCAGCCTGTTCATCTGGCCAGCACCCTGCGGAGAGCTCCCCAGTCTTCCCCTGTCTCCTTCATCCCTTAGTCCAGTCCATCAGTGAGGCGTTGGAGTCCATCTCTGAGGTTCCTCTTAAATACGCCATCTTCTTGTCTCCACCACTGTGCCCGTGGTCCAGGTGCCAGCAATGCTTGTCGAGATGTTCCAGCAGCATCCTGATAGATATTCCAGCTGCCACCTTCTCTCTCTCGAATTTCTTCTCATGTTTCACAGAAGTGGTGTTTTTTTCTTAAATACAAACTGGATCATGTCATCCACCATCCTCAGCTCGTCTTCTGTTGGGAGACTTCAGTGTCTTCTCATGATGTGTGAGATTTCCTCAAATTCCTTGTTGTGATGTCCAGGATGCTGTAGGATCTTACTCCTGCCAACCTCTTGGATCCCTAATGTCAGTCTCTTAGACCAGTGATGGAGGCCGACTTTCCCCTCCTCAAACCCTCAGGCTTACCCACGGCCCTGCCTTGGCACATGTTGTTCGTGTTATGGCTGTTATTTCTTTCTGTTCCACTAGACTTAGTCCTGCAGTGACTGTCAGCTCCCTGAGGGCAGGAGGCCTGTCTAACTTGTTTATCATTATATTTCTGAGTCCTAGCACAGCGCTTTGCACAATGGGTGCCCCATAAGTACTTCATGGATGAACACACGAAGGAGTGAAACAAGGTGGGTCGGAGTAATCCAGCTCCCCTAAATCCATCCTCCAGTTTCAAACAGTCTCTGTCTTCTTCCGGGAACCCTCTGCCCTTAGACATGACTACCTGGTGCAAGCCTTCACATCACTCAGTTTCTGCTGCCATCTCTCTTTCTCAGAAGGGCCTGCTGTGACCCCTATCTCATGTACCCTGCACCCGACTCTTTTGCACTTATCACTTTTTAAAAGTATAAATTCTGTGTGTTTGTGTGATAGAAGTAACTTGTCTTTTGGGGAATTGTATTTGCAGTTCAGAAGATATATGTAATGTTGAATGAATAATAAATAAATAAATAAATAAATAAATAAATACCAGTGATGTTCTAGTTGTGCTCTTCCTAACCTATCTGTGAAGATGGAGGTTCCTGACCTTTCACTCCAGCCTACTTTCCAAACCCCCTCTACGGGGCTGAGCATGTTGGAGAACATAGAATTCACCACCTCTGAGCTATGTCCACCTCCTGGATCTCACCTGCCTTTGTGATTCACTGTAGGACCCATTTGTCTGCACCATGACAAGATGACTACATTCCCTTGGATGTCATGCTTGGCTTGCCCGACTGAACCCTCTTTCGCTCTGTGTCCTCCTTTCCTTAGAGGAACTGAAACTGTCCCTGTTCTCTCACCAGTCTCCTCAATTTGCTGTGTGTAACTGGTCATATCTCCCCCAGTCTTGATATATGACTGAAGGAATGAAAAATCCGAGTCCACGCAAAGTTAAGGAAACTCCATATGATGAGTAATTTTATGTGCCAGCTCCACCAGGCCATGGGATGCCTGGATACCTTATGAAATATTATTTCTGGGTATGTTATGTGAGACATTTCCAGAAGACCTTGGCATTAGAATTGGTGACTGGGCAATGTAGAATTCCCTTCAGTGTGGATGGACATTGTCCAATCTGCTGAGGGCCTGGGTGGAGTAAAATGTTGGAGGAGGGCTGAACTCATGCTCTGCCGGACTGCTGGAAAAACCACCTCCTACCTTTTGTGTTCTCGGTTCTCACTCCTTCAGGCTCAGGCTGGAATCTACACCGCAGTTCTCCAGCTCAAATCTTTAAGTTATACCATTGGCCTTCTTGGAGCTCCATCTTCTAGGCAGCAGACTGTGGGATCCCTCAGCCTCCATCATTGCACAAGGCAACTCCTCTGGAAAACCCTGGTCAATATACCCAGAAACGTCTCTTGGAGCTTCACTGTACTTTCAGTGCCGTGTCATTCTTCTGAAGAGCTGCACGGAGTTTCCTAATTTGAGTGCTCCCCAATGCATTCAAACATATATGTAGCTTTTATTTTACAATGTTTACATTAAACATTGAATGGAGTCTTCTTTGAAGACTTTGCTGTGATGCTATTTGGGTGAAATTTCCAAACCTCCTCCACACAACACGTGTACATGCAAGAAAGCATAGAAACAGCCTGCTGAGAAGACTTGGTTTTGTGTGGTTTTCAAAGAGGCTTTTGCCTTCTCTTCATTATGTTAATTTTACGGTAGGAAAAAAATGCAAGTTTGCATTACTTAGATGATTAAAGATGATTTAAAATATTTGTGAAGCGCATATGAGCAAAAAGAATTATACTCCCCTTTTTCCAAAGTGTCTTTCTTGGGCAGAGTGAAAGGGGATTGTGTGATTGGGCTGCTCTTCAGGGATGCTGCAAAAGTTAGCCACAAGGGAAGGGTCACCTGGGAGGGCATGGCCTCCCTCCGTGAGTGGCATGCCATTTTGTCCTCCTTTGGGGCCTTTGAAAGACTTTCAACTTTTACTTTCAACTTTCCTGCTTGCAGAAGGGGAGAGTCTAATGAGTGGAAATTGTCTCAGCCTCTTGTAATAGCAGGTTCCTGAGACATAGCTGTATTGCTGCAAGCGTCTACCCAGGACTTCACAGAACAGCCCTAGGCCTGGAATCCTCAGTTGGATCCCGGTGCAAGCACTAGGATATCATGGGACTGTCCACTGGTGTTCAGGTCGGCGAAGTAGGGTAGGATAATGATGAAACAGGACAGCCCTGGGTTGTTTTCTGCTTAGTTTTATTTTAGATTTTTTTCAACTGCTTGCATCTTTGCAAAGCAATACTGTGATAATGTCAGGGTGGGCAGCTCTGTCCCTGTCCACTGAAGTATGCTGTCCCGGCCATGCTGATATTTAAATCTCTGGATCAATCACCCCAGGATATTTGCACATATGACTCCTCCCCCTGCATTTGCTCTTCATCCAGAGCCTATGGTAAGATCCTGGTGTTATTTCATTCTCAGTTCTTACTCCCTCTCTTTGAAGTAATCTTCTCTGGCAGCCCCGGTACCTCTGCAGTTACTTTACGCTCCTGTCTTATAGTCTGTAAAACATGCACACTGCCTGGATCTATGCGGTTTTATTTGCCTCTGTATTGTTGCCTCCTCCCCACTGAATGTAAGAAGGCATATTATTTGATCATATTCACTGCTAAAAGCTCAGCACAGTTCCTGACACGCTGTGGACATTTAGGCATACCTTCAAATACATATGTGAGCGTATTTTCAGGGATTGGCTAAAGCAGAGATTCTCAGCCTGGCAAGAACATCCACATTAGCTAGAGAACATCCAGGTCCACACTCTGGAGATGCCTGTTACTGGGCTTGCAGGGAAGCCCCGGCCTTGATATTTTGCAAAGCTGCCAAGGGATTTGTGTGCATGTCAAAGAATGAGGACCTTGGGTCAATCTGTTTCTCCCTGATGCAGTCGCAGTTCCCCAGGTTGAATTCTCCTGGGGACAGCAGTCACAGGAAAGGCTGGAGCTGGTGAACATTAACAGGGCTGGACCTTGCACCTTAGGGTGCAAGATGCAGCAGTGGTAAAGAGGCCCAAGAGATGAAGGTGAGTCTGAGACCTGAAACCGCAGCCTACATTTCTTGATGAAAAAGAACACAGTGTCCCTCCCTTCAATACCTACTCTTCCCACGATATTCCAGTAGATCCTGCGGAAATCAGTGAGCAGATTTTGACCGATTCTAAACTCAGAGTTGCATTTTAGTGGAGGATTTGCTGAAAGAAGAAGCTTCTGGATATGATCCTTTTCTCATTGTTGTTTTTTTCTTCTTGTTCTCTTTGTCTTTCCGCTTCAATTCTTTTACTTGGTTCATTTTTCTCTATATAATCTTACCACTTTCTATTCCCCCTAGAACTTCCCAAAATGTTTCCCCAAATATTTTAAAGTTCTATTTTTCATTTTCTTTCTTTCCTGTTTTTCTTTTTTTTCCTCCAAAACTTGGAGAGTCCTCTGCATAGTATTGTGGGCAATCTATGTATAAGAAAGAAACTCTTCATCCAAACATTCCATTTCACCCCCCCCACAAGGAGGCCACACGGATTAGACTTCACCACAAATCCCTGATGGTCCTCCAGCCTTCTCAGATTAGGGGAGAAGGGAGAGGATTGCAGTGCAGGTCCTTGACCCTTCTCTAGACTGTGGGAGTTGCGAAGTTCCTGGGAAAACAACAGACTATCAAGGCATTTGGAGACGACAGGTTATATAAATCTTTGAATTTTGTGATCTCTAAACACAAGCCCCTTTTCTGTCAATGAAGCAATTGATTTATGAGGAGTGAAGTTTGCACATGGTTTGGATGTATCATGCTCTGAGGATGAAAAGAAATGAAAATGTGATTTTATTTGGAAGACTTTTTTGACTATTGGCTCGGTAGGGCTGAGAATTAAACCTTGGTGTGGAAGGATGAAGAGAGAGGCCTGGCCGGAAAAGATGCAGGGTCTGATGCCCTGAGTGTGGCTTACAGTGCTTGCTGCTGAGGGCTGGTTCAGGGGTCCTGTCTCCCTAGATATATGTAAGGTCCCCTTTCGTATGAGGTAGGGTGGAGTCATAAGGTCTGTCAGCTTCAGCACTGTTGGTCCTTGTGGGAACTTGTGTCCTGTGTCTGTGTTTGTTGATGTGAAATTCACCACACAGGACACTCCTGTGTTGGGTTGTCCAGGAGAAGAGGCCAGGTAGGACGTGGCATGGTCATTGCACTGACCACACAGCAACCCTGTCCTTTCCTGAGTGGGACCTTTGCCTCCGCCGTGGGAAATCCGTGGGAAATCCGTGGGAAATGCTCACTTGTGTGAGTACATGGTGAGTGCGTCGCTGTGGGCACCTGGGCAGCTGGAGTGACACTAGAGGAAGCTATGAAGAGGTTTTCAAAAGAACAGGCACTGAAAGGGATGCGTAATGAAGCAGGGGTCCCACGTAGGAGTTGTTGGGTGGAAGATGCAGTTGGGAAAGAGACACTGCCAAAACTAGCTAGTTCACTGACTGCATTAATCTACTGAGGACTCTCATAGGGAGTGAGTGAGCTCTGTCTTATCCCCAAGACTTTCCCGAGCCTGGAAGTCATATCAGGTTGGATCTAAGGGTCTCTGACTTTTCTGTCTTTGCTTATCACATTCCTGTTCTCCGTGGAGACCTGCCTGCCTGCCTGCAGACGTGTGCTCTCCTCTCTCCTCCTCGGCTGCTCATTCATGCATTTGTTATGCTTGATATTCTTTGCACGCGTCACCTGCCGGGTGAGTTCTGAGCTCCTCAGGCAAGGGTCATGTCGTCATCATCTTCAACTCCTGTGCATGAAGAAAGTGCTCCACAGTTGTTGGTTAAATGAATCTAATGACCAATATTTGAAAAATAGAAACTTCACTTGACCCAGCTATTCCCCTTCTGGGTATCTTCCTGAAAGAGTTAAGGACATCATATCACTGTGATATATGCTCACCCACATCTGTAGCAGAACTATTCATAACAGCTAAATCTTGGAAGCAGCTTGTATGCCTATCAACATATAGGACAAAGAAAATGTGTTATTTATACACAATGGAGTGCTATGCTGCCATAAAGAAGGACAAACGAGGCATTTCTGGGAAAATGGATGCACTTTGAGACTACAATGTTAAGAGAAATAAATCAGACACACAAGCTTAAATAGCACATGGCTTCTCTTATGGGAAACCCAAAGTATAAGTAAAGAGCAAAACAAATGGAAGACAGTGGAAAACAGGGAGGTGGAACTTTTGCAGAAGGGAAGGAGACTGAGAGACGGAAGGAGGTGGAGGGAGGGGAGGAGAAAGGAATGAAAAAGAATTAAGATGCGCTCTGTTCATGGACCAGCTCCCCTTGATGACTGTGATCATTACATACTGTGAACCTGGACTAATTACAAACGAGAAATAAAGAGTCATTTAGTTTGAAAGGTGGACTGTTCTTCACATTTTTATAAATATGAGGATCACAGTGATGATAGGGATGATTTTTCTTCCCAGTCTGCTCCAGGAAGTGAGAAGGCAGGTTTGAAAGTGAGACCCACAGACCCACACCTCCATTCTCCAGACTGTCAATGGGACCCGTGCCATCCCATGGAGGACAGGGTGGTGCCAAGGTTAGTGGTCATTATTTAGACACTGGTGCAGTTTTTTTTAAATGTGTGACCCTCCCCTAAATCATCATTGCCTCTCCCCTTGTCCCTGAACCATGCATTCAACATGAGTCACATCCAGGAAGTGTTCATCAGGAATAATGATGATAATAATGCCTAATATTAATGGAATGAGTCTGACACATCTTTCATTTCATGTATTCCTCACACAGTCCCATGAGGCTGGTGGTACTATTATTCCTGTTCTGAAATAAAGATATTGAGACACCAAGAATGAAATAAATTGCTGAAGATCACACAGCTTATGTCTTGGTTAGATCACAGGATTCTTGCCAAGGCCACCTAGGAACTGTAAATTTCTCTGCTTGTGTCACCGTGTTTGGCTTGTGAACACAGAGAGACAAACATGTTTCACTCCTAGGTCGAGGATCTGTCACTGCGGTCATTCTTGGAAGTTTCCCTCACCTGCCCTTCAAGACTGGGTGTCATGTTCTCTACTCACTTCCAGACTGAGCCAGAGATCACTCTCTGATATTCTGCAAACCATTTGCCCCACTTTTTCATGTCATCACCAAATTTTCAACTGTACTCACCCCACTTCAAGTCTGCTTCAAAGTCTGTGAGCTCCTGAAAGACACTCTTCTCTCTCAGCATCTTGTAACTTGTGTTCAAGAAATAATTTGCTTACCTAAGAAGTTAATTAGGAAAATTTACAATTTACCTCCAACTTTTTAAGGGCTTTACCACAAGGATGCTCAATGATGCATTCATTCATTTGTCTCACTGTCTCATGCAATTGTTCTCCCAGTGGACATTTAAGAACGGAAGGTGTGTGTCAGGCATTCTCTCGGGAGCGATATTGGGTGAGACAACATATTGGTGTCTGTTGGTAAGAAGATTTAAGTTTAGACATTGATCAGAACTGTCTCATTGCAAGTTGGGATAATGCTATGAGAGAAAATTATAGGTGCTATGGGGAAAAGTATACAACTGAACCCAGAATCCCTGGTTCAGGAGAAAATTTTCAACCCCCCAGAGTCAAGTGGGCCAGCCTTTGACTCAGGTATAACCACTGCTCATAACGGGCAAGTTGAAGGCAGGGTTGGGCAACTCTGGATGAGTTGAAAATTCTAACAAAAAACTTTAGGACCTTTGGGATCAAGAGACCCTAGCAGTCATGGAACTCAGTGTCACGTGTATGGAAGAGCTCATGTGAGGCTTCTGGTAAGCCGGCTGTGCAAGGAGAACACAAATCAGTGTCACTATAAGGATTTACTCAATGCCTCAATCCTGTTACCAGGAACAGAGACCTATGTCTTCCTAGAAGCTTTAGGGGCCACGTAGGGCCCTATGCTGATGGACTCAGGTGCTTTCACGTAGAACCCAGAGCAGAATCCAAATGATCCCAAACAAAGTCTGGGTTTGCCAGGGATGCATTCCAAATTCATCTTGGTGCTACCCGTTGGTGGGTAAGACCAGGTAGCAGAGATTAAACTTCTAATCCTGGAGAACATTCTGATAGAATATGCTTTTTCTAAAAAAAAATTAGAGGAGGTTTCATAAGATATTATTTAAAAAAAGCCTTGAACATCTGGTTTGGGGATAAAGTCATTTTATTGTGTAGCTGCCAAGCCGCAGAGCCAAGCTAACTGAGAAAGCCTCCCTCTCCCCTAGCCTTTCTTCCACAAAGCCTAGCACCCAGCTATAAAACCGTGCACTCTCTAACCCAAGGGAAGAAACAGGGTGAACAGAATGAGCTTTTTAAGACTCAAGGATAATCCACCTGGGTAATGGAAAATCAGAGCAACAAGGAGTAGCTGGACTCCCTTCCAAATCCGTGTTCTTGAACTAATTGCCCCTATTAAAACCCGCAGTGAGAATCCTCATCTAAAAAGCAATATGCACAAGGGGAATTCATCGAGTGCTAGTAAAATTCCTCTTTCCGCCACCACTGCCCTCTGCCCCATGAAGCTGCTGAGCTGTTACCCATCTGAAAAGAAAATAAGATTCAGAGTTAGCAAGGGTCCTTAGAAGACCTATAGAGGAAGACTGCTTTCTGATTTTGTGTCCAGGGCTATGGGAGCCTTCTCAGTGGCTGCCTGACTAGCCACACCCTTCAGCTCTTTAGACTCATTCACTTATTCCAAAACACGAAGCACTTGTCAGGTAACGGACCCCAAACCACAGAGCAGACTTTATGGTAGGTTGGTATTTATACTTTAGATAACCAAACTATAATGAAACGGACATATACATAAAATGATTGCTATGGTGAAAGAGCTACAAAGGAAAAGGCTCTGGGAATGGAACTCTCTGGCTTTGCAATTCTCCTTGTCCCATCTAGGGCAGACCTGCAGTCATGATGCCTTTCCCACATACAGTACCATAACAATGGCTGAAACCTGCACATGAGTTGAATTACACCTGCTGTCCCTAAACCTGAGCATTTAGACAAGGACATAAAAACCCACAAATAAGACATAAATACTGTGTTATATCAGCTTAGTCCTGATATCAAAGAGTTGGGAAATAGCCTAGAGATCTCTTTTGCTGGAACCTCATGTTTTGCAGTGACCCACAGTGTGGAGGGAGCCTGCCACAGTCTCCCAGCATGTCACCAGGGACAAAACCCTGGCTGGAATCCAAGTCTCATGACTTTAATTCCAGGACCTTTGGCTGCTGTCTTCAGTGGAGACTGTAACATTTCTGTCTTATCCCAAACAACTACCTTTCCATCCATTTACGATACTTTTGTAACTTGAAGAACCCAGGTGAGGGAGGAAGGTGAAATGCAAAGGTCAGGAGTTAAGTAATTTTTGTGGTTGGTGATGTGTATCAGGGATACGCAGTGGATTGTAGACATTCAGGCAGGGCAAGCAGGTCAGAACCTGGCAACTGAACAAGGATTCAGTTCTTTCTGTCTTAAGTGTGTCAGAATTTCCAGAATGTGAAGGAGTCATCTTCCTTTTGAGTCCTCAATTATCTTTTCAGTGGTGGAGATTTCAAAGGAGAAGGAGAGAGAGAGGTGGGAGGTGGGAGGCAGAGACAGGATTACTTCATTTTTATATTTTGCAATCTGCTTGCCCCTGCCCTGCCCTCCCTACCTAATGCAAGCTCCCTTCCAGGCTGTGCCACACCGATGATGCTATTTTCTGCATCTGACAGCAGACTGCCAGAGGAAGTCAACTATAAACTGTTTCTAAACTGACAATCCAAGGCTCCTCATAGGGTTGACTCAGCAGTTATTTTGTCCAAGGTACATAGAGCAAGTCTGCTAAGTCTGGGTCATTCTGATAAATTCTTGAAAACAGGGACCCCAGACAGCCTGGAGGAAACATCAAAGATCTCCCGGGGCTGAAACCCAGAGTTGGCAACTGGCCTGTGTCCTCGCTTCACTCCAGCCCTGGGGCTGCAGCAAAAAGAGTCTTCTAGGCAGCAGTGCTCTCTGCCTTCTCAGGGCCCTGTGCTTCGCTATGGCTCCCCTAAATTCAGAGCTTCTCACCTGGAAAGCAATAGCAGTAGAACAGCCAGGCCAGCCCCGCTTCATGGGAGCCAATGAATGTTACCACCAAGCAGACTAGGCTACAGGTCCAGTGGGAAGAAGAAAGGAGGAGTGATGGGTAGGCGCTGTCTCTGGACGATCACCTAGGAGAACAGAAAGTGACTTCCTTGCTCAGACAAGAAAAGGAAGATGTAATCAAGACAGTTGTCCTCAAATGTTCGCAGGCACCGCAGACTCTCAGCCCAGATCTCTAACTCCAGGAAGCCTAGAATGCTAGAAGTCGCATTTTTAACAGGCTCCCAGGTGAGGCTAATGTTTCCGATCAAGAAACCACATCTTGGGCACTTTTGTGATAAGGAAAAAGAGGTAAAAGAGGGAACTGCCCAGAGTCACTGAATTCCTGACCCTTTGAGGCCTAAGGGAGGAAGCTGGTGAATGGACATTCACTACATTTTGATATTACTCTTTTCTTTCCATTGAATGTCACCTTTGAATGTAGTGAGGGTTCCAAGCAAGTAACACACAGTTCCATGGAGGTAGGGCTTCATTTAAAAAAGAAGTACAAGGAGCTGGGTGTGGTGGTACAGACCTGTAATCCTAGTACTCTGGGAGGCTGAGGCAGGAAGATCAGAAGTTTCAGCCCAGCCTATGCAAATTAGATATTTAGTGAAATCCTGCCTGAAAGTAAAAAAGGGCTAGGGTTGTAGCTCAGTGAAAAGGCCTTGGCTTCATGCCTCAGAACTGAGACAGAGAGAGGGGGAGAGACAGACCGACAGACAGACAGAGAGAGGGAGGGAGAAAGAGAGAGAAGAAAGGGAAAGAAGGAGACATAGAGAGGAAGAGAGAGACAGAAAGGGAGCCGGTAGCACATATCTGGGCAATGTGGCAGAGCTCTAGAAGCAGCGAGAGCCTTGCTTGGTCCCATGAACTGGGTGGGGAAGAGGAAAAAACACGAGAGAACCAGACCCAGGCCTCCTGCTTGCCTTTCCCTTCACTCCACCACTGAGAACAGCACAGGCTGTAAACCATGAATCCCTTCAGATTTTCCAATTCTGCTAGCTTTGATAGTATTCAGGAGCCCTGGATGGAGGTCAGCAGGACCCAATCCTAGGTCCACCGTGGTCAGTTTTGCAGTGGAACCTCAGCTTTCTGCACCTGAATTTCTTCCTGTGCAAAGTGAAATGACTCTGTTTTCCCTGCTATCCTGCCGAACTCCTGGAAGGCCAACAAGATCAGGCGGAGGCATTTTGTTTTTCATTCTTCCTTCTCTCCTTCACGTAGTCCACAGAATTGTACTGGGAATCACTCATGTGCTGCACTGTGGGGTGTCAGGAAGAACAACAACCAAGCTGTTGCCACACTGTGGGGAATGGAGGAGACAAAAGGCTTTATTCTCAGTCATCTACCTTCACTTTGCTGCTGCTGCTGCTACTGCTGCTGCTGCTGCTCTTGCTGCTGCTGCTGCTGCTGCTGCTACAAAAAGCTTCAATGGGACCCCAGCAGAGAGTTAACAGATGGGCTTCTGAGCTTTCTGGGAGACACTCTTCAGATGCCCCTGCCAGCCCTCACCAGGATCCTCCTTGCTGAGCAGGAAGTGGGCAGTTGCCGGTAAGGGGTTGGGGAGAGAAGGGAGGGGTGGGAAGTCTTTGTGTCCCAAACTTTTTTTTTTTTTTTTTTTTTTTTAAGGAGGAAAGGTTTATTTTCACACAGTTTTAGAGCTTTCAGTCCATAATTGGTTGG
>NW_004955405.1:37730446-37800131 GCF_000276665.1 Chinchilla lanigera
TTTAAAGGAGGAAAGGTTTATTTAGCTCAGTTTGTAGAGGTTTCAGTTCACAGTCAGCTGGTTCCAAGGCTGGCATGGCAGAGGGGTTGTTGCAGAGGAGAAATAGTCCAGGGCAAAGCAGGCAGGAGGCAGCAAAGCAGCAAGCAGCAGCAGCCTTGTGTCTCAAACCTTGCACTCAAGAGGTGGCTACCGGTGAGTTTTTGGAAGCCTCTGTGGCCCCATTTCAATCCACCCAACAGAGTTAAGTCAGGATTAAAGTTTAGCAGTATCGCTTATTGAAATGTTAACTTATTTTTGTTGTAGGTGGTAGAAGGTGCCCTCCCATGTCTTTGCTACTCTGGGCATTTGGGTCTTTCCACAGCCCAGCATATAGGAAGCGATGCCTGGCAGGGTAGTAGAGTCCCTCACTGGTTTGTGGGAATGCAGGCCTTGTTATTTAGTGTGCTGACCTTCACTTGCCTATAAAGCTGGAGTGAGTCTTCCAAATGATACCACTAAGGAAATGGCCACATGGGTGTTCTGTACTTTTGTCTCTTCCTAGCCAATGATGATGGAGGGTGGGAAGAGGCAGGTAGGAGGGAAAGAAGGAAACGAGTTGCTTGAGAAGAAGCAGAGAGCGAGGAAGAGGACCGAGGTGGGAGAGGCAGCTCCCGTGGGGACCCGGGCTGTGTTTTCTCTGTGTCTTCCTACAGTCCAAAGACAATGCAGGAGCTCAGCACTTGTCAAAGGGCTTGGAGTTCTTTGAATGGAGCACAAAGTGTTATTGTTCCCGAGTGCCAGCCCTTGCCCATGCTGCTAATGTATTCCATTCTGGTCTCCTCCACTGGGCAGAATAAAGTTGGAGCATTTCTTTTCTACACAGCCCTGCAACCTGCTTCTGGGAGAATGGTCCCCTTGTTTCTCTGGGGCTCCTTTCACATTTACACTTTCTTGGCAAAACTATGGAGAGGTATCAGAGTCACCAGGCGCACCCTGGAACATTGATATGTTTGGAATTTAATCAAATGCCCCTCAAAATTGGACTATTTACCTTACTTCTGCAAGCACCCACTTTCAGAATCTTTGAAAGCTATCAAAATACAAATTATCAGGATTCTGCTCTTTACAAGGTGCTTTTTAGAATTTATGTATCTTGATATATGTCTCACTCTTCCCAAGAAAGGAGGCCAGCCCTGTCCCCGATTCTGCATTTTCACCCAGCGAGCGGTAAGAAGATGGACTGATGCCAATTGTGTTTTTAATGATACACTGCCTTGTTCTTTCGCGTCTCTTTTCTGGCAGGGCGGCCCTGCAATGGGCTCTCAGGACAGTCTCAGGTGGCATGATCTCCATGCCTGCTACTCCAAGCTGTGCTCTTCCAGGCCACAGCTTTGAAGTCGCCTCTGGCTGTGAGTAGTCTCAGGTTTGAATGTCAAGGTCTATAGGATCCAGGATGCAGAGTCCAGAGAGAAAAGAAAGGATTACAGTTTCTTTTCATCCATCTCTTAACTTCCACCGGGTCCTCACATCCCAGCCTTAGGTACCTTATGTTTAAAGCTTTTCTATGACTCTCAAGTCCTCAGACCCACCCTCCTCACCTGACCTTCAAAGGAGCCGCTGGCTTGTCCATGTCATGGGGGACACCCATGTCATCAATACCATTCCTTCCCTCTCAGAATGACCCTTGGATCTCATCCACTGACTTCCAGATTGCAGTGGGAGAAAGGGTTTGTTCTCCTCGCTGAACTGGGCATCCCTGCCCCGAGATGATTAAATACATCTGACCCTCTCCTTGTGGGTGGCTCCAGTCCCTGCCCTTCTAACAGCTCCTTTCTTTTTCGCATGTCCTCTTGAGCATGCAAAATCCACAGATGCCCCCGTGACAGCATTAAGCCAGCAGGCCCCTCTCCCGCATGCTGGCTCCTCTGTCTCAGTCTCTCCCATTCTTCATCCCCTTGTAGCTGCCTCTGGCCGAATGATGGTACCGAAACTTGCTCAGTAGTTGATGAAGTAGCAGCTTCACTGTGAGCTCTCGTGCCACCCATGCCAGCTTTGCTTTTCCCTGCCTGTCCTCCTTTTGCCTTTCCCTGCTGCTGTGCATGCAGCCCCACTGACCTCTCTTCTCACAACGCTGCCCACTATGCTACTGTAACTGTGCTTCTCCTCCTGCAACAGTGACGGCGTTTCCATTCCTGATTCCTCCCCTTCCCTCTTCTCTTCTCCTTTCTTCACTTCCTTCTTTTCTCTTCTCTTCTCCCTCTCAACAGCGGCACCCACTGCCAGGGTTTCAGTGGCTCCCTTTGGCACCTATGGCAGTGAGTCCAGATCCTCTCTTGCAGAGCTCTTCTATCTTCTGGGTTCCAGACCCATAAATTCCCTGGCTGACTTCTCCTCTCGCATGTACTGCTGGCCTGGGCTTGCTGCAAGGCTTAGTTTTCCACACCCACATCACTCTTGTCTCTTTGAAACATTCTCGGCTCTTGGCCTCTATTTCTATAAATGGCATAAACATAACCTGTGCAATCTCCACTTGTGTGACCCTGTAGACTGCTTCACCCCGCAAGTACAGTCCATTTCACTTTTTATATCTGTCTCATTGTTTTCTGAATCGAGTCCCGACCCCCCCCCCTTTTCATTGCAGTTACCGTCACCCAAAGCTGGATGTTCCCTCTTCTTGCCTGGGTTCCTGCAGCAGCCGGGTGAGTGAGTGAGTGTCTCCTTCCTCAGTCATCTCACTCAGACAGTTGTCTTGGAGCCACCGCTGATGAGGATTTTGTTGCTTTCAGCTCTCCACTCTGTCAAGTTCTGGATCTTTAAAACACCACTCAAGGCCCAGAAAGATTTTGTCAGGCTTAATTCTCAGCACTGTCCTGAAATTAACCTATTTGATAGTCAAACGTTATTACTCAAGATTCCCTGGTCAGGCCCAGTGATTCCTACCCTATACTTCTTGAAAAAAAATATATATATATATATTCTATATATATAGAATATATATATATTCTATATATATTGAATATATATATATTCTTTTTCTTTGTCTAATACCCCTAAGGATGCTTTCACCTTAAAGCAGTGCAATGGATCCCCTGCTATGTTGCTTTTTCATTCTGTGAAAAAAATTGTAAGATAATTGTTTTAAAAGAGAGAACATTTGTTTGGTTCCTAGTTTCTGGGGCTCTGTCCATGGTCGCTTGGCTCTTCTCCTTTGGGCCGATGGTTGCCCGGTCCATCATGGTTGGAGCATGTGGCAGCAGAAACCTGTTCACCTCGTGGTGGTTGGGAAACAAAGAGAGTGCAAAGGAGTGTGTTGGCGTCCCAACATCCCTTTCAAAGACACCCCCAGTGGCCTGTCTTCCTTCTGCTGCACAGTAACCAACCATTCCACCTGCTCACTAGGCCCAGTGTGTTAGAGGGTCTAGCACCGCCCCCTCCCCAAGCTGGTGACAGAGGTTTCTAACCCCTGAACTTTTTGGGAGCAGTTACAATCTAAACCACAGTGCCGGGGCTGGAGATTTAGCTCAGCGGCACAGTTCCTGCCTGGCAAGCGCAAGGTCATGAGTTCTATTCCTTGTACTGGAAAAAAAAAAAAACCAACTCAACCACAGTGCCTATGAACTTAGCTTGAGCTTGCCTGGGACCCCAATCACTGTCTCATCAAAGTTGAATATTTTGGGAGTCTGATTTCTCTACCTTTACCCTGCCCAGTTTGATAGATTGATGAAGGGAAAAAATATATATATATCATCAGTCTTTGTAGAAACTTGCATAGCTCTGGGGAAGTATCTTCTGCATAGAAAATATTTGAGGAATGTTTAATAAAATAATAATTGCATCTTTAGAAACTTTATCATCTATTTCTTGTGTTTTGGAAGAATTTTAGGTTTTTGTATTTTAATTTTTATTTGAATAACTGGAAAATACTAGGAACTAGTCACTTCACAAAATCATTTTTGCCCAAAGATTACTACTCCCACTGATATTTTGAGGGTGAGCATGATTTTCCATTTAAATAATACAATGGAAATAAGAAATATGTGATTGTAATGCACACAGATGCTCCTGGGTCATGATATTATGGAATCAGTACTTCTTAAAAAGAAATGGCAATGCTTCCTAACAATGAGACATCAAGGTACTAAGTACAAAGTCTTATTTACTCTCTTCTAACAAGGAATTCTCTTCCCCTTCCTTCTGCCTGGAAAGAGACTGAGGGTAAGGAAGCAGAACATACTATACTTCACCACAAAACCAAAGGACTCCCATATTGGTCTTTCTGTGTTTTTTAAGTGACCCTATACATGAAAGTGAATAATGTTTTAAACTCAGTCACTTGGATGTTAGATCTATCAACTCACACACACACCAACACACAAAAAGAAAAATATCCTCAATAACTAACAAGAACTGAGTTAGTTATTCACTATGAGGGCAGTGTTGCAAAAGTGTATCCATTCCCCCTACAGGGTCGTATTCTATCCAAGCCCATAGCAAATGACCAATCAATCTGGACTGATTATAGATGGTTGATTTCCACTGATGGAATTCCCTCTGGAAACTTTCCTGGGCCTTTCAGGAGATTTTGACATGTGTTGAGCAAACCTGTATTTGGAGCACATGTTGGCTGAGAATAAGCATACAATATTTTGTCAAACAATTGTTGACAAATTTTAATCTTTGTCAAATGGGGTAAATTTTGTTGGCAGGTGGGATTGAAGTCTTGTAAAGTGTGTGTGTGTGTGTGTGTGTGTGTGTGTGTGTGTTTACAGATGCATCCCTGTATCTCCTTCTCTGGCTATAGAATGGAGTGGGAGGTCCTACCTCACATGAGGTGAGGTAGATGCTTCCACAAGGAGACCCCTGCAGCCGCCCAGGCACACGTTGTGCCACAGGCAAAGTTTTCTTCTCTCCAAACTGTCTTTTAAAGCAAATTCAAGGAAATTCAAAACAACAGGGTTGAGGGGAAAAAATGCTTTTTGTTTAGCATGTACAGTTTGATTCATGTGAGGCTATATTGCTACTTCCATTTCATTACACTTTACTTTGGAGGGACCATTTAAAACAATTTTTTTTAATAGAGTCTGGAGAATTCTAAGTCAGGAGGCCGTCTGTAGCTGAGTCTCACGGACAGATGGCCAGCTCAGACACATCACAAAGGGTCTGCTGTGATGCAGCCAATTCCATTTCATGAAATCTTTTTTGGTATAAACTGGAGAAAGCACTTTGTTCAGTTAAAGTGAGTTTTTTTCTTTCTGCCAGTTGTGTTTGCCAAGGTCAACGTTTCTATTCAGCTGGGGAAGAGTACACTCCCCCTGGTGGCTGATTTGCATGTAGAGTTTGTCTTCATTGGAAGACCCCAGGACCTCAGGAGCTCAGTAGCATGGTGATTTCTGTGTAACAAGCATTAACTGGGCCTTGGTGCTGCATGGCAGGCTGCAGGGCAGGTGATACCCTGAGTGACTGTGGTTGGGAGACCCAAAGTCTTGCTCTGGCATCCTACCTGCTCACAAGGCACAGGCTGAACCTCTTTGGCCTTCTTCGTTTTCTCACTCTAAGGTGTGTCATCCCCAAGCATACTCTCAATGGTCACACAGATAAAATAAGAGCAGGACAAGAGGAGTGAGCACATGTTGCAAATTAGTTTACTGCAATGCTTAAAGTAATTTAATATCTCCCTTTAAAATAAAATCCAGTATATTTATGTTCCCCATTACCAAGGATTGAATTTATGGCCTTCACACTAAGCTCTTTCCTGGCCCATTGTTTAAATTTTGAGTGGGTCTTGTGAAGTCCCTAAATTGCCTAAGCTGGCTCAAACTTCTGATGCCCTTGCCTCAGCCTCCTAGATTGCTGGCATTACAAGTGTGCATCTCCGCGGAGAATCTCATATGGTCAGACTGGGAGCACAAGTTTCCCTTTAAGGAAGGCCTTTGTGTGTAGCTCCTCCACTCCACACCTATCCTCTCTCCCAAGGTCACTTTCTCAAGAGTTCTTAGCCACCACCCCTAAAAATCTTTTCCTGTATTTTTTTTCATAAATTCTTATTATTTTCCTCCAGAAGACTTATCCCATACAGAAAATATGCCGTGTATTTATTTTAATCATTTTTATTGACTGTCTGCTCCATAAAAAGAAAGATTTCATTACGATATCCCTTGCAAATAGTTTTAATTACAGCTTGGGGGTGGAGGAATGAATCTTGTGGGTTGTCATAAAAATGTGAAATTGTAATTACATAAAAATAAAATGAGGATGGAGCTCACCGGTAGAGTGCTTACCTAGCAAGCTGAAGCCCTGGGTTCCATCACCGGCACCACAATAAATAAAGTGAAATAAAACTAATGTGTAGCATCCAAGAAAAAAGACGAGCAAATTCAGCTCAAGAAAGAGGAGGTTGCTGCACTTATCTCATCTGACTAGTACGGGTGGCAAACATTTAAAATTAATTATGCACATATGTAACCTATACTCTATATTTTACAACTGCTTAAAGTGAACGTAGAATTTTATAATGTAAGTTTGCATTTGATAAAACTGTGGTTCAGCAATGTGATGTGTTTACGATCATACACAAGTGGAAATAAAAGTAGAACATGTGTCTCTTGTTTCTGATCTAGGGTTCTTTTCCCTGCCCTGTGCTTATTGATGTATATGGTTGTGAGTATAAGATGTTACCTCTTCTTTTTTTTTTTTTTTTTTTTTTTGGTACCAGAAATCAAACTCAGGATCTTGTGCTTGCCAGGTAGGCACTTGTGTTGCTAAACTATATCCCTGGCCCCAAGACTTTACCTCTTAAGCCTTGATTGGCTTGTTACACTCTTGTATTAATTCTAGACTATAAACCAATTGCTTAATAGTTATCAAGTTCTTCCATTCTGATCATAATGTCAGTTGGGCTCCCTCCCTGCCTCTCTGCCTCCCTTCTTTCTTTCTCTTCTGTCATTACTGAGGGTATTTTGTCACCTTTTGTTCTCAGAGGATACCTTCTGCCTGGAAATTTATTCCTTTTAGTTCTGAAACTTTTTCTTGAATTGTTTCTTTTATCATTTCTTTTCCTTCATTTTCTGTGTCTTCTTTTCCTACAATTCTGCTTTCTCTTCAAATTCTTCTATTGGATTTTTTGCTTCTGTTCCCATAATTTTAATTAATAATCACTCTTTCATACTCCTTGAATATTCCTCTTTCAACAAACTGTTCTTATTTCAAAACTACAATATCCTTTTGAAAAAACAAATTGTATGATGTCTAAGTTACTTTTGTCATTGCTGGGACAAAGTACCCCCCAGTCAAAGTTAAAGGAGGAAAGGTTTGTCTGGCTCACAGGTTTTTTTTTTTTTTTTTTTTTTCTGGTACTGGGAATTGAACTCACTACCTTGTGCTTGCCGGGCAGGCGCTGTGCTGCTGAGCTAAATCCCCAGCCCTTGGCTCACAGTTTGTGGAGGTTTCAGTCCATAATCGGCTGGCTCCAAGGCAGGGTGGCTTGGCAGGGGGGCATTGCAGGAGAAAAACAGTCCATGGCAGGCAGAAAGTATCAAAGCAAGCAAGGAACTTTAGCAGCTGCCCCTTTTATATTCTATCTAGGGTAGTAGAATTAGGGCAGTGACAAACTAATCAGTGGACTGATTTAGTAATCACACACTCTTAATCCCAGTATCACACACTGTGGATTCAGCTACTTCAGAAAAAGCTGCACCTATGACTGCATGAGGCTTCAGGGGACATCTAGACACAAACCATTACATACTATTTTTGACAATATTATTTCTTCGTATTTTGGTCTTTATATTTTCCTCCTACATAAGTATATTTTTGTTACTGCCTCTCATGCTGGGAATTTGTGCCAATGTTTGATGATTTTTAGATGTCCTTATATGTGTAAGAGGAGAGAGAATTGTCAGATAAGATATGGAAGATTCAGTTAAACCTGAATTTCAGTCTTTGGATCGGCGTCTCACTCCCGGCCTTCCGCTTCCCTGGAAGGATGCTTCCGGTGCACAGGGAGCTGTGGGCGGGGAGCGCCAGCCTTCGGGCTGGCTAGCTTTCTGCCTGCTGGCTCCCGGAGGGTGGGCCCCCAGCGCACGGGGAGCCATGCGGCGGAGAGCGCTATTGCGCGCCAGCCCTTAGGCCGGCCGCCGCCGCCCAATTGGAATCTATCATGACCCAGAGAAACAGTGACACAATTGGCCCATCATGCACCGACTGCAGTTGCCCACCCACGGATGTGTGTAAATCATTGAAACTTTGAACAACCCCTGGGAATATATGCCATACAACGAGCCACTCTTGCTCCTGTCACTGGGAACCAGAAAGGTCCAGAGCCAGTGGAGGAGCAGCTGCTGAACAAGGACTCAGAGAACATGAGAATGCAGACTAAGCCCACGGAGTCAGAGATCCAATGGACTGGGGTCACGAGAGCCGCTCGCAAGCTGTAAACCAGGAGGACCTTGCACAATACCTGCAGAGACTCATTGGAAGCCATTCTTCCCCTGACAGTACAGGCTGTGGTGAAGCTCTGGAGAAATCTGCAGCAGGATTCCTTTTGCCTGTGCTGACAGTTGGGGAGAGGACACTAACTGGTTGTGGGGTCCCAAAGCAATGGGAGAAAAAGCTACAAAGAATGGCTTTCACCCCAGATAGCTCACTTGAGATGTTAGTAAGAATTGCCTCCTCAGTATTCTATAGCCATGATGAGGAGGAGGCCAAGGAGAGAAAACAAAGAGACTGAGAAAAAGCAGCTGCTTTTGCTGCACCACTAAGAGAAACAGATCCCAGGTCTGATTCCCGGGGCTCCAAGAAGAACTTGACAACTGCATTCATCTGCTACCACTGTTAAAAGCCAGGCCACCTCAAGAGGAACTGCCCTAAGAGGCCCCATGGGACATGCCCTGGATGCAAAGGAGACCACTGGAGTTCGGTCTGCCCTCTGAGGTGGAGGCCCCAGAGCTCAGACCCATGCTACCAGTTAGTCCAACAGGAATGAGAGGGCTTGGGGCATGGCCTGCCTTCTCCCTCTGGCCAGACCGTCATCTCCATCGAGGAGTCCTGGGTAATCATGACTATGGAGGAACAAGAAAACAGCCTGTTGCTAGTCACAGGTGCAAGTCTCTTGGTCCTTCTTTTCAATCCTGGCCTTCCTTCCAGCCATCATACCTCAGTGAAAGGAGTCACTGGTGAGGAGGTAATATGCTATTTTTGACAACCCTTAGGCTGTAACTACTTATTAGATCCTTCTTGCATATCTCTGTCTTCCTGAGAAACCACTTTGAAGATACCACCACATATTACAGCAGCCATTGATATTTTCCTACTAATCTATCCATAACTGTGTTAAGTTTGGAATGTTCCTATCCTGTTTCATAATGTATGTTTATTATTATGTGTTTCCTACAACAACCATTGAGAATAGTTAATGATTTTTCAATATGTCACTCATGTATAGCTCTATTTATATTCTTTAGAAGCCACTTTGAAGATACCAAAGTATAGCATAACAACTCTTGATAATCTCCTACCTCTTTTGTCTCTAACTTACTATTATTTGTCTATTTGTTTTCCTGAGAAACTATTTTATAGATAATAATACGTAAAACGATAACCATTAATAATTTCCTACCATTTTGTCTGTAATTTGCTAAGTCCCCCCTATTATTATGTTATCCTTCTTTTATTCTTTAAAATAAAAAAATTAAAAAAAAAAACCTGAATTTCAGATAAATAATGAATGCATTGTAATATGTCCCAAAGATCACATTTTTAAAAGTTTGCTAAGTGTAGCAACTCCAAGAGAAAAGCAAGAAACAACAAGAAAAGGTCTGTGGGCATGGAGAGGACCCGTGGTCTCCCAGGTTGCTAAGATGACTCAGTGTTATGGTTTGTGTCTAGGTGTCCCCCCGAAGCCTCATGTGGTCATAGGTGTGGCTTTTTCAGATATGACTGGATCTGGAGTGTGTGATGCTGGGATTAAGAGTGTGTGAGTACTGAATCAGCCACTGACTGATTTGGCATGGCCCTAATTTGGATAGTCTGAATAGAATATAAGGGATAGGAAAAGGGTTGTCTTCTCCCTTGGTTGGTTGCTTTTGCTGTCTTCTGTCTGCCATGAACAGTTTATCCTTTGTGATGCCCCTCTGCCATGTGCCACCCTGCCTTGGAACCAGCCAATTATGCACTAAAACCTCTACAATCTGTGAGCCAAAGTAAACCTTTCCTCCCTTAACTTGTGGATGTGGGGTGTTTTGTCACAGCCACAAGAAAAGTAACCAAAATACCCAGCAGGGCCCTTTCCTTGGAGGATGCTTAGGTCTTCATGGTTGAGATGAGTTCCCAGAGCAGAAGCAGTGACTCAGTTTTTAGCTTTGGGGCCCAGGTTTGGCTGTCAGCATTCTGGAGCCCAGGTGAGCCCAGAAGGTGCAGTTGTAGCCATGCACTATGCAGACTTTGGGAGTTCTCCTTGTTTCAGCAGGCTGCTTCTGCCTGCCCTAGCGCCTGGAAAACCCTGTCTAGATCTTTCTGGTGCCTCTTGTCCATAAAGCAGGTTTTCAGTCTCCTACAAAGAGGGAGAAGGAACCATTTCTCAAACAGACTGATGGTAAGTCTTGTGCCTACTTCAGCCTTCAGCCGAGTTCTCACTTCTGTAGTTACTGCTGGCTAATCATTTCTGAGATTTTCTGAGGGTTGTTTTTCAGGTTGCTTCTGGGTCTCCCTTGCCATCAGCTTAAATTTCAGACTTCGTGGGTCTCCGAAGCCACTTACCACTCAGCCATCTGCTTTCCATTTTCCAGACTGTTGTTGTTGTTGTTTTCCTCCTGGTTCTTTTTGTCCTTATGGGTTAATGTCTTTAAAATCAATCCCTGTACTGCCTTTTTTAGTGGGTTTGGGGATGGAATGGAATGCAAAGCATATGTTCAATCTGCCATCTTTAACTAGAAGCACAGCCAGGAATTTTCAAAGTGACTGCAGGAGAGTCGTTTAATTCCCCTTTTCTCAGTCCTCTTTTGTAAAATGAGAAGGTTCAACGGATGGTCTTTGATGGACCCCACACACAACATTTTATGATGGTATAATCTTCTGTATTATCATTATTAATTGAGAACATCAGGTAACAACTTCTTGAGCCTTCAAAACAAATTCTGTTTTCAGTCTTTTAGGGAATCAAGTCAACAGCCCAAGGCATGGTTTACATTTTCAGCCATCCATCCTACGGACTCTGTCAGTTATCATGCAGGAAACCTCAGCGGGGCTTCTTGCTTCCTGTTCAGCTGAGGACGACAATATACATTTCTCTCATAAGGTAACTGTGATGAACAAATGAGTTAATCCCATACAGAAGGGCTTCACATATGGAAATTTGCTATGCATATATTAATGTAGTTATTCTTTGGATTATGCATTGTCTCAGCCCAAAAGTTCTTGGTCCTTTTAAAATCTCTGGTTAGGGAATGATGGTATTGACCTTTAGTGCTTACATCTGATATAGTTAGGGTTTGTAGTCCCTGCAGGTTGCTAACGAATCTGTTCCTCTAAAAGACTGAATGCTCAAAGACATTAATAATACTAAAAACAGCTCCTCTTGATTGGCAATGAGTAATATGTCAGGTAATCTGCTAAGTGCTATACATACATTATCTCTGATCTTTATAACTGTCCACCTAGGTTTTTCCTAATGAAACCATTTTGCGGACAAGTACATTGAGACTTATAGAGGTTAAGTGACTTGGCTAAGTTCACATAGTATATAATGGAGTTGACATTCAAACCACATCTCTCTAGTACCAAAACCCCACACTTCCTGCTGCCCTAATGTTTTATTAACACCTTAAAAAGCACTGACTGGCTGGTACCTCTAATGACCTTCAGGACTGAATGTGAAGGAACTCGGTGTGATGGTGCGAAGCTCGCCTTTCTCTAGTGGACCCTGGGTTGTGACCATAAAGGTCTCCTTGGTGCTTCCTCTTGCTCTGCCCTCCCCATTTTGTCACTGCTTGGCTCTCCCACAGTGCCACCATCACTTCCCTTCCCATCCCACAGCCGTTTACATACCCTCAAGGGTGTTATCCAGGTCCAACTCCTCTGCAGGGTTGTTTTTTGTTTAAAGGAAATAAAATCTTCAGTGGACTCTTTTCAGTATATTTATCTTTTGGTACTAGGAATTGAATTGGGGTCTCTACTATTAAGTTACATCCCCAGCACTTTTGCCCTTTTAAAAAATTTTGAGAGAGTCTTGCTGCTATAAATTGCCCAGGCTGGCTTCTAATTTGAGATCCTTCTGCCTCTGCCTCCTAAGTGGCTGATATTATAGGAGTGTGCCACTGTACCTGTCCAGTGAATACTTCATGGAAATTTCCCATTTATGGAGCCCAAGAGTAATACTCATGGGATGTATCCTTGCAGTTTCCTACTTTTCAAATTTCTTTCCATGAGTTGGTGAGCGTCTTGCTTACTTATCTCTCGTTGCTGAGACAAAATACCTGATGCCCAGAATTAAGGAAGGACAGATTTATTTAGCTCAGTTTGTAGAGGTTTCAGTTCATACTTGGCTGGCTCCAAGGCAGGGTGACACATGGCAGAAGGCAACGGTTCATGGTGGTGGAAGACAGCAAAAGCAGCGAGAGCTAAAGGGAGGAATAGCGGAGGAGCAAGCCTCTTTCCCTCCCTCACATTGCATGCAGGCTGCCCACCCCAGAGTGGGTGCAGCACTCACACCCATAATCCCAGCAATGGACCCTGAATCAATCACAAAATCTAGAACCCACTTCCATGACTGTGTGAGGCTTTGGGGGGACATCCAGACACACACGGAAACAGTGAGGTTCCTATTCCCTAGTAGTAGGGCTTTGTAAAGAGTGTAAGATAAGAGTGACTCCTTTGTGGCCAGATGCTCAAGAAATAGTTCATGGGGCTTTCTTCCTTCCTATTTCTCAGGTCCTCTTTAAAAATTCTATCCAAGCCAAAGGTTTCACCTGAGTTTTTGATGAAAGTCTCTAAAAGAAATTATTTTTAAAAGAAAAGAAGTTAGAAATATGAAGTCACGGTGGAAGAGAAAGGAAGCCATAAGGTGGTGCTTTGGAACTAAAGAATTTCCGGGCCAGAGAAAATGCTAAACTTGATGAGACTTTAAGGGGTATGTAGAGATGAAAGAGTTCAGGGAACAAACCTAATTCTGAAACATGGGGCCTTGGGAGAGCTATTTGACTTATCTGGACACTTGATGGCTTAGTGGTTCCAGGCATCGTCATAAGAGGCCTTGCTGAGAGGTTACGGCACGCAGGGGAGATGAGTTCATCCATGAAATGAAACCACTTCATACAATGCCTGGCACAGGCAGGCAGTGCTCAAAGCTACTCCCTGAGGTCACCTGACCAAGGGAGGGGGGATCAGGAAACACAAATCTCACTCTCAATCCTGTTTTCCAGGTAAGTTAAAAAACGGGGGGGGGGAGGGTCACACACACAACAGATTATTATGAATATGCACAACCTAACTGACATTTGAAGCCCAGTCTATGTGTTTACTTCTAGGAACTAGATTCATTTATATTCATTTCCTATTCCTTTCTCTTCCCACATTGTGCTAGTAATTCTTTGTGTAGGAATCTTATATAAGTTTCTGAACACTGATATTAGTCCTAACTCAAAAGCAGGAAGCTGAATTAATTGTATGTATCCCTTAAAAACAATTCTTTAGCAACTTCCAAGGGGGGGGAAAAATAAAAACAATAACAACAACACGAACATCTGATGTTAAAACTCAAGCATGTGTCTGGTTTTAGCTGAAAAAATCTAAACAGAATTACCAAAGCATAACACATCTTAATAAATAGTGGCCCATGGGGCTATTAACATAGACTAATGGTGATAAACTTGGCATCTGAAAGTGATAGGACTGCAAAGCTATGGCTCATCCCTTTTTTGGCTTTGTTTTACAATAACCATGATTGAAAGACACAGAATCAAGTTATCGAGAACTTGCTGATTCAAAATAGGAGGAAACCTTGTACCCTGCTCACTTTATGTTTTCAGGCTCAAGATTCATCAGCAAAGTCTTGTACTGGGTTGGGGAGATAGGACTATTCCTCCCACCACTTTTCTTCTAGCCATGCTTGGCTGGGGGGCTTAGAAGGGATTCTTGGGGGACAGAGTAGGGATTAGGGGCTAACTGTGTTCTGAGAAAAAGTATATAATTCAAAGAGGTCACCAGGAAATCATTTCCCAAGGAGGGCTCTTGTCTTTGAAATCTTTTCTCACCCCTGCTCTAACAAAGCCCTAGTTCATTGAGCCTCAAAGGATGATCATACGCAGCTGGTTTTGGCTGGCCGGCTTTGATGGCTGGGGTGTTTGAACTGCAGTGGGGGTTAATATGGTCTATTTCAGTTTCATTGTTTGTGTATCTGTTTGGGATTCCTCCCAAGAAAGAACAGGCTTCATCCTGTGGGAAATGAACATCTCTCTGTATATTATGGGGGCTTAGGCAAAATAAAATCACTTTTTCAGGAGCCCCAGTTGATGTTTTGTTGAATGAGCTCATTTGATAATTGATGCTTCAGTGGTCCATTTGGTTTGGGAGGAAGAGCTGCACTTTCACATCTCTGGGAGGCATTTTCACACCTTCACGATTTGCTAACCCCTGCTTCTCCTCCAAAGATTCCCTCCTGCAACCTTCCCGAGCCATTTTCCTTCCAAATTTGAGGAGTAAGGTTTTTTTTTTTTTTTTTTAACAACCCTTCAGTATCTTGGAAGAGGAACAGGAGGACCACTGCCCTCTGGATTTGTCTTCAATTTGGAGAAGATTTAAGGGGAAATCCTGTGATGGAATTCCCTCATGTTAGATGAGGGCTGATTTTCTTCTGGGATGAAGGGTGGTTAAGTTGATCCTGGTAGATTCCTTCATGAGAGTATCTTTTCATGAAGGCAGGGACTTGTCTAGTTCACTGCTAGGTCCTGAGTTCCTAGGATGGCATGCAGTGTATAGTGGGCTTTCATTCATTTTGATGATAAAGAGAGGAGGTTTATTTTGGCTCCCATTGCTGCAATTTCAGTCCATGACTGGGCAGCCCCACCATTGGAGGGCTGTGAAGAACATGCACATGGAGGCAGAAGCATGTGGTGGAGCAGAACTGCTCAACCCATAACTAGGAAGCAGAAAAGACAAAAAGAAGCTAGAATCCCATAATACCCTTCAAGTGCCCAATGACCTAAAGACCTCTCGCTAGGCCCAGCCTTCAAAGGCTCCATCACCTCCCCAAAGTGTTCCCCACTGACCAAGCCTTTAATACATGGGCATTTGAAAGTCACTTAGATCCAAACCGTAGCAGCTGGTTGTTTTTCAGTAAAACACAGCAGTGCTTTGGCCTGGAGGTGACAGGTGGCCCTGTTACTTGTGACTCACTGTGCAGAACTAGTCACATGGTCGCCACCAAAACACGTGGAGATATGTGCACAGTCTTCCCATGCTTCAGGAAGATCGCAGTAGTCACGACGGCACTGAGGAGAGAAATACTTAATCTAACGCTGTATGTGAACTTTCCCATTTACCAGAATTTTAGTGAGGCCACAAATCAGCTCTATTTCCTGAGATGACTTTTAGAGTCACAGATGAGTCACATTAGGCTGTGTGTCTTACTTAGTTCAGGCAGCTATGACAAATTATAATAGATGGTGGTTTGAACAAAAAAAATGCATTTCTCACTGGAAAGACTAAGACAAAGGTACCAGGATCAGTTGGTGAGAACCGGTTTCCTCGTTTCTTGGTGCCTATCTTCTTCATTTGGAGGAGAGCAGGCAGAGGGAGGAGGCAATCTCTCTCATCCCTCCCTACCCTGAGGGCTTTGACTTCATAACCCTTAGACACCACCTCCTTGTAACATCCCTTTGTAAGCTTCGATTTCAACATCGGAATTCTGATGGGAGGCAAACGTGCACTCCATGACACCACGCACTCTCAATAAGGCAATATCACCACAAGGGGATGAAAATTCATTTCTTAAAAGTGAAAAACAATATCATGGGAGGGGCAATGAGGGAAAAATCTGACAAGCGCTCCATGGGGAAGAATAATGACAAAAAGTTGAGAACAGTGCTTTTGAACTGATGAGACCGAAGCTTATATTTATATTTCCTGCTGCCGCTGGTATTGGACGGGTGCATTGTCCTCCTCCCGGTTCCCTGCAGTAGTGAAGGGAAGGTGCCCCTGCAAGGACCGTTTTCATAAACACAGTCACTTTCTCCTCTGTCTGGGCTGTGCTCGAGGCTGTCTGGACATTAGAAGTTCGACAAGGCCTCCAGCGGAGATGCTATTAGTATTAGTGGTCTTAGGCTTCGCAAAATTGTACCCCAACTTGTGGCACTTTGACATGTGGAGCTGGAAAAAGTCTCTGCTCCAAGGTCTCCCTGATTTTTCTCATGCCTCCGCCTCCCCATCTCTAGATTTTTCTCTGATCTTCTTTCTCTTCCAGAGTGCAGAGAGAGGTGTTCTCTATTTCAACTTGTTTGCCTACAGACTGACTCTATCAAGAAAAACATATTTGCCTACAAATTTTAATAAAACTTCATCAACCAAAGGAGATAAACTTATACCATAGAGGAAGAGACTAGAAAATCAAACACCATACTCACAACTCAGAGGCACAAGATCCAGACCTTCCTGTGTTTGGGGGGGTTATTTCTTTCTTCAAAAATCATTTGCTCCATCTCCAGAATTGCCTATGGCCTCCTCTTCCTCTCTCTCCTATGGAGAAGATATTTCTTTTCCATATTTTGCATGGTATTCATGTATGTGCGCACAGCGATAAATGTGTTATGCATGTGTCTTGCCAAGCTGTCTGTGTTACTGGGGTCTTAGGCACGACCTTTTGTAATAGGTGAGACAGTGACCCCCTCCTCCCCACCCCAACAGTAGAAATGGTACTTTAAACATGTAAAAAAGGGCCCTACCCATGAACGTGTAGGAAAGCTAGTCCCAAAGCAGATGAATTCTATGCCAGATGATGCACTGTTATTCTTTTTAATTTTTTATTTTAAAAATTAAAAAACAGCTAACAAAACAGCAATGAAGACAAAATCAAAATACAACAAAAACAATACATGACCTCAAAACAAAATGATAGAAATTAGCAATGGTTGCTATATCACATACTGTTCACTTCAACGGAGTTGCTCAGTCCACCAGACATAAGAATGTAAGATAGATCAAACAATCAAAGACAGTAACAAGTAATAAAAAAAGAAATTGGAAATGATGCAGAGCTTCACCATTTAAGATGGTAGGAGTTCAATAACGGTTCTTATACTGCATATTGTTGCTTTTAGATCAGTCATTCTGATGACCATATTCAAGCGTGCAAAATTGGTCAAGAAAAAAGAAAATTTTAAGTGTTGACTGTTCTTTCAACAAACTAGAGACATCAGCAATACTCTTATTCCAGCTACCCTTATATATACATATAAATTTTGTTTTTCATTTCAAAAAACCAAAATAACAAAAACAAATATATAAACTAAACAGCATAAAGAACAATAATACACAATTTCAAAACATGGTGATAGGATATTAACAATGGTTGTTACATTACCTAATGTCATCTTCAAAATGGTTGCACACATAACCAGATATAGGCATGCAAGATTGATCAAACAATTACACATTTGCAGTTCCTTTCAATAAATCAACAGATAGTCGTAGTACAATTATCCCAGTTATCCTGTTTGTACATACACATATTTCCCCCCTTCTTTGTTTTTCCACTCCACTCCTTCATCCCAGTTTCTCCTTCCTATTGAGCAGTTCCTTTTCCTTTGTTTAGATATTTTCGGTTATGTGAATCTAGAAATTGGAGTCTAAGATATACATTGGCTAATTAAATATTTATCAATTTCCAAAAAGCATCCTTGTGTTTAAAGAGAAAGCAAAGGAAGAAAAGTCTTTTCTTACATCCTTAGAAAAACTGGGTGAGAATTTCTGCACCTTGTGTTTGAATTGCAGATCAAGAACTTATTCACAGAAAGACATTTTTCAAGTTGTGTGATGTTTCCGGGGCTAAGTGTCCTCATAAATTAACAGGTATAATAACAGCACTAGCCTAGAAGATTGCTGTGAGGATTAAATGAAGTACTGCATATAAGTTTTACATTTCTTAAGATTGACAGACTGTATAGGGGTATATTTGTCATGTACAACATATTATGAAAAAGGTACAGTATGCTACAGAGTTCTTCTCACAGGAAACTTGCTTCACCATTGTTCTAGCATAAGGCTTTCCCTTGTGGATAACAAGAAATCTACATTGTAGATTTCTCAGTACAGCTAATTAACATGTGGATACCTCACATATTTTCTTCTTTGGGATAAGAACAATTATCTACTCATCAGCAACTTCCAAAATACAGTGCATTGTTATTAAATATAGTCACCACACCATACTATAGACTGAAAGTTTCTATTTCTTGACCAACATGCTTGTGGTCTCTGATAATCACCAGTCTACTCTTCTATGAGTTCCGCTTCTCTAGATACCAAAATGATGGGAGGACATGTGGTATTTGTTTTACTGTGCCTGGCGTGTCTTGCCTAATGTAATGTCTTCTGGGTTCATCCTTCTTTCCCAAATAATTTCAGTCTTTGTAAGGCAGGAAAGTATCCACTGTGTGCATGCATCACATTTTGTTTATCCATTCATCCACAGAAGGCCAGTGAGCTTGATTCCACGTGTTGGCTATTGTGAATATTGCCACACTGACATGGGCATGTATATACCTTTTTGATACACTAATTGCATTTCCTTTAAATACGTACCCATTTGTGAGCTTGCTAGGCCGTAGGATAGTTCCAGCGTTGATGTTTTGAAGAATTTCCGTATTGTTGTCCACAATAATCGTACTAGTTTATATCAGTATGGCAGGATTCCCCTTTCTCCACATCTTCACCAAAACTTGTTACTTTTGCCTTTTTGACAAAGACTTAGCTGGAGCTGAATAGGTTATTGGCAGTAGTGGAAATTTCCTCCAACTCTATTGATACTGAACTTACTAAAGGATGTGTGACAAGGAAGTTGTTTTAAGCCACTAAGTTTGTTGTACTTCATTATAGCATCTGGTAGGAAACAGAAACTGTTACAAAAACCAAGAATTAACCAGTGTAGCGGGGACACCAAGAAGTAGGGCTTCTCCTGGGAATCTAGCCCCTCAATCACTCTGATTAAGACTCCTCACCAGTGATTTAAGGAGAAGGAACTAAACATTCATAGAGTGCATATGTTTGTATCATCCATTGTGTAAGAGTTACGTTGCAGACTGTGAGCTTAGACATTCTCAACAAATCCTTCTTATCTCCCAAACTGTTAACCAAACAAACCATTAGATATTATTTTATATATTTTTAAACCTTAATAGATTTTACTAGTGATTAGAATCATTGTATGGTATTAAGAAGAAAAAACAGGTAAAAATCTCTTTTGTAGAATTCTGTCTTGAGTAAGCACATTCCTACTTGGAGTACTTTGGCCTAATATGTACTTTGTTTTGAACCTTCTGTGGCTTCTTGTTATCCACAAGGGAAAGTCTTATGCTAGGACAATGGTGAAGCAAGTTTCCTATGAGAAGAACTCTGTAGCATACTGATTGTCTACTACGCCTGGACTGACAGGTCATCAGAAGCATGGGTAGTACTGGTTCATGGGCAGTTGGATGGTCAGCAGGTTAGAGGGAAAAAGATTGGGCTATTATCCACAAGGAGCTCGGCAGGTGCATCTTTGTGAATGGGCACAGACTATGAAGATACTTGTGTCCCATTTGAATGCTCATCAAAGGTCATCACTGCAGAGCAGATGCAGAATAATCAGAAGGACAGAAATGAATCACCCTATAGATGTCAGATACATTTCCCCCCAGCTACTTTAGTGCTTGTTCATTGGTTCTGTGAACAAAAATAGTCACAGTGATAAGAATAGGCTTATGGACATGGGCTTCCCCATACCAATGGTCACCTAGATACCAGCCAAGGCAATTTTCCACCAAGAGAGACCAGCATTGAGCAGCTGAGATGGGCCACTCAAAGGGGAACCAGAGAGTAACTTGCTGGTAGATTGATCACATTTGACCTTTCTCATAATGGAAGAGGAGAGATTCATTTCCACTGGGATAGATGCATGTCCTGAATATGGATTTACTGTCAAAGCTGGCAACATCATCTATGGACAAACAGGATGCATTATTAATCATCATGGTATTCTACACAGCACTACATCTGATCAAGGGCCTCATTTCACAGCAAGGGATGGGCAGCAGTAGACCACGCCCTTGACATTAACTAGTACTAGCATATACCTCCATTGCCCACGACCTACTGGCCTAAGGGGAAGGTGGTTGGCTTACTGAAGTCTCATCTATGGCACCAGTTGACAGACCACACCTTGTCAGGATGAGATTCTGTCCTACCTAGTGTGTTATGATTCGAGCCAGCGACCACTTTATCTTCACATTATAGCACATGTGGGGTTATAAGGAGTATGAGTGAGGGTGTCTCTATTAGTTTCCTAGTGTTTCTATAACAGTGTATTACAAATGGGGTGGCTCCATCACCTGCTGGTGTTCTTAAGTCCGAAATGAAGGTGTTGGCAGTACCTCAGTCCCTCTGGAGTACAGTGCGAAATCTGTGTTTCCCTCCTCCAGCTCTCTAGTGCCTGCTGGGATTCCAAAGCCTTCTGGGGGTGCTCAATAAGGGCTCCACACTGCATCTCTGCACCCCAAATCTCTGCTCTGTGACCACATTGCCTCCTCTTTTGTCTACCCCCTGTATGTCTCTTATCAGAGTGCTTGTTATTGAATTTAGGGCCCACTGAGATCATTCAAACTGATCTCCTTATCTCCAGATCCTTAACTTAATACGTCTGCAAAGACTTTTCCCAAATACAGTAACATCCATGGAATCCAGGGCTTAGGGACTTGGCATGTCTTCGGAGGAGTCACTGTCTAATGTGCTATAGTATTGAACACAGGGCAGCTCTTTAAAAAAGAAAGAGTGACTGCTTGATGTTACTCCAGGTTGGTTTTTTGTTTTGTTTTGTTTTGTTTTTTTAAGACGAATTGTCACTACGTAGCCAAGGCTGGCCTCTAACTCATGATTCTCCTGCCTCAGCTTCTTGAGTGCTGGGATAACGGGCATGCACCACCATAGCTGGCTTGCAGCAGATATTATGATTCAGCATGTGGAAGGATGAGGTCTAGCAGCTTGTACTAGGTCCTCAGGTGACTTCTATTATAGCTTGTCCTTGCACCTGTCTTTAGGAACCACAGCTGATCACATACATCAATCCTTTAATTTTGTATCACCAGCATCACCTCTTGCCAGCAGCACTACCTTGAAGAGTTATATATCCTCTGTGAGCCTCAATTTCATCTATTAAATGAAGATAAAAGTGGTGATTTCTTCCAAGATCTCCAGTGAGAATGAAATGAATTGTTATGCGTGAAGTGCTTAGAACAGTGCCTGGCTCACAGGAAGCCCTCAGGAAGTGCTCCACGTTCTTCTGCTTACTCTGATTATCATCGCTGGAATTCAGTGGTGTGAGCATGGTCCCCTGCTGTGTCTCCAGCCCACTGGGCAGGGGGCTGACGGTGCCCCTGGTCGGCGTCAGGGGGCCTCAGCCCTCTCTCAGCTCAAAGTTCATCCTTACAAACGTTAAAATCCTCTGTCTGAGAATTATAGTCCTAACAATGCCATTTTCATCATAATTTTATCCCTGAGTAAGATAGTCTGCTTTACAACTTATAAATCTAAAGGACAGATTTAAGGTTAATTTGATTTCCCAGGTTGCCACCTAATAATATATTTATATAGTATACATACCTAATAGGTAGTAAATGTACAGTATTTATATGATTGCACTGTAGTATGTTTCTGATGATGACAGCTAGTGAGACTACTAAAAACAGAGCTACTCAGCTTAATAACTATTATTGAGCACGTGTGCATGCAGAGGTGCGCCAGATACCGTGTTAGATTGGAAGCTCACCCACAACCTGCTATTAAAGGTAATTATTAGAACACAGCCACATCTGTTTGGTGACATACTAGTTGCTTTTGAGTTATAACAGGGGTGAGGGAGTTGCAAGAGATCTTAGGGTCTCCATCCCCAAACCTAAAGTTCTTATTATCTGGACCTTTACAAAAATGTCTGCTGATCCCTCTGCCACACATTTAGGTTACAAACATTCAAAAAATAATCATTGTACTATTCATGAAGAGTTTGCGGAAGAGGGGGAAGGCCAGAAAACAAAATCTCAGTGTACGGGTGAAATCTCTCCACCAACGGTGTGAGATTACAAAGGAAGAAATGATTAGTTTTTTTCCACAAAGGTTGTTAATAAAAAATCTTTGATGAGGAGATGAAGTTTAAAATGAGTAGGGCTGGGGATGTGGCTCAGTTGTAGAGTTCTTGCCTTGCATGCACAAGGCCCTGGGCTCAATCCATAGCACCACACACACACACAAAAGGGAAAGTTCTAAAATGAGTATCACTCTGTGTACGAGTTTGTTCAGGGGACAGGAAAAAAATTGAAATGAAGATTCAGTATGACCAATGGGGCCAGAGAAGGGAGCGGACATGTTGGGAATCACTCAGGAGTTGCCCGTGGTGAGTCCTGGATGTGGTGTGAAGGGGGCAGAGGAGTAAGTCAGCCGGTGGTGGGTTGTCCCAGGGAGAGAAAAAGCAGAGCAAAGCAAGGCAAAGCTCCATGACATGGAATCCCCTTCCCACCTTGTGGTTTTCATCAGAGCTACAGGAGCTTTTAGCATGACTTACATTTTCACAAATTGGCACAGTGATCCATAATCACATAAGGACAGAGAAAATAGGGGTAGATCTGGTCATTGTGACATTAGCTTCCTCATCTATTCCTTTGTAAGCAAGTTTTCATGGCACAGTTTCCTGATTGGGAAACCAAAAACAAAGCAACAAAACAAAACCAAACTTTCTTTGGAATTGCTCACCGTGCATTCATACAGGAATCTTATTCTCCGAAGCACAGAACAGTGAACACAAAGGGGCAAGTACGAAGATAAGAGGGGAAATGTCTTGAGACTTCCCACTCAGTCGCGTAAAATGATAAGTAAATGAATTTTGGACAGAGTTTGGGAAAGCCAGTTGTTTTTGTAGGAAGGGATATTTCCAAGAAGAATTCTCACTGAGAAAGCTATGCAAATGGCTCCTCACTTGGGACATAGAAAATGCTCTCCTTTGCAGCATTCCTTTGTCCTTGAAATGTTTTCTTTATTGACCTTTCTGACTGGGCAGGACTCCTACTGTTGTACACTGACCCCTGAGGATGTTTTCTTGAGAGAAGAAGGCAGCAGTGGGAAGAACAGTGGGAGACACTGGGAGAAATTAGCAGGAATCTACCACCATAAGCATCGATACCCCAGCTTAATCACAAGACGGCAGCTCATTGTATTGGACCAGCCTCCTTAGTCTTTTGTAATTGTTTGCTATTACAAATTGATCTTGAATACAATATCATTTTTAAATGAAGAACTATAAAACTGGTCTGTTAGTGTGTGTGTGTGTGTGTGTGTGTGTGTGTGTGTGTGTATGTGTGTGTGTGGTCTTTATAAGCTTGTTTATCTTTCTGGGTGTTGTAGTGTGTCAAGGGTCCACACATGGAAGACCAAGTCCCCAGGGTGGCAGCTTTGGAAGGCAGTGGAAGCTTTAAGAGATGGGTGTAGCGAGTCCTTGGGATAAGTATAGTTCTCGTGTGACCTCTGGTCTTCTCGTAAGAGGGTAGTTATAGAAAAAGCAAGCCTGGTCTTGGTCTCTCTCTCTCTCTTTCTTTGTTTCTCTCCTCTTCTTCCTTCCTTCCCTCCCTCCCTGCCTCTCTCTCTCTGCTTCCTGGATTGACATGCGGCGGCTTGCTCTGACACAGCCTCTGCCATGGCCGACCACCATTCACCACCTGCCAAGGTGACCTCCCCAAAACTGAGGTGATGCATGTTCTGTGCTCTTAAGCCTCCAAAACTCAAAATAAAACTCTTTCTTTCATAAACAACTTGTTATTTAAACAGGGTGACTAAAACTTGACCAGCACACTGGGCATCAATTTCTGCACCTGTAAGACAAGATTCATAAAGATGGCATGGAGGCCTGCAAGAGCGCCGTGTTAGAGGTTAGCAGTCTGTGTTTCCCACAGGTAAGAAGCTCTTACTCATTATGATCTTGAACCACACTTTCTGGACCTGTAAGACACAGAGGATAATATATGCAGGTCTTATGATGCTACTAAGAAGGTTACATTAAGGAAAGACTATTTATAAACTAGCTAAGAAAGAGTTCATAAGAAAGAGTTCATATTTCTAAGACTTGGAAAAACTCAAGAATAGAGACATTCTTGAGGCAGTCTTTAAAACTTAAAGGTACTTAATGTCTCTCACTTACACCAAAAACCTTTAACTCAGTCCTAACTTCAACCCAATAATCTCCCTCTTGGAAATCTCTCTTAAGAAAATAATAGGTATTAAAATTAGTTCTGATAGCAAAAATATAATCTGGATGTTTAACTAATGATTAAATAATGTGCCATTTGTGAGTTGTTATGGAATTATTAAAATAATATTTATGATTTTATACTCTCTGGTGGAGTTTCTCCCAACTTGTCTTTGAAATAAAAATAACAACTTGTGTTTAAAACTCACGTCACTGGCTGGGCACAGTGGCACATATGTGTAATCTCAGCACTCAAGGAGACTGAGGCAGGAAGTTTGCAAACTCAAGCCTAGCCTGGAAAATTTAGTGACATAGTGAGATGCTGGCTTAACATTTTAGAAAGGGCTTAGGATGCAGTTACATGCAAAAACCCCTAGGTTCAATCCCTAGTACTGCAAAAAAAAAAAAAAAATCATTTTATTGATATGCTATATGTCTTTGCAAGGAAAAAAATATAAAAATCTGCGGTGTCATGTTCATATTCACAATATTGAACATCACTATGGGCACACAATTTAGTGCCACAATCTCTGGTAATTGTCCATATATTTTCTTGTCAGTGGAGTTGGATGAAAAAATATCAGTCACTGACTTTGAACTGAGCCGCTTTGCTCTGCCATGCCCTTCCACCATGATGTTCTTGCCTTGGAACCTGCTGAGCCATGTATTGAATTCTCTGGAATCAGAAGCTACATTAATCACTCTCTTCTATATATTGTGGGTGACTGGGATTTCATTCAGCAATAGGAAAGCTACTACAGAGAATGGGTACCTACAGCAGGGTTGTTGCTGTGACTATATCTGACAAGGTGGTTTAGATTTAGAAGCCTTTGGAACTGGTTTGGAGGAGGAGTTTGGAAAGTTTTGGAGATATGGGCTAGAGAAGTCCTAGAAAGCTGTAGACAGAACTTGGTGTGTGACTCTGATTGGTGCTCAGAGACTATAATGCTGGTAGGAATGCAGACCTTAAAAGCCAGGATCAGGAGATTTCAGTCGGGAACAAGGACTATACTGGTAGTTGAACTAGAGGGCATGGGTGCTACACTCTGGCAGCAAATTTATCTACATTTTCCCCATGTCCTAAGGTTTTGTGGAAGACTGAGATTAAGAGCGGAGGACCAATTTATCTGGTGATGGAAATTTCAAGACATCCCCATATATAGTTTGTGACGTGTGTACTGCTGGCTGCTTTGACCAGATCTATAGTGAGAATTGGGGGAAAAGAAGCAAAACAAAAAAAAAAAAAATTGAAAAACTTAAATTCTGGTCCAGAAGGAACCATGTATAAAATTAGGGACAAAGGAATTGTGACTTGGCTTTCCATTCAAAGGAAGCCAAGTATTTGGTACAGGAACAAGAAAAGAAAGATGCCTTGGTAGCACAGCAGGTCCAAGGGTTCAAAAGTATATACTTTTCAGTTGAGAAAAGACTCCTTGAGCCACTTACTTAAGAAAGGCTGCCTAGAAAATTGGAATCCTGGGATTTAGAGACTTGACGCTGGTGAAGCCATGGTCAAAGGGGGCCCAGTGGCTGCTCCTGCTGACAGCAAACATTGGCATCATCTGTGTGATGATGGTTTTACAGGCGTGCAGAATGAAGGGTTGTGGGGTCAGGGAGGTTTTCACCTAGATTTCCAGGGAAGCCAGGCAAGGAGCTCCTGAGTGGGATGTGTGTGAAGGTGTCACCATAAAGCCAAAGGTGCAGTACACACCCCAGGAAGTTGGAGATGTTAGGAACTTGGAACATTTGCTGAGGAAAACTGTAGGCTCTAAGTGGATGCAGGCCAAACAAGAGGCTATGTGGCCTGCAAAAAACAATGCTGTGAGGCTGGCGGCTGTCCAAGGCCTTTGGAACTCGCATTTTACCACCTCGGACCTCCATGCTAGATATAGTGCTAGAGGACTCGATGTTTGTCCTGTTGGGTTTTGGTCTTATTTTGGCCTGTGCTTTTTTGATTTCCGTTTCCCTCCCTACTGAAAAAGGAATGTTTACCCTATTCCATTGTACTTTTGGATTGTGTAACTAACTTGTTTTCTCTTTTTTATTTTAAAGAGAATGGAATATAATGAAAAAACATTGGAAACAATACAAAATTTCAAAAAACAAGATGATATGAATTCAACAATGGTTGTCATATTGCATATTGTTGTCCTCAAAGTAGTTGTTCAGATTACCAGATATAAGCATTCAAAATTGATAAAAAATTAAGCATTAACTGTTCCTTGTAATAAACCAATAGAAATTAAGAATACAATACCTTAGTATCTTGTGTACGTATATATATTTCCCCTTCCTTCTTTCTGTCTTATTTTTATAAAAAGTTCCTAGCTAAGAGTTTATCTTGAGTCTCAGTAGAGACTTGAACTTTGAAAAATCCCAGAACGTTGAGATTTTGAGGAAAGGATTGCTGTATTTTGGTGGTATGGAGGACAGTTGTATTATGTTAGGGGTGAACAATACTCCTGTGAGGTGGTTACAACTGTCCTTTTGCTTTCTAGGGAAAGAGTTCTCTTGACCAAAGTATTGCAGGGTGTACACAATAGGTACGGAACTGGTTGGTAACAACACAGAGCTATGCAGTTCAGGGAAGCACATAACAGAGTTAAGAAAGGTGCCACTGTGGGTGTTAAAGGAGAAATTTGCAACAAATCTAGTTTAACAGATCATAACTGTCTTCTTTTCAGATTCTAGAATTCATAGCACTCTGCTCTCAAGATGGTTCAGAATGCCCTGCTCAATATGTGGCAGGTTTTACTTATACCCAGAAAAAGGAAACAACATATAGAAAAGGAAGTGAGGTACATAGTGACAGTTACAACTCACATCTGTCTTATTTGAAAAGTTTCTGTTGGCTGTTTGTGATTGGCTCAGATTCACCTAGGTGATACAATAGTAGCTTACAGCCTGTTTACACTTCAAGTTAGGCTGTGATTCACTATACATGAAGAAATCTTTAGGTTAAACTTAAAGTATATACAGAGGCAGCACTAAGCCACACAATTCATTTTAATATGAGCCAGAGAGTAGTCCTGGGAAAATGCCTGCTGGACACTGGCTAGCAACTGTGCAAATGAGCTGCACTCCAGTTATGCTTTAAAGTGAAGATTAAAAAAAGAAAAATAAACAAAAAAATAAGGTGAAGATGATGAGTTTGAAAGGCAGAGCACAGAAGTGAAGCTAAAAATAGTTAAAACTATCTTGGCTTAGCAATAGTCCTCAGTTTATCATTCCAGAAGGACTACTTAATTCCAAGTAAGCAAATATACTACTGTGTCCCAATAGTGTGAATATTTTCAAAAGTACAAGTGTAATAAAAATAACTGTTGAAACTGTAAGCCAAAATAAATCTTTCCTCCCTTAAGTTTTCTTGGGTATTTTGTCATAGCAACTGAAATCTGATGAACACAGGTGATATATTTTCTAAACCCTTATATATTGGAAAATTTATTCAGTTTCAGTCTACGGTTTTTTTAGGTCCCCTGTTTCTAGAACTGTGGTGAGGCAGAAACATCATGGGAACACAGAGGAGCAAAGCTGCTGACCTCATGGTGGCCAGGAAGTGGTATAGGGGGAGAGGTGTTCTGAGGTTCAAGTATCCATTTCAAGGGCATACCCCTAATGACCTACCTCCTCTGACCAGTTTCCACCTCCTAATATTTTCATTACCTCCCAATGGCACCACCATCTGGAGATCAAATCTTCATCCCATGTACCTCTGGGGGACCTTTGAAATCCAAATGTGACACCATTTATATGTACTTCTTTAAAAAAAAAATCTAAAATAATTTTATGCCAAGTGACATATTTGTCGAAAGTAACAACTAACATGAATTAAATGTAATAGATAAAGCACTGAAGGTAAGAATTGGGATTACTTAAATGGTAAATTGATCAAAAATTATTTTAGGCAGCTATTTAAAATCAACTGAAAGCAAATACAATGTCAAATTAGGTACTTCAATGAATTACAGTATTTCTGTAAAAATATCAGTCAACAAAATTGATTTAAAAAGAGACAAAAATAAAAAGACTAATATCTATAATGATTTTGAAATATTTTAAAACATTGAGGCTGGAATTCCAAATGATTGAATTTGTATGTCCTTTTTAAACTTCTAAGAAAAAAATCAGGCCTATAGTATTAAGAAAACAAAGTTCCATCCATACAAACAGTGGAAAGTTTCCCTGATGACCTGAAAAATCTCATAGACCTGAAGTCCAAAATTGATAAAAACCCTGCAGTAAAGCTGAACAAATTCTTTGTAAATATAGAAGCATAAGTATAATAGATAAAATATTAACTAATTTAATTCTACAGTATAATTCCACTTTGATGAAGTGGTATTTGCATAAAAATGAAAATATAATTTATAGTCACAAATCCATGAATAAGAGATCAAGAAAGAAAGATTATAATCATTAAATGAAGCCCTAAATCAATTTAATTTATGGCAATGTGCATTTCTATGGAAATCCAAAATACCAATATTAGAATATTCTCTTAACATGGTAAAGTTTTAACTTTCTTAAACCAAAGACAACGCTTACAATATCAGAGTTTTCAACATAATTGTTTTGCACTGGGATTTGTAGTAAAGACAGTAAGACACAGAACAGTAAAATATAGCAACATTGAAAGGAAGATAGGATACTATTATTTATACATGATTCAGAACTTCACTTAAAATTACAAAAGAATCAAACAAAAATAATTCATGGTTTAAAGATGGATACAACATGATCAAAATTTCTTAATGTACATTAATCTGATATACAAAATGAAAGTTATATCAATTGTAATATATGATGTAAAAGTACTCATAGTACATAGATACATAGTAATGTATCAAATATGATTTTATATGTCCATGAGATTATATATATATATTATCTATATAAAAACAAAAAAAAGTCATACAAAATACTAGTCATAAACTACAATAGATTTACACTAAGAAAACTATAGTCCCAGCCTAGGAAACATGAAAGAAAATTTGAATAAATTGAGAGCTTATGTTCTGAAGGGGGAGGAGTCTACAATAGATTTCAAACAAAAGCAGTGCCATGTGGAACCAAGCAACCATGGATTTAAAGTTCTGAATCAGTGAACCAAAATATACTTCCTCCTTTAAGTTGATTTCCTCAGGGATTTTGTCACAACAACAGAAACCTAGTGTGTTGTTTGATGAACACAGATAGTGTGTTTTCCAAACTCTTGTATACTGGAAAACTTCTTTTGATGCTTCTCATATGAGTTATGACTTCACTGTATACAAAATTATGGGCTAAACTTTTCCTGTCAAAAGCAATATATAGAGTCCATATAAATCAAATTCACATTGAAATGGGATTTTAGAGAAAAATAGGAGAGATAAGTTAACAAAATGACAATCATGCATCAAGTGTAAATCTTGTAGGATGATGAGGACACAGGTCAGCACCTACAATGTCCTTAATCTGGAATCCTTTGTTCCTCTCCACCACCACCTTCCTTGGAGGCAGGGACAGGGCCATGCTGGTAAATCATTAAAACCTCTGGGAGAATGGTTGAGGGTTTGATCTTCCCTTTACCCTGAGACTCTTGGACTCCAATACAAATTTCCTGCATGCAAAGCAAGCAGCCAAGTTCCAAATGTTAACATTTTCCCTTGAAAACAATTAGCATGTAATAAAATTAACCTCCAGCTCCCTGGAGACATGGTTATATTTACATTTCCCAAAATTACATTTGAAGAACTTGTATTAACTCTGAACCAGAAATCATGTTAATGGTACTTTTAAAATTGTTTGGGAGATATCTTATTAGTACCTTAAGTAGATACAATCAGGTTAAATGACTTTAAAAATGAAGTCTAACAGGGAACTTGGAATACTTCAGTGTATAGAGCACTTGCCTACAATGCACAAGGCCCTAGGTTTGATCCTCTGTACTGAAAAAAATAAAAATAAAAAAACCAACCAACCCAACAAACAAAAAAGTCTGTTCCAACAACTGCTATTGTCATCAACCCTTAGTAAATATCACCTTGAGGGTGTATGGTAAGCTCATAGGAATTCCTCAGGACATGGTCAAAATGATAGAAAATGGATCAAATGCATACTTACTTAGTTATGTGTTCTATATTTATTAATCTACTTATCATTTTATAGATATTATCTGAAATCCTAAACATTATAAAATAAATTTAAAATCATGTCACATTAATTACTTGGAACTGGTCCAAATGTGAGCTGATTAAAATGGGAATGTTACAACTGTTTGGCTTTCTTCAAGTGCAGGGGTGGAAACGAAGCTTGTGCCTCTCTCATCTTGCTCTTTCTCACCTCCATCTCTAGTCTGGAGTTTGTAAGAACTCAGAGTTGTTACAAGGAGTTCCTTTGCTTGTCCACCAACTGTGACTTGCTGTTTATCTTGGTTACTTTCCTCGTCACTGAGACACAATACCCAAGAAGCTCACAAGAAGAAGAGGTTTATTTTGGCTCACAGTCGGTACAGGGTTCAGTCCATAGTCAGCAGGCTCGAAGGTCCAAGGCAGAGTGGTGTGGCAGAGGGGCCTGGCGGAGGAGAAGCTGCTCACATCATGGTAGATAGGAAGTCGAGAGAGAGTCACAGGAAGGGACAGGAAATCAGAAATTACCTTCCAGGTCACACCCACAATGACCCACCTCTTCCCATCAGGCCCCGCCTCCTAACAGCACATCAGCTAGAAGCCCCCATAATCCAATCACTTTCCAAAGTTCCCACCTATGATCTCATGAAGGCTTAGCAGAACATTTAGATATGAACGACGACTCTAGGATTGGGGGGTGCAAAGTGGACCTGCTTGCAATTGGCTGTTTTCCTAGTGGGTGAGACAGGAGAAGGGACAGCCTCATGCTGCCCTGGGTTTGCCTACACTTCCAGACAGTAGATGTCTTCTAACACAAGAATGAGAAAATGAGCTAAGTATGAATAGGAGTTAGTTTTCTTATTCATCTGATTTCCCAGCTTATAGCAGCATTTTTGGTACTTAGTAGATTTTATTTTTTAAATTTTTTTTTTATTTTAAAAATAAAAGGAGGAAAATATTAACAGAAAGACAACATTTTACAAAATGACAAAGGAACAGTACAGACAGTACGGAGTTACAAACAAAGTGGTACAGTACCTGGTGAAGGAAGATTACCACTGATTTATACTAGCTGTGATAATTTCTCACAGGTTATTTGCTTTACATTTACTAATGGTTAAACCACAAATTAGTTAATCTGTTGCAGAGAATTGAGAGTTGGTAATGCATACAGAGCAAAACCACTAAGAAAATAAAGCAAATTCTATGCAGAGGGGTAAATTAAGCAAAAGCCAAGAAGTAGTACATCAAAGTGATAACCATGGCTGAGTTTGAATAGTAGGATGTCTTCATATTTTCTAAAATATTTACCAAATATACACTAACTTCATAATAAAAAGCAGGTTTGTAAAAGTATTTTCAGATGTCTATACTTTGGATAGACTTGAGGCTTTGTTTAGATGATGTCATAAAGTTCAATTGAGCTGAGTGTTTTAGACAACCAACAGAACCTAAGAGCAAAAGAAAAACCAAAATACCTTACCCAGTCTTTGAATGTGTCCCTAAGACTGAAATCTTTACTTTATAGCTTATGTATCCCTATGATGATAAAATAGTAAAGAGGTCATCCTGCATGCCATCGTCTCTTAATACTTTAGAAGACAGAGGTCAGAAGTAGTCCTAAAAGAACAGCAGGACGTGATGGTGACTATTTGGTAAACATCTGTTGTTCCTCCCTCCATTTAACTTTGAACCTGACTTACTAGTACAGAATTTATATTAGTTTTATGATGCGTAGACTTCTCCTCCTTTTGCAAGGACTCCTTTCCTGGTGTACCCTCCAATTACCCAAGAACAGGGACACACTTTGCTGGTACATCTCACCCTTGGAATAAGTCAGGCTCCTGTGTTTGGTTTTCCCACAATTCCCTGGGCTTCTCTTCCTCAAGCATGAACCCTATATGGAAAGGGTGTGTTCAGTTCTCAATTTTTGTACTTTATATGGACAGGTGCATTAGAAGAACAGCCTTGCTCTCATATCCAATTCTAGGTTTTTGCTTGCTTAGCCAACAGAGCTTATCCAGGTCTGTGGCTACCCCCTCTCAGTGGAGAACACCAGCTGACTGCCCATCCTGGGCCTGCTTCTGCTCAGATTGGAGAAGGTGAGGATGAGCATAGGTTCTTTGGCAGTGGATGCGCTTGGTAGAGGGCCTTAACCATTTTTGGTTGTCTTTCTGCAGGGACTCAGTCAGATGATAAAGCTCGAGCCCTGGGAAGGAGTCGTGAACTTTCTCTGGGAAGAAAGTTCATTCAGAGTCATATTGGAATGTCCACCTGACTGAGCCATATGCCTCAAACAGTTCCCTCAGCCATAAAGCTAGCACTTGATTTCTACCAATCCAATTCCAGTGTCTTTCTCTCCGGTGCTTCAGAATGTGGGTGAAGCAGAGGGCACATGATCTCTTAAAATACTAAATTATTTAAAATTTAACATTTACATCATTTGCTAGACTGGAAATTCATGAAAGCGGAGACCCCATGTCTCTGTGTTTCCCGACCCTCTCCCCAATGTCCTTCCTAGTGTTTGGCATGCAGCATGGTGGCAATAAGCATTTGTAGAATGAGTGAATGAATTTATGTTTTTTTTTTTTTTTTTTTTTTTGGTTTTTCTCCGGTACCGGGAACCAAACTCACGACCTTGCGCTTGCCAGGCAGGCGCTTTTGCCGCTGAGCTAAATCCCCAGCCCCTGAATTTATGTTTTGATCGCCCCTTCTTAGTCCAGTCCTCTGCTGTAGCTGCTCAGTAAACACTAGTTTGATTGGGAGCTCAGACTTAGCAGGTGGAGTGGTGGAGAGGGTAATCTGTGGTTCAGCCTGCTTGGTGCTGTCACCCAGCCCTCTGTGTTCCTGGGTGAGCACACATGGTCCCTTTATCCAACTGGACTTTTCCACCTTGCTCCTCTTTCTTGTCTCAGCACAGTGCTGGGCAGGGTGGACTGGGAGGAGGCATTACTTAGATGGGAGCCTACTAATTCCCTCTTTGTTCACCTCACTTCAAATAGGAGAGAAGAAAAAAATTATTGAAAAAGACAGAGTTTGGGATAAAAGAGTACACGAGAGTGTTTCTATCAGATGTTCCCTAAAGCCCCGTGTGAGCAGAAGGAGGATCTTGGGAAGGTGGTTGGATTATATGGCGTTGTAACTGACTTACTGTTGGAAGGTGGAGCCTGGTCACAAGAGGTCACTGTGGGTATGATCGGAAAGTGATGTCTCCCTCCCCAGCTCCTCCCTAAGCTCTCTTGCTTCCTGTCCACCGTGGCCTGAGCAGCTGTCCTCCGCCAGGCCCCTCTGCCATGCTGTCCTGCCCAGAGACAGCTGACTATGGACAGAAATGTGAGCCAAAATAAACCTCCCATTCCTAAATTGTGGGTGTCAGGTATTTTGTTCCCATGATGAAGGAAGCAACTAAAACGGAGGACATCTAGTAATAACGAGACTAGAATTTAGAATCTGCGTTATCTTCCAAGAAGCACAAAGAGCCTTATAAGTACATGACCAAGTGGTGGTGTCCAGGTGCCGGCCCATCTTCTGGGCTCTCTGGGCTGCACTCCTCCCCAGGGACACTGCTCATTAAGAACAGAACATTTTCTTTATGGCTTCCGCACAGAGGAATGAGGTTATGTACAGAATGTCTGCGAATCTTAAGAGTGGGCCTCCAGCAGTTCCCCTGCCCACACATAAATCTCCCTGTGAGTGGAGGTTCATCAATGTATGCCTTCCTAGGGGACTTTGGGGCCAAGCACATGCTGTCCTTTCTAGTATAAAATTCAAGACCCCATTTCCAGTGGGAAAGAGTCCATAATTTCAGAAGGTCAAACAACAAGCAGCTCATGGTGACATTACTGGTCTGCCTTTTTCCTCCCACAGTGGCCTGCTGTGGAGACTGGAAGTACATTCAGTCAGCTGAGAGCTCAGACTCCCAGAGTTTGGAAATGCGACCTTCCATCCCCTCCAGGGCTGGTGTTGTCTCAACACATGTGGTCCAGCTTGCATCTTCCCATCCCCACAGGGAAGGAGATGACAATGGCTTGGAGACCACTCATTGCATCTTCCAACAGCTTCAGGCAAATGATGCCCAGTCATGACACGTGGTCTAAAAGCCAGCTACTCCTCTACATGATGGAACACTTCACAGCTGCTCAAGATTGTAGCTTGGGAAAATTATTGAACCACCTGGGAAGTGGTTTGTGATAAGTTAAGTGGAAAGAAGTGATTATAAGACAATATGTATATTATAATCCAAATAGATAGATGGTAGATAGGATAGAGATAGATAGAAAGAGAGAGAGAGAGAGGATTGAAGATCAGTCTGAGGGCTGAGGAGTCCTTCAAGATACTACAAAGCTTTTCAAAACACCCAATTTTACCCTGAGGAATTGTGTTGCTTTTTTACCCAACATCATCTTACCATTATTCAAAACACACACACACACACACACACACACACACACACACACACACACACCCTATAGCCTTCCTGCCAGTCCTTCACTGAGTGTGTGATGGTCTCTGAGACCCCTTCTTCTTTTGTCTGCCTCCCCTTTTGCTTCCTTCTGTTCTCCACAGTTTTCCTGTCCCCTTGCACATTCCTGCAGCATCTCCATGCCACCCTAGCAAGAAGGTATGCTTGTTACCCCGTTGGGGGACAAGTACGGGGTTTCCAGAGATTCCAGAGTGAGGTGTTTTCAAATCAAGCCCCACTTGCTAATTTGTTCCACCCTGTGTAATGTAAGGGGCTATATATAGTAAACAGCACGCTATCTGGTAGAAGAGGAATAGAATACTCCATCTGGTGGCACTGAACTTGCCATATCATTAAGCAGACAGTGACAAAAAGTCCTGACTTAGAAGATATCCAGATTCCACAGAAAGCGGAAGAATTACCCAGTCACAATCAAGGCTGGACTCCAGTTGCTTGTGACTATGTCTTAAAGCATTTTTCCTTCTCTCATTCACTCAAGACTCTCTACTTGGTTACATCTGGAAGAAACAACCTGGCTGCTCCCACACGTGCACGGCTTCTTAGAGAAAGTTTGATGGGTGACGGTGTCAGCCAAAGCTCTGGAGTTTCCAGTTGAAGTTGAAGCTGTGGGAATCAAAAAGAAGGTGAAAGAAAAGGCCTGGGAGTGGAGGCCGTGACGAGCAGGGAGGTGCGACCTCACTGGGCTTTTATTGGAAGATGGGTGCAGGCATGCCGAGCTAGGGTAGGGCTGGGCTGGGGAGGGTCAGGAAAGCTAGACTTCATTCTGGAAGCCCCTGGAGAGGAAAGGCGGCCCTGGAGTTGGAGCAGCAGGGCCTCCTCTCGCTCCCTGCCATCCTCCATCCCAGCCCCTGCCTCTGGCTCATCTGCTGCCTCTCCCAGCTCCACGTGGCGACCTCAGCTTCAGCGCCCTGGAGCCCTGCTTCTGCAGTTCTGATACAGGACATGAGGCCTAATTTAATTTGAAAATAATATAGTAAGATGAAAGGAAATCCCACTTGAGCCTCTCATTTTAAAAAGAGTTCAAAAAATAGACAAAGTGAGCCTGAGACCCGAAGCCTCAGAGAAGACCCTTTAGGCCATGAGGGCCAGTGAGGCCAGATGTTTTCCCCATCTGTGTCCTGTCGCCTTGGCTTGGGGCTGGAGAAGGGAGAGAGGCACACAGCAGACAGAAGAGCAGGCCAACCGCTGCCACCACCCTCCCATTTAGCTCATGGAAATTTCATAACTTCTAAGGTCTGACGCTCCGCCTGGACCAAGGGGAAGCCACCTATAACCCACTTGAACTAGTTTCATGGTAGAAACTTCTGTTACTGTGCAATTTTCACCCAAGATTAATTGAACTTGACAGCCTGAATGTCTTTTGCATGATGTACTAAGGTAGTGTTTTTGAGAAATGTCAGTATCTGATCCTTGGTGTGTGGTTTTTAGATATCCAAAGTATTCCCGCTTCTCAAATTCCTTCTAAGAAGCTGGAAATGCGATGAATTGCTGGGTTTTCTCTCTTTCAGATGAATCCCCACCTTGCCGAAGCAAAACTAAACATATTCCAAATTAACAATTCATCACAATAAAAAAAAATGTGGAATGATGTCCAGACTGCTTGGCAGCGGTTCAACGCTAACCATTCTCTAGTTTACGGGAAATTAAGTTCCTGGGCCAGCTTTACATCAAATGGAGAAGCGTGCGCTACCATCTTGTGGACAAAACATAAATAACAATGAGGCCCTCAAATAACTCACTGTCCTCTGTATTAGGGAACACCTGTCTTGTCCTGGGTTCCCATATATACTCATGATGACCATTCCATATAGTTTGGGATTTTGGCCCTAAATTATCTTTGTCAACAAATCCAGTGTAGATCAATACGAGCTCACTGAGAAAGTTTTGGAACACAAATACCGGAGATCCGGATCCTTGTGTAACCTTTGTCTTTGACTCCTACCTCTGCAGCTTTGAGTTTTTAATTGCAAAATTAAATCATTGATGCTGGGCATCTCATGAATTGGACATGGAGGTTCTTGTGACCAGGTTGGGTTTGGACAGTGACCTGTGGAGCTAAATGTTCTGATACCAAGAGAAATTGGTTCATTAGCTACCTATTTTTCAAATTAATGTAGAAGTAGTTATTTTTCTCCTTGATGAGAGAAACACACACACACACACACACACACACACACACGCACACACACACATGCACACACACGCTCTGGCTATAGTACTGAAGCAATAGTGTTCCAGAATGTGGAAGCAGGGACACCATCACTACAATTGGAGAAAAAAAGAAGAAGACAGAACCGCAGGATCCCAGGATGAGAAGGAACCTCCCGGTGTGTTAGACCCAATCAAGCTTTTAAGGTTGGAATCCCTTTTACAATGTTCAGTTGCTCTTAAGAGACAGGGAGACAGGAGACTTCAAGTACACATTTTCAAGGATGACTTTTTAGGGGGCCGATGTTCATTTTTATTTTGGCGAGAAAGTATAACTGGCCTTGCATAGATTTCCTTAAAGGAGAATAATGTATATTTTCTCTGCCTCCCTTAGAGAGAGCTCAAAGCTTGTGTCCTAGCAGCTCACTCCTCGCACATGTACGAGATAGGCATGCTGCTTCGGAAGGAGCATGTTCATCCTCACTCTGGTGTCAAAGATGAGGCACTGAAGTTTTGCAAACATAAAACCCCTAAAACTGAAAAAAATGACAGCAATAGTAACAAAGACAGCACTACAGTGGGACGAGCACTCGTTCCCAGCCCTGGGTCCAGGAAGGACAGATGACAGCAGAAATATTACTTATCACACTCCTATCTGCTCCAGACCTCATTGGCAGTCAGTACTTGACTCTGTGTTTTGAGACTTTGACCTTCCTCAGAGATCTTTAGTTTTTTTTAATTTTCTTTTGTCGTATTTTGCTGCCCAAAGCATAAACATGATCTCAGAACAGAGACCATTACTTTAAAAGATATGAAGAAGCTTAGAAAGCAAAGCTAGATGTAAACTCTTCTTTGCTAAAGTACCTTAAGAAAACTATCAGATATGATAAGAAAACTACCCAGATTCAGTGAGAAGAAGCAACTTCCACAACCCCCTGCTTTATGCAGTCTGGATTCAGTATTTTTAATTTCCATGTTTTTAAAATGTGAGATGGATTTTTAGATGCCAATGTTAGCATTTTATTTATTTAATTAATTTTTTTTTTTTTTTTTTGAGACAGTACCTTGCTGTGTAGTCCAGGCTGGCCTTGAACTCACTATGCAGCCCAGGCTGGCCTCCAACTCACAGTGATCCTCCTGCCTCAGCCTCCTGAGTGCTGGGATTGCAGCATCACCATGCCCGGCCTGATACTAGCTTTTTTTAATCACAAAATTATTCATCTTCTTTGCAGCTGAAGAAATCTTTGCTGCATTTTTATAGTTTTATGGTAACTTGAAATTATTCTCATCATAAGAACTTAACAGTGGGACTCAAAGAGAAAACAATCTGAATGGGCAGGATATTTATACATAGTCAACTTTTGAAGTACATCTTTGTTCTGTATTTGAAAAACATGTGTAATTGACATAGGAGATACTCTGAGAGTAACAGCATTATAAAAATCCCAAGATCAACTCAAGAATAAAGAAATACTGCTAGCGATGCAGTGTCTGTGAGATGTCAGGGAGTCTGCCAAGACTTTTCCTTCCTCTAGTTCCAGCCTTTGCCGTCCTGTGAGCCTCCCCTTTTAAGCGCAGGGCACCGCGTGCCGTAGTCACGTCACGCAGTTGAAAACCTTAGACTCCAGGTCAAAGCTGATGCCCTGCCATGCACAGCAACACGATTCAGACTTGATGTAAAGATTGAAGGCTGGCCTGTGTGAGCTTTAATAAAAGAAAACTGTGTAAAAAAAAAACAAAAACCCATCCACAGAATGTCCAACTAGCATTTTGCTGTGTTAGATCGGAACTTTGTAGAGAGGTCAAAACTGGTGGCATAGATGCGTGTAGGTGGCAGGGCTACAGCTACGAGAAGGTGTGAATCCAGTAAGAAGTGACTTAGGAAGGAAGGAGCCCCAGCCCTGAGCTTGGAGCACGTCCACGGGGGTGTTGGCAGGATGAAAACGTGAGCCTCTGGTTCCCAACTCAGCCAAGGGGCAGGAGGTGTCATCATTGACATCATTTACAGACCAGTTCCCGCATGACAGAGAGGCGTGTGACCTGTTCAAGGTCATCAGCAGATAAGCATTCGACCCGGGACACAGGCTCCCTGTCCTCCGGCCTCTAGCTTTTTCCCTCTCAACTATAAAATGCTGCCCTTCTGCTTGCTAAGTCCATTATTCTCTCACCAGCAGGTGAGAACACGCACATTCCAAGAACAGCACCCCAGCCCTGTTGGTTTCCTTCTCTGTTTGTCTGATAGTGTGTGATTCCTCGATGATTCTGTATGGAGCTGTGTTTTAAGTAGACAGCAGGGAGGTCAATAGTGGGGGAATCAGGAGCCAATATTAGTTTCTTATTTAATTAACTGCATTCAAACGAGCTAATGTCCTAAGCAAATTCCTAACGGCCAGTAACACAACCCTCAAGGAATACTTGGGGCCCATTTGTTCAGCCCATTAGGACCAGAAGAACAGCCTCATAAACCTAGATCTGCCAAAGCCAGAAGAAAATGTGTATAATTGGAAAAAGGTTGAAAACAATCCTGGATAATAAATTGCGCTTACTCAGTGCCTTTGTCCTTCCAACTCGACAATGAGCATCACATTGCATAAGGAAGCCACGGGGAAGAGAGAAGGGCCGAGAGGGCTCGCTGCGCTTATTAGACACCAGAGAGGGGCCTCCGAGGTTAGTACGAGCAGTTGTTTACTCAGATTCCACTGACTCCGATGCCGCGTCCTGCCAAGAGGGGGCCACAACTGTATGCTTCCCTCGTGGTCTAGGGCAGGGCCCCACAGTCTGACCCTTATCTATGGGAAAGTTGGCAGGAAGAGATTAATAAAATCTCCTCTAATCAGGTGTTCTGATAATCTACAGTCCCTCGTGAACAGCCTGACTACCTACCTCATTTCCTTGGACTGCCTGGAGTTATAATCTTCTCTGACATCTGTTGACTCTCCTCCCTGGAGATAGCTGTTCAACAAAGACAAACTGGAGCACTCTTGTTTACCAAGTGCATTTTTCTTCACGTGCGCACAGATGCACACACACACACACACACACACACACACACACGAATGCACGCATGCTAGTTTCTTGCATGAAGTGAAACAAGCTGGAGTGACTTATGATTTTCTTGGGTAACGCCAAGCTTCCATCAGTCATGGAGGTTGAAATGATGCCTTCCTGTTTGCAAGGAGTCCTTTGGAAGTTAGTTTGTACCACCACCAGTGGTGCATGAAGTTGATCAAGACCCTGTAGGCTCATACTCTTGAACCCATCTCTTGGGGGAGGCAGAGATACCAAGGCAGCTTTTCCTCCCTGTTGGAGGCTCTCATCAGCAACCCCCACCTGTCCTCCCATTTTCTGATCCCATCTAGCATGCCTCATGGAAGCATATCCAGCAGGAGATGACAGGCCTACACACGCTCCTTACAGAGCATAGCACCCCAAAAACATTCTCTAAAAGTGGCCCCTTCTCATTATTGTTGAAGTATTATATTCACCTCATCTTTTGTGACCTGTTGTGAAGGCAGTGGACAGTCTGCTGATACTGTGTTGGGATGGTGGTAGTTAGACCATGAGGTGTAGTCCAAGGGCTATGACATTTCAGGCCAGGCCACCCCTAATGTAAGAACCAAGAATCATTTCTGGGTTTCAGCATGTGATTTGAGGGCCCTTACCCTCTTTCTGATTCCTCTCCCCCTTGCTCTGGAGAAGAAGGAACATTGCCTGTCTTGTTCATGCTAGTGTCTGTACATCACACACATGCCCAAGTCCGTACTTGAGGAATAAATGGATGCAGGAAACTAGAAATGCTGCCATGTATAGATTTGTTTCTCTGAGTTACCAGAGCTTTGAGGCTCATATTTCTGAGAAATAGGTTATACCTTCAGCTTTCTCAACTTACAAACCTGTGAATTTTAGAAATTTATTTCATCTTTCTGACTCAGGGGAACTTTTAACAGTAACACTAATCATAGTCTTTGACTTGGTCAGCTTTCCTGTTGCTGGCACAAAATGGCAGACCCACAATTTAAAGGAGAAAATGGTTGACTTATCTCCTGGCTTGAGTCCATCTGTGATTGGCTGGATTCAAAGCAGACAACATGGCAGAAGTGTGTGGTAGAGCAAATCTGTTCACATTATGATGGCCAGGAAGCAAAGCAGGGGAATAGTACCAGACAGGAAGGGACCAGAGACCAGATGTAGTACCCATGGTCACGCCTCATGACTCAGCCAGATCCACCCCAAAGTGAGCATTATGAACCTGCTCTATGTTTCTTAACCCAGTCAAGTTGACAATCTTGACTCATGGTCACAATCTTTCTGTGGAGAATAAAGAAACTGTATATTTATTTAAGACTATGTTGTGCACTCAACACAGATTACCTTTATTCTTCAAACAATAAGCCTGTGACACAATAACAACTTGATAAAGAAGAGACCCATGTCTCAGGGATATTAAATAACCCACCAAAGGTAGCCCAGTTATTTGTGACAGGTTTGAATCCAGATCATCTGAGACACAAACCAAATGTCTCAGTGTTTATCTGGATTCAACCACTTTAAACACTGTATAAGACTTAAGGCTCCTGTGTCCTTTTCCAAAATGGATGTTCTTTCCTCTGCAAAGTGTGGTCTCCAGGGGAAGAGGATTCAGAGTGCTTTTTAGACACACAATATCTGACTTCACCTCAGCCCCACTGAGTCAAATCTGCTGCTTAACAAGATCCCTAGGTGATCTCTATTTTGAAGCACTGGCCTACAGCACAACAGCACACATACACTGCAGCAAGTCCTGTGCAGTCAGTGCACATGGAGGGAGAGTCCATCCTGTGGCCATCAGGGGCCTGGAACAAAGCAGGGAGTGTGTGGGTTGTGGCCTGGGGGACTAGATGTCTTACTGGAAGGACAGAACTCCCACCTTAGCAAAAAATATCACAAATCTACCACAAGTATGGATTTCATATTGAGACTGGTAGGGGGGCTGGTTCATCCTGCTTTGCCTAAGACTTTCCTGTAAGTCCCCCATTCTGAGAAAATCCTCCTCGCTGAGAAAACTATGACATCAGTTTCCCTAACGTGTATGTCTCCCCAAAGACATATGTAATCAAATTGCTTTAGACCTGTATTCTGGAGTTCTAAATTCAAGTTTTATCAGAATAACAAACTATTCCTGTTATCTTGTGAAACACTCTAAAACTTCTCTTTTCTATATCTGCACAATGGGGACAGTACAGATTTTTCACAGTAGTTGTAGGATTAAATTAGAAGCTACAGCCATGCAAGATCATCGTGATAGGAATGATTTACATTCCATCCTGATAGCCCAGGGTGAAAGTTTGTGAACATGCTTTGTCAATGGCGGCATAATCATGTATCCGAGATGTTGCCAGTATCATGAGAATACGTTTTTCTCAAATATCCTCTCTTCAAACTCTCTCTGGTTTGTAGAGCTCCAGATGAATCATAGTATCATCAGTCCAGCCCCACTGGTTTCTCTGACTTTGGGAGACTCTTAAGTCACTTAAAATTGTTCTGCCTCATTAACGTTAACAGCATGTCCACTGGACTTAGTGGTTCAAATCTTAGCTCTCGCACTGAATATTCAGGTGGCCTTTGATAAGGTACTTAACCTCTTGAGATTTGATTGCTTTGTTTGGAAACTAGGAGTAATGTGAATAGTACTTATTTCATATGTACTTGGGTATATAGAAGAGATAATGTGAGACGAATGCGTGGTCTAAAGTAAGGGCTTAGGTCTTAAGTTCACATCCTTTCTATATTGGCTAGGTGCTGTGATTCTTTAGAACATCCAAAGAATGTCCAGGAATGTTCTGGAATCATTCTTTCTCTAATAAACCAGTGCTGTGAAATGTTTAAGGTGGACACGAATCAGTCAGAGGTCTTGAGAAACTTCAGACACTGCTCTAGTAAGTCTGAGGCTGGCCTGAGGCTCTGTATTTCTAGAACCTTCTCAGCTGCTGCTGCTGCTGCTGCTGCTGCTTTACAAACCACACTTGGAGTACCAAAGCTATAAACAGTTGGGTAAGCAGGTTGGGTGTCCTGGGTCTGTGTCTTCAGAAATGCTGGGGGATGGAGGTGGGAAGGGAGAGTAGGTTTAGTGGAGTTAAGTAACTGTCATACTTAGATATTATTCCTAACTAGTCAGAGCTTGAGATGATTTTTATCCATTTCTCCTTATCCATTTCTCCTAAAGTATGTGGCATGGGCTATTCCTCCAAACCCTGCCCTGGGTGATCAGAATCACCTGGGGTACTTTTAAACCTTAGAGCTTGTCTTAGTCACTTTCTTATCATGAGAACACCATACCCAACAGTCACACTTTAAAGGAGGAGAGGTTTATTTTGGTTCACATTTTCAGTCTGTGGTAGGCTGGCTCTAATGCAGGAAAGGCATGGTGGAAGGGCCTTGGAGAGGATTGCTGCGCACATCATGGCAGCCAGGAAGCAGAGAAAAGGAAGCTCGGAAGAGATATTAGTCCTTCTGGGTCACTTCCTCTGTGACCTCCTTCTTCTGGCCCGACCCCACTTCCTAATGACAAGTCAGTCATAATGCCTATGAGTGGCTGAGGCTCTTGGAGGATATCTAGACATCAACTATAACACCTTCTCACAACTATAACGCTTCTCTAGATTGTCTCCTAGAGGGAGCCTAGAAACATGTCATCTTACAAGTACTTCAGACGTCTCAATATCATAGAAGTTTGGAAAACCCTGGAAGTACTGTAGAAATTGGAATGAGCAGGCAATAAGTGAGAGGTAGTGTAACCAAGGAAGGCTTGGCAGGGTCTGCTGTACAGGATGTGGAGGAGGCTGGACGGAGAATCAGCCTTGTAGACAGAGGGTTTTGGTCGAAAGACAGCAGGAAGAGCACTGGGGCTGGGCCGGGCCATGTGGCGAGGGTGTGAAGATTTGTTCTGCATTTGTCAGAGTCAGTCCCAGGCCTACTGGATTTTGTTTAAAATGCTATACAAATGTGTTCTATATAGATCACTAAAGTACTACAATAAAAGAATTTTGGAATATTAGTTCTATACGTGAGTAGCACCAGAGCCACATGCAGTCTGAAGTTTGCATACTATGATAAAAAAATTTTTGCTGTTCTCTCAACTGCTGTATAAAAACATACCAGAATGGCTACAGTCAAAAAGGCTGATCCTACAGAGTGGCAGTGAAAATGCAAAACAGTAAGATTGCCCATACTTTGGTATATATCAGGGCAACCACTTTGGACATTTATTTAATAGTACCTATTGACATTGAAATACACATTTCCTATGACCTAAGCATTTTTCTTAGGCAAAACAAAGTTCATACATTTTAAATGCACTTAAAGTCTGAACAAAAAGTTTATAACGTATGTTTGTTGTGGCTTCCACCTGAAATAAACCAGATTTTAAACAATAGTGGAATGGGAAGATTGCATTATATACAAAGAATGGAATATTATACAGTGGTAAGATGACTCAACTATTGCAGCAAGAGATATAATAGAATATGTATCATGTGATTTCTTTTATATGAAGTTCAAAACCAGGCAGAATTAATCTCTGTTGCTTGAAGTCAACGTATGACTGTCTTTGGGGAGCTGAACAGGCAAATGCCTGGGAAGACAAGAGGGCCTTCTAGAATACTGATAATATCCTATGTCTTAACTTAGGTAGTGATAATATGGATGGAATCATGTCTTAATAATTTATCCAGCAGTATACTTAACAAATGTATTCTTTTCTATAAAAATATTATATTTCAAGAAAGAAACAGAAGCTCATAATTTTCTAAATGCACCTAAATAGGCATATTGTGGTGGTCAATCTTGATTGTCAACTTATTTGCACTAACAGACACCTAGGAAATTAGCATAGCACACTTCCGGTGTGTGTATGAGGGTGTTTCTAGTGATGACTGGCATTTGGGTCATGGAACAGAGGACAAGAGACCTGCCTCGACTGTGGGGAGAACCACCTAATGGACCGAGGACCCAGAAGAATCAAAATCCAGAAGAGGAAGCCAACCTGGAGCTTGCAAGCTGGATTCTTCCTGAGCCAAGTGCATCTGCTGCTGCTGCTACCTGCACCCACAACCTCAGGTTCCTGCTTCTGCAGGCTTCCAGGATGAACTCACACCTGGAACTCTCCAGGGCAGTTCCAGGCCTCCAGCCTCAGGCTGGGGCTGCATCCTTTGTCTCTCTTGTTCTGGGGCTTCTAGCCTCTTGGGCTGAGCAGCTATTGTTTCCTCTGCTCTTCTGGTGTGCAGTCAGCCACAGTGCACTACCCGCATCAGATTTTGTAAGCCAATCTAGTAAATCCCCTATTATAACTACATATACAGTCTATTAAGTCTGTTGCTCTAGAGGACCCTGACTAGTATCAGTTTTTACACACACACATACATACACACACACATGCACATGCATGAACACACAAGCAGAATTCTAAAAGGAAGAGAGTGTGCCACAGCTGCTATTTCTAAGCTACACTTATATTGGCTTTGTTTCTCAAGACTCATCTCTGGGAGATGGCTGGCTCCTGGGGATTCCCCTTTCTCCAATAGTATGGTGCAAAAATAATGTTTGGTAAATGGATATGACTCTGCTTCTTCCCAAACCATGTACTTCTGCAGGAGATAGCCCTTGGCAGCATCTGTATCCCCCTTGGAGAGACGCTGAGGCATCACTCAACCCTGTGGAGTAGACTTACTCTTAATTGGGAAGAACAGCCAGGACTCCTTGCTTCTGGAAACCTGCCTTAACCACTGAGCGTCACAGAGATTTCTCAATAAGGCATGATCCCTCCTGTGACAGCCGTGGTGAGTCGGTGAGCACATGTTTCCCCTCTCCATCTATCCTCTGCCTCCCCACCAATGTATACATGACTTTTTGTTCTGGTTTTGGCCACCAACTCTGCAAAATCTATGTGCTATGGCTCCCAAGGCAGGAGGTTTGGTTTTTCCTGATTACCCTGCTGGCACTTGGTCCTGGCTTCATCTCCAAGCCAAAGGCCTGGGTGGTCTTTGAGAAACCTGAGAAGGTCATTAACAAAGGATCATCTCCCCAAAGTGACCTTTTATGAAGCCTCCAACTAAAATCCCCCGCCGGAGCCTTGTCTTCTGCAAGTTGAGAAGAGATGGTATCATGTGAGCTTTGGTAAGGACCTGGGGGAGTTCTGAAACGATGCAGATGCAGATGCTAATTTCAAAACAATCCCAAGCAAGTAACTTGTTGTAATAAGTCAGTCAATAGATACCTAATAAGGGCTTCGTGTGCAAATAACGACAGTGATAGGAAATGAATTACAGTACTGTGTTGGTTGTTCATATTTCACTTCTGTCTTGCTTTAAGTAGATTTGTCCCTGTGAGTCAATTTTACAGCAGGGCCTGAAAAGTGACAGTCTGCAGGCCTGATGTGACCCACAGATAGCTTTGGTTTGGCTTGCACAATGTTTTAAAACTCAGAAACTTCACACTAAAATCTATACTTATTTCTTCTGCTTAAAAACAGGGAGAACTGGCAGCATCTCCTTGCAGGACCAGTCCGCCAGGGCCACCATTTCCTGTGGCCTCACCCCAGAACTGCCTGTCTCTGGCCCCTTTAGGAATTTTGTGCTTTCCACCCTGTTATGAAAGTGTCTGTCTTCATAAATACGTGCTGTACACGGGGGAATTGTACCGAGCCTTCAGCTGTCCGGGTGGCACAGGCTTGAGTGGCCACGCTTTCTAGGATGCTGCTGCTGCTTCTCCCCCTCCAGGCCACAGAGGGGCTGACATCACAGGAGGGGCACCTGATTCCACGGTGGCCTCTGATGAGCTTGCTGAGGACTTTCTGGCCTGGCAAAGGAGAGTGAGCAAGGGGAACACATTCTGTGTTCAGAATTTGGGAATTATGAAACTGAGAAACTGTTTCCAGCTAGTGAAGGAGAGGATCGTCGCCACTGTGAAATGCTCTTAGGGCCACTGCAGGCCAAAGCCCCATGTGAGTCAAGCGGTGGTGGGAAGAGCCCATGGGAGGAGAATGTGGGGCTCGTGAACCAGCAGAGGTGGCAACAAGACACCAGGGCTTCCTGGAAGGCTGAGACTAGCCTGTTCTCTTGATCCCATTTCCAATTCCAGTTCTGAGGGACGTGGTCTTCAATCCTTAGACGTCCATGAGCTATGGGAAGCTAGCTGCGGTCACCCTATATCTACCCTTCTTGAGAAAATCATACTCTCAATTTCCTTAAGGGAACTGCCCCAGCAGGACAGAAAAGCCATGTAGAATGAAGCCTTAGAAAGGAGGGAAGACCCGTTCCCTAAATAGTCCAGATATCTCCCATTTCTCTTGGAACAGTCCCTCTAAAGCCTCATTCAGCCCATTTGCCTAGCAAAGGCGAAGTGGAGAAATACAATAACCATGAAATATGTCTCATAAGCACTTATCAAGTGTCACCCATCCACAACCCATCCTGGTAGGAACAGAGAAGGAAATGAAATGTCTACAACTGTAGGAGCTTACAGTCTAGTGGCAAATGCAGAAACGTCTGTAAATTGCACAGCATAAAAGAAGGGAATAACCACTCTGATATATACTCACTGATCCTCAGAGTCCCTAGGAGGCAAAAGGAAGACCTGATCCTCTCTTACCTGGGGACGGGGCAGATTTGAGCAAATGAGAAGGGGAGAGGATAGGTGAGGGATGATTTGCAAGAGATAATGACAATGGGACAGTGTGACGGACATAAAGGGAGGAGACAGAGAAAGGACACAAAGGACCTAGGGGCACAGGAGGGCAGAGAGAAGGATCCCCTCCACAGGGACTGGGGCATCCCTGGGTGACACTGCACTACCCCCACCCAGTAGCACTATTGCTGGGAATCGTCAAGGCTCCAGGAGGAAGAGGTCGCCATGGATTTGGAATTCTTCCCGAGAAGCTTGGCCTCCAATAGGGTGTGACTTGCTGCTGTTATTTTGCTTTAACCTAGGATTTGGAAGAGGGTGGGAGACAGAGGAGCCCCCAGATGAGGGAGCCGGGGCAGGGGAGGTGGCTGCCAGGCTCTGGGGGGGTAGCTCACCGTGGGGAGCTGTGGAAAAGCACTGTTGGGAAGGCTGTCTGAAGCAGCCAGCGCAAGGCCTTGGATTTCAGGACAAAGGGTTTGGACCCGCTCCTGGAGGCAGCAGGAGCCAGAGAAGACTGGGGGAAAGGGTGGATTTGATGAAAGAGCGCCTCATTCACTGAAGAAAAGCACTAGCACAGCTCATTCTTCTCTTTAGAAAACAATCACAGAATGTAGCTTTAAATGCACCCCCAACCCAGCCAACAGCATATACCAACCCGCCAGGCTCCCGGGGAGTTCAGGAGTTCACGCTCGAAACGCAGGACCTGTTTTCCTTGGCATCTGAGGACGTCGATGGGTGATGCGTGTCCTCAAAAGGCGACAGGCTGATGCTATTCAGCATCTCGCACCGCAGCACCCTGCCCTACTGTCCAGCCTCCCCCAGCCCTCTTGGGGCTCTCTGGGGTACTGTGGCTGTAACAAGGCAGTGCCTGTGCTTCCTCAGGACAGCTCGGCGGTGCAAATTCTTAGGAAGAGGGCTTCATCTACTGCTCCTCCTTCATCTACTGAGGTGTCAAGGAGCGGCTCACTGTGTGCAAACACCTACTTGCATCTGGCACATCGATAGACACTTGTTAAGAACATGTTTATGATAAGTTTGGCTTCTAGGGGAAACTTGATTGAACTCAGGGCCTCTGCATTGGCCTGCAGCTTCAGGCCTCCTGTAGTTTTATTTCAAGGCAAGATCTTGCTAAGTCAGTAAGTTGCACAGGCTTGGCTCAAACTCGCAGTCCTCCTGCCTCCCGGAGTGCTGGGATTGTACATGTGTGCCACCGTGCCTGGCTTGAAATGGCAGGGTTGGATTCTTCTGCTCCCTTTCTCCCATCCTTCTTGGTGACCCTCTTCCCATGATTCCTCGCCTCTCTTTCCTTTTTTGGTTTAGGTTTTCAGTAAATCCCTTCTTCTCTCCCCTCGGTCCCCTGCCCCTCTTTCTTTTACTTCCTATCTTCTTGTAACTTTCTTTTCTCTACAGGAACTGGGAAAGACAGGGTGTGTGGGCGGCCATGGCTCCTCTCCAAGGAAAGTGTGAGGCTTTGGGCAAAATAGACTCTCATTTCTTCCAAACATAGGTCTAATCTGAACAGCCTCCAGGCTCCAGTCTCCAACCCAGCTTCAGTGGTTTCTGCTGAACTCCACGAGGAGAGACCCCAGGGACGCTGTGTCGTTACGCTCGACTTGCAGCAAACCAGCTTTCTGTGCGCCTACTTGTGTTATAGCTTGGGGGACCCAAGTTCCCTTTCTTCAGGTTCCTAGAGCCCAACAGAGACTCTTCGGAGAGGAATGCCTGGCTTGAGAGAAGCAGGACTTCATTAAAGGCTTGATTTATCCCCAAATGATCTATTGTTATGCATCAAACATGTTTTCCGTACAAACCAGTTGGCAGGGAACACGCAGATAAATTACTACAAGATGTAACCAGACAAGCTGTTCAAAAGGAAAACGATTCTCTGTGTGTGGAACTCAGGAGAGCACATCTATAAACATGTGTTGGGAAATCCATTTATTATAAGTTGGCTGAAAGAACGGGCTGCTGCCCCCAACTACCAGCTTGCTGCAATATCTGATCATTCTTTTGAAGCCATTGTCCCTTGTCTCAGTGGTGAGGATGGAGGAATCAGGGTACAACTACTCTACAATATCTTCACAGGGGAGGGAGTGCCAGGTGATCCATAGACAATGGCCAATTTTCTCCCTAGGCAAAAGTGATGTTAGCCAAACTTTGTTCAGTGGAGAGAATGGGGTGCAACGATTCTTCCTGTGCACAAAAACATTTTATTGATCTTACAATCAATTTCAAAAGAATAATACAGTGTTATAATAGTACAACACAGTGCTGTATAATATGTTTTTGAAGAAAGTGCCTGGGTGTGGGATCAGAGAATACAGAGTATAAGTCCCTGCCTGACCACAGGCCACTTACTGTGTGTCCCTTGGAAAAGTTTTGAACTTTTCTGAGATGCTTTTTCCCTCTCCTTAAAGGAGGTAGGTATATGCCACTTGCTTTGACAAGGTGATGGACTTCACCATGGGCAATAACCCCATCTGGATGAGTACATCAAAATTAATTAAACCAAAGGAAGTCTTCAGTTTCTCCGTCATATAGTACTTAGTAATCTTGCAGAGCTGTAGATACTGTATTGGGCTGCACGGACATAGAAAACTTTCCCCTGTTAAAGAGGGAGTCTACCAGGAGGTCATAGGTCTTGGAGGGTATGGTATTATTGCGGGAAGGCGTATTGGACAGTAGTATCCCAGACGCAGATGAGACACTTTATACATCACTGCTGTTTCTTGCCCTATAGTTTTCAAACACTTTCTCTCATAATATTTTATTACAGAGCTCTCTATCCAGCAATGCAGGCTGCTCTTTCATAGCCTCTAGTCTAGTCTAGGACAAGACTGCCTCTCTATTTGGTGTTCTAATCTGGCGTAAGTGTAAAAACATAGCGATTACTAGAAAGCTGGAAAGAGTACCAAATAGAGGATTTCTAAGCCTTTAGTTAAAAACACACCAAATGCACAAGTATGAGAGACCTTGTCTCCAGCCACGAATATATCTCAGAAAAGATGACAGACTAGAAACAAATTGGAATCCCCAAAGAACAAGCAAAGACCCTGTCAGAATAGCCACCAAATACTCTTGTTTAAGCATGGTGAGTGGTGTCTCAATGGACTTGTGCTAACATGCTTGTAAACCTTCTAATGTTTCATTTAACTGCCTTGGGAAAAAAATCTCAGTGTAGATGAGAACTATCCCAAGATATGGAACTCAAGCTTAAGAGCTTTGCTCAAGGTCAAAGCAGAGTGACTCCAACATTGCTTTCATCTGGTTGAGGACCATCTTGACTTTCTGGGGTACGTCCAACACGTCTATGCTGCAGCTGATCGGACTGCAGCCTGCTGAGAAGGCCTCGATCCTCAGGGCATATTTCCTGGAAGAGTGGAAAAAACAAGCACAAGGTGAGGTTGCTTTTCACAGGCAGAAGAAAAGAAAAACAAAAGCAATAACTATTCATCGAGTGGCTATTATATCCACTGCTCTAGTCATATTGTACTGGTCGTGTGATTTAATCTTCACCATAACCTTATAAAGTAAATACTATAAACGTCCCCATTTTATAGATGAAGTAAGCAATGAATGATTAAGAGCTCACTCAAGGTCACAAGCTAATAAAACCTGGAGCTGGGGCTTGACCTGGGTGGTCCCCCAAGAGTTCACATTCTGAATCACAGTGCTCTGGAGCCTGTCAGTGTAAATGCTCTCTCTGCAGCTTCCTGACTTAAGTCTCCAAAAATAATGAACTTTAAAATGATACTTGAAGTTTTTCTTGTGTAGTTTTTCTGGTCATTGCAGGAAATAGCCTGAAGTATTACAGAAAATAGCATTAAAAATAATGATAGATGCACAACTTTCTAGGTAAGGATTCTTCTAGATTCTACATAAAAGCAGTTCATAGGTAAAACAATACATTCGAAGGGACAGTGAGGTGATTTCACTTTGGAATTTCTGTGCTGGAGTTTGGATCTGGAATGCTCCTTACAGGTTTGTGTGTTAAGGGTTAATCCTCAGCCCCGGCCCATTAACTACGTAACAGTTGGGAAGTGTAGAATCTATAAAAGGGGGAACCTAGCAGGAGGTCATAGGTCATGGGGGGCATGGTATTGAGGGAGACTGTGGGACCCCAGCCCCTTCTCTTTCTCATGTGAATAGTATTACCACATACTCCTGCCTCAACACAGCCTCCAAATCAATGAGGCCAACTGACCATGAACCGCAACCTGCAAAAGATTTCCTATGTTTAAATTGATCGTCTCAAGTGTGCTGGTATAGTAACGGCAAGTTGACTAACTCAGTGTGGGACCATTTTGTCTTCAGTGTCCAGTGAAAATAGACCCTTAGGTTGGAAGGGTGGGCCACAAACTCTGGGCTGTCTGCTTGCTTTATAAATAAATTTTTTACTGGAACACAGAAACAACTGATAATTTTAGATTGTCCGCAGTGGCTTTTGCCCTGCCACAGAGTTGAGCAGTGATAAACCTTATGGCACACAAAGCTGAAAAGATGAGATGTGATTTACAAAAAGGTGTTTAAATTTTTAAACATTTTATTAAAGACACGTTGCCTTTAATCTGCCTTTAAACGTTCCTCCTCATTTTCAGCACACTTATCTGGCAATTCTTGCCGCTTTCTGAAGCAGCTCTATAGGTCCTTTGGTGAGCGACTTCAGCTGTGCTGTTCTGCCGGCCTTGATGTCCTGAATTGAGTCAAGACATTCACCTTTCAGAGTCATTTTGACTGTGGGAAAAAGCCAGAGGTTCCCCAGAGCCAGATTCAGTGAATAAGGTGAGTGAGGACGCACTGTAACGCTTTTAGGAGCCTGCATCACCTCAGCTCTATCAGACGGTGTAAAGACACTCACTAAAGAGGACTTCCACAGCTTCTTCAGAAAGCAGCTAGAACAACGGGATAAGTGTGGTGGAAACATTTCAAGGGGGACTAATGGCAACGTGTCTTTCACTATAATACATTTTTAAAATTTAAACATTCCTTGTATGCTTCGACCCCACCTCAGCTATGCCATCCGGCCTTTTGTGGAAAGGATTTGCTGATCTCCGACTCAGATGACAGTGAGAAAAAAGAAGCAAATGGAACCGTGAGTCTCAGCTCACCGCCATGGCTTCCAGTAGACTGAAAATGCAGGGGCTGGATGGTGATGGATCAGTAAAACCTGACGCTGTGTGTAATCCCAAACTGCAAATAAGGGGAGTTTGAGGGTCCGATGGGAAAGACGCGCAAGGGAGTTGTGCTGCAGTCTGAATCCGAAAGCCAAAACCAACCCCTTAGTTAGGGAGAATGAGAAGCTGGCCTGTGAGCCTCCGATCTTCCACCCATTTCTGTCTACAGCCTGGTCCCAGGCACTCATCATGTGTGTGCTGTTACTGTTCATTTGCTAGCACTTTGCTGTCCCTCTGCATGATCTGAGGGTGGAAAGTAGGTCAGCCTGGTGCTTATGCAGAGACCGGGAGTCAGGGGCACACAGAGGAGCTGCACCAAGACCACACGGTGCAGACCTGGGGAAGCCACACCTAAGGAGTGGCCACAGGCTGGGTCGTAAGGCAGAGTTGTTCAAAGACTGCGCAAGTCAGCAGTGAGCCCACGAGGGTCCACGGTTGCTGCCTAACCAGAGCGCACCCCTCCGCATGAGCCGGAAAGTCGCCGCTAACCCCAACTGGTCACTGTTTGTGCAGGAGGCGCACCATTCTCGGCTCCTTGCATACTTGGTTTTTCTTCTTTAATTTTCACAGCAACTCAAGGAAACAGGGTATTCTCTTTATTCCATAAATTGGGAAACTGGGACCTAGGGAGGCCCATTACCTAATTCCAGGACACTCAGACAAAAATGGTGGAAGTAGATTTTAAACTCAAGGAGTCTGAAAGCAGAGGCAAGACCTGCAGTAACTCTGCCCTGCTGCACTCTGTGTGGCTCATCTATAGCTTCTTCATTCTCAGGGTTTTCAGGACGCTCCAAGGGTAGCTGTTTCCTACTTTCCTAATTAGAACCGATGCCCAAACATAGCTTGTTATAGAGATGTCACGGCACAGCCAACTTCCTAGTAAGTGGCCTCGGTGTAATGAATCATATCGTGCAAACAGGGGCAGACATAGCATGTGCCACTGTCTTTATATTTCCAGCACTCATTAGGAGTGTTCTGTCTTGGTTACTTTTATATAATTTAGAAGAATGCATTATTTTAAACTTTGAGATGCTGGAAGAACTTTCAATGAAAGTCCTTGCTAGTCACATTCCAGGCTGAGGTCCGGCAGCACAGATGTCACCTGACAGCTCATTAGGAATGTGCAGTCTACAGTCTCGGGTCCTACTCTGGAACGGCAGAATCACAGCCTGCGTTTAGCAAGGTGACTGAATGATTCCTATGCACTTGTAAAGGACTGCAATCACTGCAGTATCATTATCATGATAACAGTTCCGATGCCCTGGTTTGATGGGACTGAGGCAGGCGGATAGAAGCTCACCATCCAAGTATGTTTTAAAAATCCAGGGTGATTCCAACGTGCAGTGAAGAGTAGTAATATCTGTTGGAAATGGGCTGTGATTACTTGGAGGGACGAATGCTTGTGCTCCTGTGTGCTGGGAGCCTTTCTCATGACACAGTTCCTCCCCTGAGCCCCTGATCACCTGAGTCACCTCACTACTGCTCACCGTCAGTACCTCAGTTTGAACCTCAGAGTCCCTTCAGTCCAGGACGTTGGAGCCAGGTGCCTCCTTCAGCAGCTGTCCAACTCCTCCATCAAGAGCTCCTATGGTTTCCCGTGCTCTTGCTGTGTCCCATACAACTCCAGTGATCATGGCAACAACAGCATGGTGAGCCCCGTGCAACCTGGACAGTGGCCAAGACAATTGGTGAGCACATATGTATGGGAGCCTCAGCTTTGGGGAATAAGACAGCATGAACCACTGCAGCTGAGTCCAGGTTGAGACCAGCACTCAGACCATGGGAGTATGAATCTGCACTTGTCCAATCTGTCCATTCTAAGGATTCAGATTGTTCCTATATAGACTTCACAAGAGTCCCTGACAAGTTTTTCCAGAGTGGCTGTCTTGGTTAGGGCTTGAAAAGTTGGGTTTTAGCCATTGCTCTACTTTCTTTCCAATCAGGAGTTACCAGGTTCTGCAGTCCTTAAAGGATCCCTTAGAGCACTGCTACTCAGATGGGGGTCTTAGGCTACAGAACCAGCATCTCTGGAGGTGGGAGCTGTGTGCCGTGCATCCAGTGATTCTAACACAGTTGCAGTTTGGGCAGCACCGGTTTAGAGAGGTGTTCTCACACCTTTGCTGCATGTTAGTCCTTTGGAGAAGCCTTGTGAGAACTGATGCCTCTGCTCCAACCCCGCAATTTCAGATTTAATGGCTCAGTGCAGAGTCAGGAGGTGGAAAGTTCTTTAAGCTCCTTGGGTGATTCCAATGCTCAGCCAAGTTGGAGAATCGAAGACATAGAGGTTGATTCCCAAATGCCGGTGCACAGGTCCACTGTAACAGAAGCGCCTGGGGGTTTGCACACCAATCTCCAGTCCTACGTCCTATTTAATATACCAGGATTTCTAAGGGTAAATTTCAAGAATGGGGACTGAGAAAAAAATTCCCCCAGCACTTAAAAAATAGGAACACTAGGTGACTTTTTAAACCTATCCAGGTTTGGGAAGTCCTGGTTCAGATGGGGACATCCAAAACTTTAATCTGATTTAATCTGGGGTGAGGTCTGAGATTCTGATTTCCAGCAAGCTCCAAAGCACTACTGCCAAGTTCAGGATCACAGTGTACTTAGCAAGAGTTCAGGGACCTTGGTGAAAAAATGGACAGCCTTTCTCTAAATCCACCAATGACCTTACCCGAAACCTGTTAGCATACAGGGTCCTTGCTTGTATATCCCTCTCCTCTTACCAAATATTACTTTCTGCAGGGTAGGGGTTGGGTCTTGTACTATCTGAGTCACCAACAACTACACACAGGGCTTGGGATGTATGAGGAGCACCACCAATGGGATCTGAATGAACTAAATCCTGTGATGTCCTCAAGTCCAAGCTGCAGAGCCAGCTGAAGGTGAGACGCTCTACAAGTTGGGCTTCTATCACTGCCAGTCACCAGTTCCAACTGGGTGAGGTCCAGTGCTAAGCTGTTGTTACCCAAGCTTGCTTGGGAGGGGTAGGTAGGGTCAGAGGGGGCCTCTGGAATATTAATAATTTTGCACAGCACCCACAGCTATGATATTTACAGACCCAGGAAGCCCAGGAGGCAGCCTGAGGTTGCTCATGCAGCTACGGACTCCAAGGACTTACTCGGCTCCAAATGGAGCATATGAATTACCCCAGGCTGCCAAAGCCATGCAGGTCATTGGTTGTCACTGTGCAGAGAAATGCCGCAGGCCCCGTGCTAAACCGACACAAGAAAGCCTGTCTGACAGCAGTGGTCAAAGGAGAAAGTCCAGTGGGAGCAGAGGAGCTCAGAGGAACATTGTTCAGGCCTTCGGAATGGGAGAAGACTACGTCTGCCTCCTGCCTGGGGGGCCCGGCCGGTTGGAATCTGACGAGGACATATTACTTTAGAAACTCTGTTTGGGGGCTTAGTTTTGTCCTCAGGATTCTCTTTGCGCTGGGGTGGAGGTTTTTCTCCTGAATATTTTTTGACACAGTGACTGTGTGGTTTGTGAGCTACACCTAGGACGGTATTGGGATAGAGAAAGGGACAGAGGGAGCAATAGAGAGCAGAAGTGGCAGTGAGGGAGGGGAAGACAAGGGAACACAAGTGTAAGTCAGTGGGAAAGAGCGGTGTGGGGAAAGTCACGCAGGGCAGAGGCAGAGGCCTCAGAACAGGGTCTCCCTTCTCGTTAGCGGCACGGCTGTGTGATGAGGGTTGGTCTTAGTGTCTTGTGGGGGTCACTTGCATCCTACTCACCTTAACCCGTTCACAGGGCCCAGGACAAGTGGTTTCTGGTCTTTCCCTTCAGCTGTCACAGTGGGTTGCTTGCTGTCCCCCTGCCACCCGCCCTCACCCTCCACATCCTCCTGGGTTACCTGACACAGACAGGGACACTCTACGGCCATCGTAAGCCAACTTGGCTGGCTCTACCACACTTCGTCTCTTCACTCAGCTTCCACTGGCACCCCGGCTTTCCCCTCTGCTCACAGCCTTTCCCCCTACTCTGTCCCCACAGCTGGGAAGGTTTCCAAATAGCCTGGCGTTGCTCAGACGGCGTTCCCTGGACCATCTGCTTCAGAACCACGGAGGCAGGCATGGTAAAGGAGAGGAGGAAAGGAGGATTTTTTAAAATGCAGACTCCCTGGCCCAGTCCCTGACCCATAAATCAGACGAGATGAGAGGCAGGAGCAGCTCTGGGAAGCAGTGTTTGTAATCCTTGACCCAGATGAGCTGAGAAGCCCAGAAGCGTTCATGAACCTTGGCAAGACCATTCCTTAGGCTGCTCACGTGCTTTCCCCTTCAAGACCCTGCTCAAAAGATGTGAGAGTTCTCTTCCCCTACCTCAGAGCTGGGGCTGGGTGCCTCACACAAGTCCCTCCACTCTCCAGTTCTAGGCTTCCTTGTCTGAAGGCAAGAGAAAGCACTCAAGTCTCAAACAGGAACAGGGAGGACAGGCCACGTATGCACAAGAGTGAAGCTAGAGGCTGCACCCCCTGATTAGGTGGGCAGCAGCTCCACAATGCAGTCAACTGTGGTTTGGTAGCGATGCCACCTGGAGATGCCAGACCTTCCAAAGTTTTAAAGGAAATGAGAGATCAGGATTTTTATGTTGGACCAATTGTTTTATTCATGGCTAATTTCTTTTTAACAGGCCAAACAAAATGCATACTTTGGACACATTCAGGTTGCTAAGTTGGTATTTGTAACCCTCAGATGAGAGCTCTATAGGGTTGTCTTCAGCTGAAGGGCTCAGGAGTGTATCAGGCCTGACCTTTCCTAGTTAACCAAGATTTCTGTTGCTGGTTGGAGCCTTGTGACTGGCCCTTCTCGTACCGGTCAACGAGGACAAAATACATGACAGCAATTTAAAGGATGAAAAGGTTTTGGCTCATGTATTTGGTTCATAGGTTTCAGAGGGTTCAGTCCAAGGTAGCCTGGCTCCAAGGCAAAAATGGCATGGCAGAAGGGCATGGAGGAGGAGAACTGCTCAAACCACGGCAGTCAGGAAGGAGCTAGGGCAAGAACACAGCCTTCCAGGCCGTGCCCCCAGTGACCCACCTCCCAGCAGCACCTTCAGCACCTTCAGCTAGGAACTTGGCAATGGCTGAAGTGTCTGCTTACTGTCCGAGGCACAGCCTGGGGAACTACTTCTCGCCAACTTCAGGTAATGCTGATGCCAGAGAGGCACTGTGACCCACTGTAGACTCAACACTGAGCTCCTACCCTGCTTCTTTTCTCCTTGGAACCTGCACACAGTCCTCAGGATCCTAAGTCACTTCCTGCAGTGGTTACTTTGAACCTCCTTGGGCTTGTCCACAATATAGGAATCCGGGTTAGCATCAACTGTCACACTGAGAGCTGCTGTGTTGCAGCCATTCATCAAAGCCCTGTACTGCGTCCGCTCCAATCTCCGGTCATAAGCCAACAGGACGGTGCTATCCCTAACTCTAGGGCAAGAAGCTGAACCCCACAGAGGTCGAATGACTTGCCCAAGGTCATCCACTTTGGGGATATGAAAGTCATGATCCAAACCCAAACAGTCCGACTCCAGAACCTGGAGTTAACTTAGAGACCAAGCTGGTGTACTTATGCAACACTGTTAATAAAGATGCCAGGATAAGCAGTAAACCAGGACTGTCCAAGGAAAGCCAGGACACATGGGCACCCAAGTGGAGTCTGAACGGAGTCGTGAAGATTCAGCAGAAGATGACAGGAGACAGGGGAGGAAACACTGCCCAAGGGAAGGCCGGGTGTTGCAGTTCGTCAGACGGTCCAACCACTGCAGTGCTCCAGATAGAACAAAACCAGGACCATCCTTGTGTTTTGTTCTGTGCATTCTGCCATCCTCTTGTGCCCACTCACAAACCGCTGGAGAAGGACGGGGTCCCTCAGGCCTGGAAGTACAGACGCAGACAGCCGAGGGCTTGCTTTTCAAGAACTCCTGAAATTAGGAATTTTGCACAAAATCCTGCCCATCACAATGGTGTTTGAAGAGTAAGAATAACAGCTGCTGGGTACTTAGCTCTCCGTGATTTATGTAAAAAGGAAAGGCAATTTCATCATATTGTTTCTCAGTCCCAAGCGCAGGGAAGTGCGAAACAGGCTCAATACCGCCATCTCGTGTGCAAAATGGGCAGCCGCGGGTGGCAAAGAGCAAGAACAGTGGAAAAAGGGGGGAGAAAACCAGAGGAGGGGTGAGGACAGACCTACCGAAGGCCCATGAATTGGGAAACATCTGAGGGCTTTGGGCATACAAAAGTACTCTGAGAGAAAGATCGAATCTGGTGCTTTCAGTAGACTATAACGCTCTGTAGAGAGTCAGTCCCAAGCAGTATGCCGGCCATGCAAAGCCCGGAGGGCCCCACGGTGAAACAAGCTGCTCTCAGGGAATGTTCTTGGACAGTGCTGGTAGAGAAAACACAGGTGAAGCTCTTGCCTTCTGCTCCCCATAGAGGAGCTTTGATTACTCCACTGTGCTTTTATAAAGATCAAACAGCGCAGTAAAGCCACAGAACTGGCCAAGGTGCGACAGGACAGAACAGGGGAATGTGCTAGCACTCAGGAGGCAGAGGCAGGAAGATTGTAAGTTCAAGGACTGCCTGAGCCACCTAACAGGAAAGAAAGAAAGAAAGAAAGGGGGAAAGAAAGAAAGAAAGAAAGAAAGAAAGAAAGAAAGAAAGAAAGAAGAAAGAAAGAAAGAAAAAATAAAGAGAGAGAAAGAGAGAGAAGGAAGGAAGGAAGGAAAGAAGGAAGGAAGGAGAGAAGAGAAGAAATGACCAAGGCAATGACTAAAACCAAATATCTGGCCCATGGTGCTAAGCACTAGGAGATCCTGCAAGAGACGGAAGCTGAGAAGTTCTCCAGCTCCCCGTCACCTCGTGCCCTATCCCAGTCTCAAGAGTTCTGTCACCGGAGGAGGATGTGAGTCAGGGACCAGGCAGGCTCAGTTCCTGGGGAGACCTCAGCAGATGAAGATGGAGAAGCCCCGAGTCTGCCCCCCTATAGGTCAAGTCCAACAGGTGCTCGCAGTGACCACGTGTAGCTCCCACTACACAGCCTGGATCATGGCGGGAACTCTTCAGGTGTCATTTCGATTGCTGTTATTACTTCTGTTGCTATTGTATATTATTTTAGAACACCTTGTCTTTCTGTCCCCTTTACTGGCCATTCATATGGACCCCCATGTTGAGGGTGAGATGACCTCTCCCCCTCAAGTGACATTTCCCTGTTACTTAGTGACTGGCAGACACCAGTGCCAGTGACACTTTATTTCTCTACTTGTAAAACAGTGCTATCAATAACGATCTTTTCAGCAGATTCCCCCGACTCATCAGGTTCTTTCTTCATTTATTTGGCTAATACTTCACTTACAGAGCTCCTGTATGGGTCAGACTCTGCTGAAAAGGGGCATACAGTAGCAAATACACAGGCAGGACCCTTGCTTTCCCGGCCCTTGCTAGGTGCCCCGATTTTAGAGCAAATCCTCATCTACTATGTTATGTGAGTGTATCTTGAGATGTGCAGGTCTAAGTAGATGTAGAGAAGTGGTGTAACTCAGCAGCAACCCCCAGCATCATTCCCACCCCTGTGCTTACCTCGCACTGTGTCCGGTTCCCGCGGAACCTTCAGAAATGTCTGCCGCATGAGTTAATGAGTGAAAGAATTAGAGAGGAATTATTACTGGATTAGCTACATAAGTGATGATCACAATGAACTCAGAAGGCACGATGAAAAAAAGCAGGTAGGTGAAAACGCCTATGAAGGTGGTGCCTGTTATGCCAGGGGCACACACCCTCGGTAAGGTGAACTGGCCGATCATGATCCTCCTAGAAGCCGTGTGTTCAGCACCATTGCTCTCATTTCAGAGATGAAAAAAACGTGGAGTTCAGGAACACTCAGTAACTTTCCCTGAGCTTGGAAATTATAAGCAGATAGTAGAGGAAGTCATGGACTGAGGACACATATTTTCCATCTCCTTTATGGGGACGTTTTATTCTTTCCCTAGGTCCCATTTTTTGTCATTGGGGAACACAGTCTTCTTCTCCAGGCTCCAAGTGGAGATGGAGGAGACAATGCATTCTACCTAATGTGTCACAGCTGGAGATGAGGAACTTGGCTCTGAGCTGAGACGAACGCCCAAAGGCAATCGTTACCAAACCCAGCCTCACTGGAGCCCACGGCACCTCTTGATTTCTGCCAGTATTTTCCAAATCAAGTGAAAGCAGCACTCAACCTAGTTCAACTGTTTACCTGCCAGCTCTGCTCTCTTCTGTCCCTGCCTTGTGTCCTCTTGCCAGGGTTCCACGTGTCTGGGTTGGAGGCCTTGTTTATGCCTCAGTTAGTGCCCCTCTTACCCTAGGAATGTGCTCATCGGAAAGTCTACCATGTTTGCCTGACATCTGCTTCAAGTGGCTGCTCCTCATTGGTTCCAATTTTCTTCACTGGGGGTGACTTGAAAATCTGATCTGCTGTCTGCCTGAGAAGTGCTTTCACATCACCCTTATGCCTTTTGCCACACCACATACTTGTACACTCAATACTTTTCCATCATCTCAGTTCAGCTTTACTCACTTTAATCTCCAACTAAGCAATAGCATTTACGGACTCATGGGTTAGTATGCTTTGGTTTCCTAATACATGTCAATTACATTATTATTCATTAAATAGGAGTTCATGCATCACTTGCTGGTGGGCGATGCATATGGAGAAATGCATCTTTCGATGCACTGTGTGACCTTTGTGGGGTGCACTTACGCACACTTCGGTAGTGGTACCCTCCACACTCCCTGGCTGTGGCAGAGCCCGTGGCTCCCAGCTACAAGTCTGAATATATGTCACCACACTGAACACTACAGGCAACTGTGACACAGTGGTAGATATGGGTGCATCTAAACATATTAAGCATAGGGAGTGTATGGTTTGTGTCTGGATGTCCCCCCAAAGCCTCATGCGGCCATGGGGCAGGCTTTTAAAGTTTGATTGATTAGGGGTGTGAGAGCTGCACCCGCCCTGGGGTGGATAGCTTGTATATGTAAGGGAGAGGAAAAGGGTGCTTGAGGTGATTCCTCCCCCAGTCCTCCCTGGTGTGTGGTTGTTGCTTTGCTGTGTTCTGCCACCATGAGCTGTAGCCCTCTGCCATGTGCCACTCTGCCTTATAATCTGCCAAGTACGGACTGAAACCTCCACGAACTGTAAGCGAAATAACCTTTCCTTCCTTAATTTTGGGTGTCAGGTATTTTTGTCCCAGCAACGAGAAGAAAGTAACCAAGACAGGGAGGTACATGAAAAATACAGTATGAATGTGTAAGAAGAGGTGAACCTGCAAAATAAGGCTCTTACCATGATGGAGCTTGGGGGAAGGAAGTCGCTCTGGGCATCAGTAAGTAGGAAGACTTTGGCTGTGACCACCCCTTACACTGTACATGTAGGCTGCACTCAGTGTATTAAAAAGTACTTCGCTTTCTTAAATAAAAAATTAACCTTACATCGCTATCCCCTTTTTGCTTTATATACTTAAATGTTTAAAACATTTTTACTTTTTGTAGTAATGCTTAGCTTAAATACAAACATACTGTGCAGATGTCCAAAACTGTTTTCTTTCTTTATATCCTTATTCTAGAAACTTTTCTCTATGTCTCAAATTTGTTATCAAGGCTCTGAGCTCAATCCCCAGCATCCCCATTCCAAAATACTGTTTCTGTTGTTGAAGAGGAAGGCACAAACCCACGCCCAGTCCTAAGCCTGCACAGAGCTGAGATCACCATTGTCGCTGTCTTCCACCTCCACAGTTGCTCCACTGGGAAGTCCTCGGGACAGTGACATGCAGGGGTTTGTCCGCTCCAGTAACAGTGCATTTTCTCCTGGAATTCCTCCAGGAGGACCTGCAGGAGGCGGGTTCACCGTTAGCTTGTTTTCCTGTATAAGCAGGAGTGTGCTCTGAAATAATAAGACATACAATACAGTAAATACATGAATCCATAGCATAGCTATTTATTATCATGATCAAGTATTACATGCTACAGACAATTACATGCACTATGTGATTACATAAATGACGGAGCAGTTGCTTTGTTTACACCAACATCACCATAAATCCACGAATAAGGTACTGTGTTTTAACATTACCTTGGCCACAGCATCACCAGGTAATAGATACTTTGCAGCTCCATTATAATCTTATGGGATCACCACTACACATGTGGCTCATCACTGACTGAATCATCATTCTATTGTCTGTGACTATATATTATTGGTATAATTATATATTGTTCACATGAATACATTATCAACCACCTTATTTATGTTTCCTTGTGTCAGGGGTCGTGTATCTAACCCACTTGGGGAACACTATACATATGCCTTCTCTATACTATTTTAAAATAGCAGCCACTCTTCATTGAGATTTTGCTTTTCTAGAAAAAAAGTCTCCAGCACTTTCATTCCTGTAAGGTGGTGTAAAAGTAATTTACTGTCACTGCTGTTTGTCTCTATGCCTATTGAGGTTTGGATGCAAGTCTCAGGTACCCTTCTTTCGTTATATGTACTCTGATTTTGTTGATCCGTATTTTCATTAGCATTCTTGGCAGTCTAACTACGTACCCTAAAGATTTTACCCACGCCGGCATGGTGTTGTCTTTTCCATTGTGTTCATTCTTTTAGAGCCAAGTTCAAGAGCTTGCGTCAACCCTGCTACATTTCACCTGGGGGTTGTTTTAACTAGTAAGGGTGTTTACTCATCCTGATGCTGTCATCTACACTGTTCACTCTCTCCTAGCCTCTGTTCACCTGTAAATTTGATAAACATGTGCTCTGTACCCTTATATAAACCACTGACAGATATGTGGCCTTGGAAAATTACATCCAGATTGATACTGACCATCATCATCCTGTGTTGGGCACTAGATATTTATCACTGAACCTTTGTTAATTTATTATGAATCCTCTGGAGACTTTCATCATTTAATATGGCCTCTGTAATACTTCCATGATTACTTTTGACATAGTTTAGTACTGTATTGAATAAACACTTTTAATCTTTTAAGATTACTAAAGTTTTCTTTAAAGATCACTTGGGTTTGAAAGTTATGTGTATTGAGTACTTATTTAGCCACTCTTTGTACAAAACACCTAACAGATTGAGAATTTTTACTATAACCAGTTCATCATGGTAGCTATTGATATCCTTATACTACAGAAGGAATTTCTGAAGTCTTAACACCAGTCAGTGTAACCTGGCTTGCAAGTAGGGCAGAAAAGAGCCAAACTTAGGCCTGCCTGACACCAAAGCCAGAGCCATTTCGGCTCTAACTGGTGGGCTCAGCGTGGAGACGGACAGATAGGCACACCTGCTCTTGTTTGCTGAGCTTAGATACAACAGCTTGCCTGGGAAAATAGCCAGTCCTTTGCCGAGGGCTTTGATGTGCAGAGGTGGAAAATGATGACCACACGTCCGCACAGAGGAGAGGCTCAGAAAGAAGTGAAGAAGAAGCTCTATTTGACCCTGGAAGGAGCACTGAGCACAAAGCATTGTGAGGAGGCACCTGTGACATCTCTGGCGTTGACGAATGCCTGCAAAGAGCGGTGGACTAAACCGGAAACCAGAATTTAAAATGCGTTCATCGGTGTAATTAAGGCACAGCTCTATAGGCATAGAAATCAATGTTGTCTCCATTTATATCCCTAATCCTGAAGCCACTGCCCCTGTAGCTGTCACTGTGTCACTTCTGGACAAACTACACAGTGATGCCCTCTCTAACCACTGGACTTCTCCAACAAATGTCCACTATCCAAAAGTAATGCAGCTCTTCGGCCTTTGGGAGCTGCTGTCATGGACATGGGGCTGCATTCCTCATCTCTTCCTGTAGTGGTGAAAGGGAACCAATCAAGATGGGGACCACTGCAAAGGGCTGGAGGAGATGGATGGTCCCAGTGGAAAGGCACACAAACTTTAGTCCCCTTTGGGAGAGTTGAGGTGGCTGATTTTCAGTAGGTGTAGCTTTTTCAGCCTTGGCCCTGCCTTCCCAATCTTGGAGGGTGGATAGTAAGCAAACTTTTCCAGCAGAAGGCTCTGTTTCCAGGTGCCAAAAATGCACTTGGCCATGGAGCTGTTGCAAGAGCCCCTGGGGGAGCCTCTGTGTTTTTGCATGGTTGTGGGTTGCTAGGTCTGGGATAACCTGGGGCAGGCTGCCTCACTCACCAAATCCTTAAATAGAGTGCTTCAGCAAGGGAACGTGGAGTAAGCTCCCCTGGCTTTCGGTCAGCACTGGCAAAGCCAAGCCTAGAGCTGCCATGACAAAGACCTCATTCAAGGTATGTCCAGCTGAAAGCATGGAACAACTCAGTCACACACCGATGGAGTGTGTGGGAAAGAGCCAGTCATCGACCAACGTGTCTTTAAGGTAACCTGAAACACTTTTCATAATAATTCTATTTAAGAAAAATTTTTTCCACCTGCTTCTAAAGAGCAGTAGAGCTGTCTGTGTAACCAGGGAGGAGTCACCACGGTGGAAAATGTCCTACATGCACGTTCTCAAGGTCCAGGAACAGGTTCCCAGGAGAGGTCATGCGGAGACTTCCCAAGATGTAACACTCACGGCATCACTGCCACCCTAGAGCCCCAGAGAGCCTGACATTTTATTCGCTCTTGAATGTGCTCTGCTTGGCTGCTAGAGCAAACGGAAGTTCCCCTGTAGCCCAGTGAGAGAGAAAGGCTCCAGTCAGCAGCCGTTTGGACGCGGCCCTTCTGCCCAGGGAAGAGAGCCACTCCCAGAGCCACCGCTGTGGCTCTCTGGCACTTTCTGTAGGCCTGTTGTCCTTTAAGATTCCACCCCTGGCCTCACTAAAGGGACGTCTATCTCCACAGCTGCCCAGTGTGCCCAGGTGCACATGGATATTAGGGTGTATTCGGGAGTTAGTCACTCAGGAAAATGGGTGAAAACGGAAGCTCCCCCTCCCATTTCCCAAAATACAGTGGGGCCTAAGATGGAGCCGCATCCTCAAGGTTGAGAGTGACTAATTTTGAACTAATGCAACTTCCCCTCTCAGAACTCCAGTTTCGCTGAGGCTCTGTGACCTCTCCTGCCCCCATATTGCTGACATTTTCTGGCCTCTTGATGGCTGTTCTCACTCACAGGGGACCTGGACACCTACCTCACGGCCTTCTTCTCGGACTCCATTTCTGTCACTGTTCTTCATAACTTCCACACCTACCTTGACTCAGCTCGACTCAGACCCTGCCTTCTCAGTCCCTTCAATTCTCCTGCTTTTGGCAGACTCCAGCCGCCGACCACCTGCAGTCACACACCCAGTAAAACTCCACTCTGCTAACCTGCTCCCGGCATCGTCCCCTCTACAGACGCTGTTCTCCCTTCAGCTTGATGACCAGTACCCACGCCACAACAGCCAACCTTTCTCAACTCATCCAACCGAGATCACCCTTAACCTACTGAACAAAACTGAAACCCTCAGTGTGCACAGCTGGGAAAGAAAGCAGGGCAGGGTGTTTGGGGGAGAAATAAAGGAATTTATGTTTCAGTCCAAGAGTGTGTGGGTTCCAAATTTGGATCCAGCATAGACTGTACTAGAACACTAGGACATCCTGGTGCACAAGGTCCCAGATGTGGTGTATATCTCCTAAGTCACTTAGCACTCAGAATATCTTTTAGCTGATTATGTGCTTGTACTGATAACACAGCTCTATGATAAGATTATTGTGACTCTTCCATCCTAAAAGAGTTTCTATTTAAAGAAGAAAACAACAGTAAAGAATAGTTTTTTCCCTAGTCTTCTCTACTCTCTTATTCCAACACACACACACACACACACACACACACACACACACACACACACTCTTACATTTTCTGACTTTCCTTTATAAAGAAGTAAAATTAGAATTTGGTACAGCACTAAATCAGAACTTTATTTTTTTATTTTTTTATTTTTTTTTTTTTGGTGCTGGGAACTCAGGACCTTGTGCTTGCCAGGCAGGCACTTATGCCACTGAACTATATCCCTGGCCCAGAAATTTAATAGGCACAAGCACAAGTCTTGTTTATGAGACATGAGGCAAAGTGACTTTATCAGAAGCACTGAGTTTATGTGAGGAATGAATTTTTCAAGCTTGCTTTGTAAAGAGAATCCTCCCATTCTGCAGTGAGGAGTAGCAGCAAAGAGTGCCCAAAGGTAGAGTCAAGACTCCAATCTTCTCTCACTATCTGTGAGACCTTAGCAATGTCTTTGAAGTTCTCTGTGCATTAGTTTCCTCTTCCAGGGACCTGAAGGCAGGTATGGGGATTCCTGGACTATTATGTTTACTTAAAAGAGTCCTAGAAATCTTTAATTTAGCCATACAAACCAGCTTGTGATTTGTATCATGATACTAAACCTCAACTTCCTTGTCAGGAAGCGGGGTGGGTGAGAGTACCTGAATTGTGGGCTTAGCAAATGACAGGAAGGCCATCAAGCACAGCTGCAGGGACACTACTGAAGTGTTACCGTTGCTTTCGTCTTTGTGATCACCGTCATGATTGTGGTGGGAAGGAGAAGCAGAGGTACAAATTAATTACTACCTATTACATGTGGTTTGGTGATTAAAACATTTCAAAACAAGAATACCTTGGAGGGGAGGATTTGAAACAAGTATCGAAAAATCTGGGAACCACATCTCCTAAGCCTATGGGGGTTACAGCTATTGTGCACCTATCGTGTGGTCTGTAACGACAGATGACAGGAGACATAGAATCTCCTTTAACCAACTTTTGCTTGACTCAGAGCTGTGATCGCCAAGGGACATTTTGTTGAATGTTAGTCTTGAACAAACTGCTGCTTGGTGCCTCAGACTTAATGGTTCAGGGTTGTGCTTCCAGCAGGGATACAGCATGTTCCCAACTAATCACATAAACATTCTATTTAGTGCATCTTGTGACTCTGAAATTTATTTCTTTCAAATTTGAATATGATTTGGAGTAAGAAGTAGCAAAAGTTTTCTGCTGAACACATACAACAATAGCCGGCATGTAGTAAGTGCTCGGTAGATGCAAACTGTCTCAGATTGTTGTGTTTAATAATAATATTGAAAGTCGTGATGGAGGGCAAGCTATGTTCTTGTGGTTAGTATGTGCCAGACACAGTGGAAGGGAATTTGTGCATATTTTTCTCATTTATTTCTTAATTCTATTCATTTATCTGAATAAGCCTGGCAAAAACAATCCACTGGTTATAAATGATAATGAATTGGAAGGTTGTAATTTTTAGGTTTGGCCCAATATTAATATTATACATCAACATCCTTTGCCAGGTGACTTGGAATTACCACCCACTGGAACACCCACATGGCTTGCTTTGGATGAAAGCACATTGGCAGGAATGCCCACATGCCAACTCCAGGGCAAGGGTTCTAGAAGCTAGTTGGGTTCCACCTACTCTCTTGCACAGGTGCCTTTTTTTCAAAAGAGCTTCTCTTGCATATTTTCTGCCCCTTCTGCATGGGTCCCAAAAGAAATACCCATGGAGCAGACTTAAATACAGTGAACATGGTCTCTAGGCGCATCCATTTACCTATAAAAGTCTCGAGTTTATAGTGAAATAAATCAGACTCTTATGTGTAAACATCGTATTGTCTCCCTAGCATAAGAAACTGAAAGAGTAAATAAGATCTAAAAGGTACAATAGATATTGTGAAAGGGAAAAAAAAACTGCTCAAGGGGAAAGAACAACTGGGATGGGGGAAAAGAGATAAAAAGGAAGGGAAATTTTAAGAAAAAAAATATATACACACACAAGATAGCTAAGATAATTGTACTACTAATTTCTATTCGTTCACTGAAAGGAACAGTTAGTGTTTATATTGTTTGATCAATTTTGCATGCCTGTATCTGGTAATTTGAGCAACTACTTTGAAGATAACGATATACAATATAATAACCATTGTTAATTTTTTATCATCTTATATTGAAATTCTGTATTACTTTGATTGTTTCTCTTTAAAATAAAAAAATTAAAATTAAAGTACGAAAATAATAAATACATAAATACAATGAGCAGAGAGGAAGAAATTCTAGAGGCACTTAAGGCTTGAAGGAGAGTTGCTTGGCATACCTCAGCAGAGCCAACCAATGCCCAAATCACCCTTAACAGCCTCAGTAGGAATAGGATACTCAGCATGTGTGCCATGGGGCACTGCAGGATTGACTTAACAAAAATAAATACACATGGCTACCTCAGACTCAGGAACATTAATTGCAAGTTGGTCCTTAATGCTACCTGGCATCAACATACCATTTCCCTCTGTCAATAAATCTTTAACATCTTTTCTCCCATCCTCACTTTTGGCTGATGTCTTTTTTCCATTGGTTCAAAATGGAAAATATTAGAAAAGAGCACCTACATTTTCCCTCAAGCACAATCCTATGTAAGCATCTGTGTCCATACACACTGCTAGTTCTTCTGTTAATGAACTGTCGTTGGTCTTACCAAAAGTGATTGCTCCCTTTGACCTCAGAATCACATCCCTTCATGTCCCAGCAGCTTTTTCCTCTCCATATCCTGCATCATCAGATTCAAACCCCAGAATATGCATCATTTCAATAATAAACAAAGGAGGGGCTGGGGATTTAGCTCAGCGGCAAAAGCGCCTGCCTGGCAAGTGCAAGGTCGTGAGTTCGGTTCCCGGTACCGGAGAAAACCAAAAA
>NW_004955405.1:37800231-37843577 GCF_000276665.1 Chinchilla lanigera
ATGGAAGGAAGGAGAGAAGGAAGGATGGAAGGAAGGAGGGAAGAAAGGAAGGAAGGAAGGAAAGAAGGAAGGAAGGAAGGAAGGGAGGGAGGGAGGGAAAGTGGATGGAAGGAAAGAAGGGAGGGAGGGTGAAAGGAAGGAAGGAAGGGAGGGAAGAAGGAAGGAAGGAGGACTTTTCTTTTTTTCTCCAACAGCTACTATCTTATTTCCCTTATCTATGCCATAAGAAAATCCCTTAAAATGGATGGATATATTCTCTGTCACTAATTTTTCTCCTTTCTACTCAATCCAGTGCAGAGTTCTGTCCCTGTTATCCCACCGAACTGTACTGGCGAAGGTCCCATTATCTCCCACGTTGCTCAGTTCGGTGTTCAGGGCTCCGTCCTCACCGCATTTGACATTTCAGCTGCTTGTTACCCTTGTGTCACTCCTGTCTTGTTTTCCAGGACACAACACTCACCTAATACTCCTGCTGTCTCACAGCTTCCCGTTATCCATGTCCTGAGCACCTGGAGTGCTCTAGTGTTCAGATCTTGGAACTCTTCTCTCCTCTCTTGGTTCTCCTCCTTTTATGATCATAAACAGGATCATGTCTTTATATAACATTGAAATATGAATGATTCTGGACTTATTTTTCAAACAAAGTTTCGCCCAGAACTCCAGACCTGTATATCTAACTGCCTATGTGATGCCTCCTGCCTGGAACTCTAAATACATCTCAAACTTCGCATGAGGCACAACTCCAATCCCACACACATACACCCACAAAAGTGTTTTCTCCATCTCGGTGAGACCTCACTTTGTCTCTCTATTTCAGCAATCCAAAGCCTTTAAAGTCAACTTTGACTCTAACTTGTATCCTCCTGTGAAGGTTAATTTTGACTGCCAACTTTATTGGCCTGAGAGACACCTAGGAGATAGTAAAGCACACTTCTGGTTGTATCTGGGTGGGTCATAGGGCCATGATCTGGGGATTATATTTGACCCCAGCTCTTCCTCTCTGTTTTTTCCCTTATTCTCTACTTCTCAACAGCCACTAGATTCACAAATTTCCTCTGCCATGGCATGCTACCATGCTACTTCTGTCTCAGAGTGAGCCAACTATGAATTAAAACCTCCAAAACCATAGCCTAAACTATTCCCTTCTTAAGGTTGTTTATGTCAGGCATTTTGTCCCAGCAATGAAAATGTGACCAATATAGAAAATCCATGCCACAGAAGTGGGGACCATTGCTTTGACAATACTCGACCATGTGGATCAGGAAACTTTGGGAATGGCTTGCTGTAGGTTTAGAGATACAGGGAAGAGAATCCCTAGAATGCTGTAAGCAGAGCATGGTAGGCAATTCTGGTGGTAGCTCAGGAGAACTGAATGCTAGGAATGTGTACTATAAAGACCATGTACATGAGGTTTCAGAGGGGAAGAGGATGCTAGTGGTAACTGGACTACACGCCATTCCTGTTACACTCCAGTGAAAAGCTTGTTTGCATTTTGTCCTTGCCCCGACACTTTGTGTGGAGCTGAATTTAAAGATGGTGTAGGAAATTTCAAGGCAACCCGAAGTTCAGGATATGCTGCACGTACAGCTGGCCACTTTTAGCCATATTTATAGTGAGAATCAAGAACAATAAGAACAGCAAAAAGATTTTAAAATTTATTCTTTGGCCAGCACTGGTAATAATAAGCACTGGTAAAGCTGGTGCCAAGGAAGGTGTGGTTGTTGAAGAGATCAATTCTGTTAAAAAAGAAGCCAAATACTTTGCCCCTGGGACAGCAGAAAAGATGCCTTCGAGTTAGGTCAAGAATTAGTTAGATCACGCCTATTACAGATGCAAGATGACAAAGTGTAAACTCTGTTGAAAGACTTTGCTTTGAGAAAGATCCCCAGGGTGTCCTGCTCACTGAAAGCCCTTTGAGGCAGTGTTCCCTTGTGGTCAGCCTTGCAGGCACTCAGAGGCCTCTGTAGCCATGGTGCAAGGGGGTCAAGTTACTGTTCAAGCTGTGGCAGATCTTGTTGTCATCCACATGATATTTGTTTTGCAGGCATGCAGAATGAAAGAGTTATGGGGTAATGGATTCTTCCAAGCAGATTTAAAACAAAGGGTGAGAGTTCTTCTGGGAGCCCCTGAGAGTGCAGTGTGTAGATCTGTGGTGATAAGGCCAAAGCTGCAATGGCATCCCCAGGAAGTTGGTAATATCAGGAATGTGGAACATCTGCTGAGGAAAGCTGCAGACAGAGATCAGAGGCAGACTAAGGAGAGGTCATGTGCTACAAACAGCAAGGCACAGGGACAAGGCTGCCTGAGAATCCCCTTGAGCTCACATTATGCCACCATGTGGCCAACATGCTGGACATGAAGCTGCAAAATGTAATGTTTGCCTGGCTGAGTTGTTGTCTCTTTGGTCTAATTCCTTTCTAATCTCCTGTTCTTCACTTTTGGAATGGGATTGTTTATACTTGACCACCTTATCTTGGAGGTATATGACTTGATTTTCTTTTCAATGTACAAAGGCTCACAGCCAATAGTTTGCCTTGAATCTCAGAAGAGACTGTGGATTTGATCTTTAAGCAATATGGGAACTGCTGAGACTTTAGGGGAAGAAATCAGTGAGTTTTTTACTGTATGCAGGATAGTTTCATCATGTTAGGCGAAATTATGACCTTCTTTTTGTCTCTATTTAAAAATTGTGTGTTAAGAAGATGTATTTGGGTGACAAGGGATGGACTTGTGATGGTTAATCTTGATTACTAATTCCATTGGTTTAAGACACACGTAGGAGATTAGTAAATCACACTTATGGGTGTGTCTGGGTGGGATATAGGAGTATGACCTTGGAGACTGTATCTGGTCCTTGTCTCTGTTTCTCTGGCTTTTCCTCTTGTTATCTGCCTCCTGGCTGCCATGAAGTGAGCAGCTTTCCTCTGCCGTGCCCCTCTGCCATGTTCCTGCTTCAGAGCCGGCTGACCATGGACTAAAACCTTGGAACCATGGGCTGAAATGAACCTTTTCTCCTAAATCGATTTTTTCAGGCAACAAAAATCTAACTGACACATCACATTTAAAATGCCATCATTAGTTGCATCTTCACAATACACTCATACTCTCACAACTTGTAACTGACCTACCCTGGTATTGTGGTTGAACAGTTACCGTGGGGGTCTAAGCCCATGTTGCCTGTGGCTGTAACTATTGCAGCAACCTCTGGATGGTCTCTCTCTTTCCTTGTCCCTAGGTCTGGTCCCAATTCAGCAGGCTAGGTCAGATCAGAGCTCTGCTGAGAATCTTCCCATGGCTGCACTCTTCATTCACATAATACAAATTCAAATACAAACACAAATACAAATTCGAATTCAAATACAAATTCACTCACTCACATACAAATTCCTTGTGATAACCTACAAGGCCTTAGTGACTCTCGCTTTATCTCCAACTCTTCTCATATCAACTCTGCTCTGCCATGCTTACCTGCTTGTTCTTCCTCAGGGTCCTCATGCTCATGTTTCCTTTGCCTAATTACATGGCTTACTTCCTCATACCTTGCTGATTCACTCTATTACCTTTCTGACCACTCTCAGTTCACCAGAACTTCCTCTTCCACTTTCCTGTTTAAGTTTTCCCCTTAGAACGTGTTAACCACTAACATACTATTTAAATAAGGCTTTTGTCTCTGTGAATTACTGTTGGTCTTTTCTGGTCTCTAGGAGCAGAGATTTTTGTTTAATTTGTTCCTGGTTCAACTCCCAGAGCACAACATTAAGTGAAATAAATCAGCCACACAAGCTTAAAGGTAATGTGGATTCTCTTATATGAGAATTCCCCCCAATATCTATAAAAAGCAAATCAGAAGATAAACAATAGGAAGTAGGGAGATCTTTCTCAGATGGGGGGAGAAACAAGAGAGGGAGGGAGGGGAAGTAAGGAGCAGAAAAGGGAGAGAAAACACGGAATTGAAGAAAAAGTGGAAATGGAGCTTTTGCAAATGGGAAGAAGGCCAAGAGTTGAAGAAAGCAGGGAGAGGTAGGAGGGGAAGAGAATGAAAAATAGAATGAAGATGTGTCCTGTACATGCACCAATTCCCTGCAATGAATGTAATCATTATGTGCTGCAAAGACTCATAAAAATAAATAGATAAAGCGTATCTAATAAGCGTTCAGGTACTATATATTTGGTAAGTGATTGTGTAATTCAATCCTATCAAGCACATGTGAATTACATGCTTCTCTATTCATTTTACAGAAAAAGAAAATAAGGTATAAAGTAGTAAATAATTTGGCCAAGGTCACAGTTGTGGTCACTGCTGTTTCTTTGGCTTGATCCACTTATTATAGGAAATCACTGTAGTGTACTTCCTATGACAGTATCTATACTATGCATCTATAACATGCAGTTTATCATATGCATTACAAATAGTTAATACTGTGTCTCCTAAAAGTCAGTAGGCTTTGGCTGTCTCCTCTAATCTTTAATTCCTTCACATCCAATTTCCAAAGCTTAATGTTATCACCATTTGCACTACAATTTCAGGCAGCAGGGTAACCTACTTCTCTATATTCTCATTCATTCTTTACCCAGAGTGAAACCAATAAGATAAGGAGCTCTTCTTTAGCTCAGTCAGATACTGAAAGGAAATTCTACAAATGAGAACATTCTCCATGGTCATTCTCTGATGCAGTGAATATGACGTCTACCTCACACAACTTTCTTATTGTGTATTTTTCCTGACCACTCCAGTAGGAACTTTGATATGGAGTCAGAAGGTCCTAGTCAAATCCTAACACTGCCATATGTTAGCTATCTGATCAAAGCCAAGTGCCTCAGCTACTTTTCTCTCATTGTTGAAACAAAATACCTGCTGCCAAAAATTAAGGAAGGAAAAGTCTATTTAGTTCATGGTTTGTGGAGGTTTCAGTGCATACTTGGTTGGCTCCAAAGCAGAGTGGCACATGGCAGAGGGCAACAGTTCATGCAGGGTGAAAACAGCAAAAGCAGCAAGAGTAAAAAGACAGGAGGAGCAGAGAGCAAGCCTCTTTCCCTCCCTTGTTGTATGCAGGCTCCCCGCTCTGGGTGGGTGTAGCCTTCATGCTCATAATCCCAGCATGGGACCACAAATCAATCATAAACTCTAGAAGCCTGCCCCATGACTGCATGAGAGTTTGGGGGGACATGCAGACACAAACCATAACACCAAGCTCCTTAATAGCTCTTTAGCTCAACTTCCTAATCTATGAAATAGTTCCTGCTGCAGAGAGCCACTGTACAAAGGGAATGAAATTGTGTTCATGAAGCACTGATGAATATGGCAAGAATACTTGGCACACAGGCCAATAAGGAGCCGGTCATGAAACTGGAGAGAAGGGTTTAAAGAGTACCAGCAGCTGAGAGACTTGCCACTGTTCCAGAGCCACATACTGCACTCTGGATTCCAGAAGATCTGTGCAACACATGAATCCACTGTTAGAAACATTAGCCCAAGTTAGAACGTATGAATGAACTTACCATGATGGCTACAAACAGCTGGAAGTGCTCAAATCATCTCACAGTCAGAAGACTTAATGAACTTACACAATTTTCCCTTTATTAGCAGACCCTGAGACTTTAAAAAAAATGAGGAAAAAACAAAGAACAAGTCCCCCAAATATGGTATATTTGTGAAAATAAACACGTACATGGAAATGAAAACTACCCTGCACTAAGTGAGTGAAAGCAAAGACAAAGCAATGGCAACTTGCCTTAGAGGGGTGGAGGACTGTCCTGGAGAAAGTAGTCAGGAAGAGCTTTGGAAGGCGATAATGCTTTGCTTTGGCTTCGCATGTGAATCAGATCTGAACAGGAGGCAGACAAGAAGAAAGGTCACTTGGAGGTGAGGCTGGAAGGAAGGATGGACCCAGGGTCAGGAGAAATCTGAATGGGAGTGAAAAGATTTGTCCTGGATCCTATAGAAACAGGGCAGATATTTAAGGACAAAAAAAATGTCACTGAGTCAAGGAATCCTGGAACATCAGAGCTTGGGGGCAGCTCCTACAGTTCAGCCTCCACCTGGGATGAAGGAGGAAAACCAGCCCAAGAGAAGAAGCCATTCGCCCAAGTGAACAGTCAGAACATGAGGAAGCCATGATGTCAGCTTCGGTCTCTGACTGCTGGTCTGCTCTTCTCTCCACGACATTGTCTCCATAAAAGGAAATCATCTATGGCTGATTTTCTGAGCTATAAACCAAAAAAAAAAAAAAAAAAAAAAAAAAAAAAAAAAAATCTTGTATCTGTTATTCTTTTCTCCTTGTGAGAATGAGAATGAGAATAAAGTAAAAGTATGTAATATCACTGTTGCCAAATTTTACTAAAATGAGCATCAGATGCTTGCAGAGAAGTAAGTCTAACAATCTAATGAGCAAAAGAGAGTAAGTGTTGTGAAGACAGACATCCACACTTTCTCTCAGGACAGCCTGAAATCTAGGGGAGTCTACCTTATTCTACCTTTGCCGTACTTTCCCTTGAACTCCTCTCTTCCCCTTCAACCCTTATTGAGTCTGAAGATATTAATGCCAGGCCTTGTCTACACTAGTCTGAGACTCTGAGTAGGTTCTGGGTTGTCAACAGCCAAGCATTTTCTCAAGAAACTAGCATTGATTAGGCCCTGATTGGAATAAAATTTGTTTTTACAATTCACATCTTGAAATAAAACTTAAACTTCTGCTGGACATGTTGAGAGAAGCCAAAAAATATATTGCAAGTGAAATTGTTGTTCTTCCCTATGGCTCAGGAGCCACAAGGGAGCGGGTTTTTCCTGGATGGAGAGGTGATGACGGGCCTGATGCTGAGAGGGGCCTGAGTGCTGGATGGTGGTCAGTCTAGGACACAAGATGTACTTCTGCAGCAATTATTTCCTGGAAGTGGTAAGACCTCACTGTGCTGAACTCTTGGACGTGACTTTGTTTGCACATCTATAACATAAGGATGGATCAATAGGTGGGTGAACTAGATGACAGGATGACCTCTGAGATACATTCAAGCTCTGTAATCTCTTTATTATATTCTAATCAAAATATCTCAAAGTTAATTTTTCAGCGTTCCAGTCTGTAGTGGAACAAAGGGCCATGCATTTTAGAACTGCACATAGTTTTATGCCTTATACTTACACATCATAATGTGCAAAAGCTTCTTAAATGCTCTAGCAGGTCTTGCAGCAAGTTGATTAAACAGTTATTACCCCAACCGATATGATAAAAGAATCTCCCCCTACCCCAAGAAATTCTGAGCCTAAGATTTATAAACTTATGAGCAAGACAGCATAAGTGAAAAACAAAAGAATAATTACCCATAGGAACTGGTTAAATTCCTTATCTGTGTACATGGGAACATGAGCTAGTAATTCATGACAGTAATCTCCAGGGGAGAAAGACAAAAACTGATAAATACGAATATGATTCACAGTCACATAGGAAAGGCGTTATGTAAGATTGGTTTTGGAAAAAGTAAAGCCTCCTGTATGTTTTGACTTTCAGAAATTTTGCCAGAGTATCTCACCTCCCAAGTAGTTAAAATAATGTTATCTCAGAAAGATCAACTATTCTGAAGACAAATTCCTATATAACATAAATATTACTACAAACAGGTTCTAATATCTGAAAGGGTTTGTGACAGAAACACTAAAGTCATGAAAATTCCCCATAATGTCATAATTACCAGGACACCTAGACAATGGTACAAGGCTTGCCTAGTATGCACAAAGGTCTAGGTTTGGCCCCCAGTGTTGCAAAAAAAGAAAAAAAGTTTCTGTTAATTGAATTTTATTTTATCATCAAAGAAGATTATCCACAGTTACATGAAAAAAAAAAACTATAGAAATGCTTCCCCTGTCCAACTACATAACTATGTGAGACCAAATTTTCTTTATATACTGTAACCAAAACACATATCACAACAGATTAAATGCAGGGTATAAGATTTTGGCTGCTGGATGTGGTGGTATATGCTTGTAATCTTAGCACATGGGAGGTTGAGGCAGGAGGATCATCACAAGTTCAAAACCAGCCTGGGCTACATTACATAGTGAGTTCAAGGCCAGCCCAAACTACATAGCAAGAACCTGTCTCAAAAAGCCAAAAATAAGAAAAATTCCAATTGCCAAATATAGGCAGACACTAGAGAAATTTCTGCAAAACAGAAAAACAATGTCATTCTTAAATAATTTTTTATTTTGAAAAATAAACTTATTTTACAATATTTACCAATATTTATATTAACATACAATGGATTTATTGGTATTTCTAATCCAATCAATATTTTAAAGTTTCTTAGCTTTGACTTCTAAATTGGTACTGATTAATGTAACAATAAACAGCATGAACAAAAAGCTTTTTGGGTTCTCAATGATTTCTAAGAATATAACAGGATTGTGAGACTAAAATGTTTGTGAACCAGACTAGAATTAATGCTAACACAGAGATGATATTCAAAAACTGTCAAATTATCCCAATATTTATAAAAGGAAATAGCTGATAAAATACACTAAAAATTGATTATACATTGATCTCAACACAAAACTAAAATAGACCACTGTATCCATCTGAGTTAAAGCCACACTTTGAAGATTACTAGGAGTAAGCAGCTGTCCAGGAACAGAGTATCCATCCCAAGTCTGATGGTCTTGAAAGGAAATCTCCATTGCCTACAGAGAGCCAACCTCTCAGGTATTTTTAGAATGGCTTAAAGTGAGTTCTCATAGGCCTGGCCTTGCCCACTCATACTCTTTACTGGTCTCCAAGGGACATGTACAAGAGGAAGGAATTCCAGTACAGTCCGTGACAGCTCATGGATTCCGGAGGAGGCTCTACCTATCAGATCACCCAAAGACATGGCAAGAAATGCTGTTTGAACTGAAAGTCTGCCTTGGGAACCCAGCACACGAGTCTCTTTCCAGTGGAGATGTAGGAAGTCCAATAGTGAAAACCACCAAGCTGACCTTTTTCCCTCAGGCTCTTCTCTCAACTTCCTGTCAGCAAGAAGAAGCAGAAAAATGAAGACTATCAAATGATGTGGAGAACTTCGGCAGGTGACATTGTTAAAAAGGTTAAAATTAATGAGCACTGAGGTGAGTGTAAGAATGTGGACATTCAGAGGACAATGGGGATTTTCTCCCAACATTTTCTAGAGCTTTCCTGAGACCTGAACTGACCAGAGTTTGAACAATGGTCTTGTCTCTCCTTCATGAGAAAAGTATGGAGGTTTGCTTTGAATTTTGGAATAAGATAACTTACATCTGAATTAGAGTAGCATCTTGGTTGACCATAAGGAAAGTAAAGAGATTTTTTGGATCGGACAATTTTTATCTTGGGATAAACTGGAAGTCCATGAGGTTTTACAAAGTTAGATGACAAATTATTGTGATGTGTTCACTATCAGTTAATAAATAGTTCATCAGTGATGAGTTAATGTACTGAAGGTGGATTCAAGGTCATCTTTATTATAACAAAGAAGAGATAATAATAACACTATGTGAGATTTTTAGAAGCCTTACTTACTGCCTTTGTTTCAGCATACGTGACCTTCACTCTGCTTGCTCTGGTCTGCCATTTACTGGGGGAATAAGGTGTTACAGAGCAGTCCTTGGCTCAAGAGGAGGCCAATATACAAAACAGGATTTCCAGTAAGAAAATGGCTATGAAACTGGGGTTTTATTCAGGTGAAAGTTTTAATCCCTTTGCTTCCCTGTTAACAGAGACCATTCCTAGAAGACCTACATCTGAGACATCTGTAGGGTGATGAGGAGTCCCCCGTGTGTAACAGCAGCCTGGTGATTCATGGTAGTAGAATACTATGGAAAAGATAAAGAGTTTGCAAATATTTTCCTATTCTGTAGTTTGTCTCTTAACTGCTGATTATTTGCTTTGCTGTGCAGAAGGTTCTTAGTTTAACCATCTATTTTTACTTGTGTTTTGGCTCCTATCCAAAAAATGCTATGTCTACATCAATGTGTTGAAGAGTTTTCCCTATATTTTCTTATCGTAATTTCATAGTTTCAAGTCTCATAACTAAGTCTTTGATCAATTTTGAGTTCACTGTTATGAATGGTGAGATAGGGGATCTAGTTTCTTTTCTGTGCTCACATATATTCAAATTTGTCTGCACCATTTACAGAAGAGACTGTCATTTCTCTTAATATATATAATTGGCTCTTTTTAAAAAATCATTTTCCTGTGTGTATGTAAACTGATCTTAGGGTTCTCCATTCTGTTCATTGGTTTCTATGCCAGTTTTTATGACAGTACCATGCTGTTTTGGTTACTAGAGTGTTGTAGCATGTTTTGAAGACAAGTGTGATGCTTCTGTCTTTGTTTTTATTATTTTGTTTTGTTTTGTTTTGTTTTTCCATTCAAGATTCCTTTGGCTATTCCTAACCTTTTGTGGTTCCATATGAATTTTGAAGTTATTTTCTTCTGTTTCTCTGAAGAATATTATTGGTGTTTTGGTGAGGACTTCTTTAAATCCATGGATGGCTTTGAGTAGTAAATATGGTCATTTTAAGAATATTAATTCTACTGTAGCCAGAATTTGGGGGAGGCGATTCTGCTAATTTCTTTATCTGTGTTTCATTGTTTTTGTTGTAGACATTTTTCACTTCTTTGGTGAATTTGTTGATTTATTTATTTTGCTTTGTCTTTTTGAGACAGGATCTCACTATGCAGTTCAGGCTGGCCTTGAGCTTACTTTGAAGTCCAGGCTGGCCTGGAACTCACAACGATGCTCCTGTAGGCATGCTCCACCATACCAAGCTCCTTGGTGAATTTATTCTTGGGTTTCATTTTATTTTGTTAGTAGTTATAGTGAGTGAGACTGCTTTCTTGAATTCTTTTCTTTAGCAAGTGTGTGAAAGTTTTTGGTGTATAATAATGCTACTGGTTTTTGCATGTTAATTTAGAATCCTGAAACTTTACAGAATGAGTTTATTAATTTTAATAGAATTTTGATCTGTAGAGATTTCTATGTATAAAATCATGCACAAACATTAATAATTTAACTTCTTTCTTTCCAGTGTGGATATGCTTTATTTCTTTGTTTTGTCTAATTAATCTTGCCAAGACTTCCAAGGTTACATTGAGTCACAGTGGTGCAAAAGGACATATTTGTTCCAGAAGTTAGAGGGAAAATGGTCAACTTTTCATGACTCAGTATAATTTTGGGTGAGGATTTTTCATATATGGTCTTTAATATTTTAAGGTATGTTACTTCTACAGTTAATTTTTGAGAGATTTTTATCATGAAAGAATATTGAATCCTATTAAATGTTTTTTCTGCATCTGCTGTTTTTCATTCTGTTGTGTAATGTGTTACATCTATTGATTTGTGAGCATTAAATCATCCTTGCATCCCAGTGATAAATCCCAGTTGACCAGAGGTATGAACTTTATAATGTGCTATTAGATTTGGTGAACCAGTAGTGTATTGAGAATTTTTGTATCAGTGTTCACCCAAGATACTTGTTTTTGGTATTATTTGTTTTGTGTCGTCTCTGGTTTCAGTATGAAGAGACTCCTGGCTTCATTAAAAGTTTGTCAGGGTGGCATCCTTTTCAATTACATGGAATAGTTTGAGAAGAATCTGAATTACTCCTTCTTTAAATGCTTTTTTGGGCATTTTTAATTAAAAATATGGAATGCTTCACAAATTTGCATCATCCTTGCACAGGGGCCGTGCTAATCTCTGTATCATTCCAATTTTAGTATGTGTGCTGCCAAAGCTAGCACTTTCTTTAAGTGTTTTATAGAATTCGGCTGTAAGGTCAGATCTTGGACTTTTCTTTGAAGGGAGACTCATTAATTATTGATCTGTTTAGGATAGGTGGTATGTATTCAGAAATTTACCCATGTCTTCTAGGTTTTGCATTTGTAGCATATAATCGTTCATTGTGGTTTCTTATGATCCTTTATATTTCCATGATATCAGTTATAATATATCCTTAATCTCTGATTTTCTGAGACTTCTGTCAGTTTTATTTGTTCTCCTTGTTTATCCAGCTGAAGGTCTCTCAATTTTGTTTATATTTTCAAAAAATCAACTATTTCATTGATATTTTGTAATTTTTAAAAAGTTTTATTTCATTTATTTCTGCTCTAATCTTTATTATTTCTTCCCTTCTACCTAATTTTAGGATTGATTTGTTCTTGCTTTTCTGAGTATGTGAGGTGAATTTTAGGTTATTCATTTGAAACCTTTCTATTATGATGATGTGTGCATTTATTGCTATAAAATCCTTTGTTAATGCTTCTTTTGCTGTATTACACAGATTCTGATATGTTGCAACTTCAGTTTTATTTGTTTCAAGGAAACCTTTCTTCTGAAATTTTCAATGATGCATTTATCATTTAGGAGCAGATTGTTCAATTTCCATGTGTTTGTATATTTCCCATTGATCTTCTTTTTGATTTCTAGTTTTTTTCTTTTGCAGTCAGAGAAGACACATGATACGATTTCAATTTTTAAAAATGTACTGGGACAGGATTCATAGCCTGCACCTATGCTCTGTCCTCTAGAATGTCCCATGTTTAGTGAAAAGAATATGGATCCCATTACTGTTGAATAAAATGTTCTACAAATGTCTGTAAGTTCCATTTATTTTATAGTGTGGCTCAATTTCAATATATTTTTCTTGATATTCTGTCTAAATAACCTGGTTATTGTTGGAAGTGGGTCACTGAAACCCCAAACTACTATAGTGTTAGAGACTACCTCTCCCTTTAGTACTAACAATGTTTACTTTATACATTTAGTGGTTCAGTGTTCGGTACATGTACATTTACAACATGTACATTTGCAGTAGTTACATTTTCTTGCTGAATTGATCCTTTTATAAACATGATGATCTTCTTTGTCTCTTTTTATAGTTTTTTATTGAAAATATATTTGATAAAAATATAGTTACTCTGGCTCCTGTGTTGTTTCTGTCTTCACAAGACAGTGGTGGTCAACCTACGGCATGCATGCCACAGCGGGTGCACAGAGCACTCTCTGTCAGCATGAGAGCCAAGTGTCTGGGTTGTGTTTTCTAAAGTAAAGCCTCAGTATTCAGGCTTAATTCCAGTGTTGACACTCTAGTAAACAAATGGATTTGGGTTTTAGTTTGGACACTTGGTCTCTAAAAGTTCACTATTACTGGCATGGGATATGTTTTTCCACCTTCATTTTCAGTCTATGGCACTTTTACCCTTAAAATGAGTTTCTTATAGGCCATGTATTATTTAGTCTTGGTTTTTAATTTTTTTTTAAATTTTTTTATTTTTATTTTTTTTTTGCGGGGGGGGGGGTTTCTCCGGTACCAGGAACCGAACTCATGACCTTGCACTTGCCAGGCAAGCGCTTTTGCCGCTGAGCTAAATCCCCAGCCCTTAGTCTTGGTTTTTTAATCTGTTCAGCCAGGCTACAATTTTCTGATTGGGCAATTTAATCCACTTACTTTCAAGGTTATTTTTTATGCATATGATCTTACTCTTGCCCTTTGTTAATTGTTTTCTCATTGGTTTGCATAGCCTTTGCTCTTCTCCACTTCTCTTATTATTTATCATTGTGATTTTGTAGAGTTTTGTCATGGTAAAGTTTGATCCTCTTGTCTTTCTTGTTTGTCTATTTGTTCTACTAGTGAAACTTACACATGTGTAATCATGATGGTACTTGCCATTGTTTGGTTTCTAGTGTAAGACTCCTTAAGCATTCCTGGTAGGGCCAGATTTCCTTGTATATGATTTAATGTTCTTCCCTTTTTATTTTTAGATTCCTCTCACTATATTTGTATTTTTCACAGTTTGATTATAAGACTTTTGGGGGTATCGTTTTAATTGACTTCCACTGGAATACGTTAAGCTCCTCAGATCTTGATGTCTGTATCTCTGAAAACTTGGGAGGTTTTTAGTTGTTATTTATTAGATATTTTTATCCATTTCCCCCTTTCTTTTTCTGGAATCTCCATATTGCAAATATGTGCTCATTTACATATGTCTCATATGCTTTCCTTCTTCTTTTTTAATTTTTCCTATTTTGTCTGGGTTGTGTCGAAGGGCTTTTCCTCAAATTCACAAAATCTTTTTTCTGACTGGTCGAGCTCTGTGGTGGTGAACCAGTGGCACACATGCCACAGCAGGCTGTCTGTGTCATTGAACACTAAAAGTTTCACCGCTGCTGCTCTAGCCTGTTGTGGATGTTCTCAACTGTATTTTTTATTTCATTGGTTAAAGTTTTCATCTCTAAAATTTCTGATTAATGCTATTTATTATTCCTTTCTTTGTTGAATTGGTCATCATATCATAAATATGTTTTTCTCATTTCAGTACATTTTCTGTCTCTCTGTCCTGCATCTCATTGAGTTGGTTTAAGATCATTCTTTTGAATTCTTTTTCAGACATTTATAAATTTCCTTCAAAGTTTGATATATTTCTAAAATATTCTGTTAGAGACCATGTTTCCTTCATTTTTCGTGTTTCTTGTGACCTTATGCTTGTCTATCCGGCATATTAGTTACCTTTTCCAGTTTTAAGGGGTAGCTTTTATAAATAAGAACTTTTTCATGTAGATGAGCTATAGGACATCAGCAGGGCAAGTGCTTTGGTTTTGATTCCAGGAGAGCTCAGAAATATAATGTCCATGTGATTTCTTCAGTTCTAGCCTATGTCAGTAGTTTCTATGAGTGTCTCAATAGCTTAGTCCAGTGATGATGAACCTTTTAGAGTTTTCAGTGATACTAATGACCCAATATGGCATGTGTGCCACAGGTTTGCTACCAGTGGTTTAGACTGTAGCAGTTTGTGAAGGAGGAGCACTTTTGCAGTAGATGTGGCCTTCCAAAGATGCATGTCCTTAGGTCCATGGAATCAAACCCTGATCTTTGTGGACCTTGTGATGCTGGCAGACCTGCTTCCAGTGGTACGGGATGTGGAAGGGATGATCTCTAGGCCCATGAAGCAGATATGAGTGACCCTAGGAGTTATGACATCAGAAGCTGTGCCTCTGAAGCCACAGGATATGGAGAAGACCCTGTCCCTCAGGATGAACATAGGTGACTCCTGTGCCCCTCACCAAGACTCCAATGACGTCCATGCTTTACACAAACCTCAAGGAGTTGCTACATTTCCTGTGCAGGCACTGAGGTCCTGACTTCCAGGTAGATTCATCTGTGCAGCACTTGGTGAAGTGCAGCTCTGCCACTGCTACTTTAAACTGCCTCTCCAACCCCCAGCTCGGATCATCACCTGGCTGGCTACTCCTGACAAGTTTTCATTCAAAATGTCACCTCTTCACAGGCACCTCCCTGAGTAGTTTGAACTTCAAGTTCCAGCCATAAGTTATTCTCTAACCCTTTTTTGATTTCTTCCTGGCACCCAGGTCTCTGCAATTATCTTTACATGTGTATTTTACGCATATTGTCTTTTTTACCTGTAGTCTCCCCGACACCTAGAACAAGGCCTGGGATGTCATGAGAGTTGAGAACTGCTGTTGAATGAACTCATCTTGTGCTTGTCATGTTATATCATAGCAACATGTTCTTTTCTCTCTCTTCCTTGGCCTCATATTCATCTGAGTCTTCAGCATAATCCAATACCTGGTAGATGCTATGGTATCAGATATGCAAAGAAGGAATAAATGAATGAAGAGTAGGACTTTTCCTACTTATATTAAGAAAAGTCTGATTGTGAATATTCATGAGTCGATGGAGAGGGTGTTTATCTAATGTCTCTGAAGACATTTGTCCAGAGAGTGCCTCTGTCCTTCCCCTGTTGCTTGGGTTCGGGGGTGGGTGGTATTTATAATATGGACTATCTGCTGTGGCATCACCCACTGTGAGTTCTGGTGCCAGTAGGAGACTGGAGCAGGTCTCCAGGACTGACATCCATCCATCCACCCAATCAGCTGGATTCTAGGCACCAAGAGAGTGCTTAGGGTCATGCAGTGAACTTAGAGCAGCTCCTTTACCAAGACATACAAACATATTTAAATATGTTAACAACGGCTATGTGTTCACCCTGGCTCTTGTCTGACTCGAACCCTGCTTGTGTCCTTGCAGGGAAGTGGCCCTTGGTGGGAGAGGGTTCACACTTACAGCCTGGGCCCTCAGCCTGGGAGGATGCAGGCAGAGTCAGCCTGACCATTCCTTGTCCCTGTGTTTGAGGGACTGCTTCAGGAATGAGGGGTGTTTGACATACGGGGTGCATTCAGACCCAAAATTAAGGCTGCAAAGAAGTCCTGAGCTGATGATCATCCTACAGTAGGTGGCAGCTACAAGTTCATTCTGTTTGCAATTAGAGAAGGGAATGAGTCAGATCTCTGGCAGAGTCCCAGGCCACGCTGCACTCTAGATGGACTGGCACAAGCCCTCACCTTCGGGTGGATTTTAAAAAATATTAATTGACATATAATATGTGTATGAATGGGTAAAAAATTTGGTATATGAAAACAGTGGAATACAAAAGTATTGGTCCACACAAAAGAAGGAAATCCTGCCATCTGTAGCAACCTGGATAGAACTGGAAGACAACATACTGAGTGAAAAAATCCAGGCACAGAAAGATCACCACCACACATTTGCACTCGTATGGGGGAGCTAAGGAAGGGTGAGTTTTGAAGCTCAAGGTGGACCTGGGTTTTACTTAGCTCCTGGGTGGCAGTGGCAGCACTTGGGTCAGACTCCAGGTCTCCAGCTCTGCTGCAAGCTCCGCCCCTCTTGTCCACCCAGAGCGATGGGGTAGAGGACACAGGTTCCGTCCTCTGACTCTGCTTTGTGGTACTGTTCTTACTGAGCAAACTGTGGCACAGCTCTGAGCCTCAGCCTCCTACTCTGTAAAGTGGGAGCAGCTCTATCTGCCTCATATAATGCTTGGACGCACTGAGCACAAGACCTAACACACTGTAAGAACTCAGAGGATGTTCGTTAGTGGTGACACGGCAACCAGCGTCATATCCTTCCTAATTTAGGAATATTTGAGTTGGCTTAATCCAAACCTTCACGCTGAATGCTACACACATTTGCTGCGAGCTCAGACCCAAGTTTTGTCTCTTAATCCACTAGACTCTATTTCTATGCCAGTCACAAGGAGTCTTGCCACTAGACTTCTGAAAGGACAACTGATTTCACCAGGGTGACCTGCTGTATCCTATAGTGTTAGATCCCTCAACTGTGCTTTGAGAAAGGGTTCCACCTCTCAGCAGTTCTCTGATGGATTACAGCATTCCTCAGAGATGCCCCTACTGTTCAGAGTTGTTGATGATCCCATTAGCGGATCTGAGGATGCTCCTTGCTGTGGTGAAGGGCAGGATGGGGAACACCACGAATGTGATGATTCCAAATCTGAACCTCCGTCACTACCATTCTGCCAAACTCTTGCTTGGGTAGTGGGTGTAGAGAGGATAGCAGCTGACTTTAAAAAAATAGCATTTATCAAGCCCTGATACCAACTGGGTCCTTACAACCCCCACATACACATTTTGGCCTAAAAGTAAAAATAAATAAGGAAAGAAAGAGAAGGAAAGGGAGAAAAAGAAAGAAAGAAAGGAAGGAAGGAAGGGAGGAAAGAAGGAAGGAAGGAGGAAACAAAGAAAAGAAAACAAAGGGAGAAAGAAGAAAGTCTAGTTAGCTAAGGGCTACCAACTCACTGGGTTTCAGTTCATTATGAAGTTTAATTCATAACAGAAGAGCCCTTGCCTCCTTTGTCTGAGCTGACCTGAGAGATGGGCAGAGTCACTGTTCTTCCAGCTCAGTGTGTGCTGCCCAGCTTTTCCGGGGTCTGCAACTGGCTCTGGGTGAGAGAGCCTGGCATCCACCTAAAACATTAGCATTTTTGGATCCAGCTCCCAAGAAGGTGAATGTTTCCACTGTCCAGTTATAGAGTTTTCCATACTGCAGTGAAAGGCCCATCCTATTTGCCAAAGAGGACCTATGTGCACTGATTGTTTATGAAAAAAGCCAGAAGAAGGAAAGAAGGGAAGAGGTGAGTTGGGAGAAAGCTGGGGAGGGCAGGATGCGGCCACAAGGACACCAGCCCGTGGCGGGAGTGGCGGGAAAGCCTGGCGGAAGACGACCTGCAGTGTGAGCACCAGGCTCCACCCTTGGCCTAACAAAACCTTCACATGGACCTAAATAAAGCTTCTTCGCTTGCAAACCTTGGCGGTAATGAGTACCAGCTGTGTGGCAGAGCGAACTCCCAATTCCAAATAGTTTCCCTAGAAAGAAGCAACTGCGTCTGTCCCTGCCTCCTTAACCCTTTCACCCCCGAGGGAGAACACATTCCACCTAAATGTGCTTTTGGGGTCTTGCAAGTGGATGGCTGAGTGGCCTTTGCCAGGGGGTCTGGGTTGGATTCATGGGGCCTCCGTGTCTCTGTCAGCTCCTGGAAGGGGGCTGATGCTCACTGTGAGGCTCTGCCTTCCTGCCATTGTCTGAAAGAGGGATTGGTAATGGGAGCCCACTGGCCAAATCCTGCCTCGCGTTCTCTGCTTGTTTTTGTAAATAAACTGTTGCTGGCACACAGCTAAATCTATTCATTCACCTGTGGCTTCTACTTGCTTTCAACCCACAAGGTCAAAGTCGACTAAGAAAAAGCCTAAAAGATTTACCCCCTGGTCTTTTACAGAACAATTTTATAGAGCTTGGACCACCAGTACCCAGGTTTTGGTCTGTAGAAGTGGCAAAACCATAGTATCAAAACCATAGCATCCAATCCTTTGCAGATAAGAAACTGAGGCTCACAGAATAAAGTGACTGGTAGTGAATGGTACTGGTGTTAGTATTGTGTCTCCCCAACTCCAGTACCATTTCCACCAAGCAGCCACTTTTCAAACAAAAGAGGTAATTTACACCACAAATGAACTAAAGTGGTAGTGTCACCAGAGGGAGTCTGAGGAGGTTTTCCTAAAGAGATGGGCCAGCGCAGGCAAGTTCCTGATGTCTCATCACAGAAAAGCACAGAACATGTCAGGAGAGGCATGCACTGATTTGTTAGGCAGAGTTAGAAAGTACAAGAACGCAGAGAAGGGACTTCAACACAAGGAGCTTCTCAGGAACATGAGGCAGCAAATGAATGAGGCAGAGACCACTGGACAGGCTTTTGTGGAAGCAGCACAGCATGTGGTACAATTTCTGCGCGCAGGCAAACAGGGAGATAAGACCATCCATACGGAACAAAGTGAAGTGGCCTTTTTTATAGGGATTGAAAGAAAAAAAGGGACATTGGGTTGAGATGTTAATAAGAAACCTGTGGTCAAAGTTGTCTGGCTGACTTGCACCTCAGTGTGCAGAGTTCTTGAGGCGTCTGGTGTAAAAGTTTGTGTGTCTCCAGATGTCAGGGGACCCGCAAGATTTCTTGGCCTGTCTTATCTCTTTTACAACATTCTGTGTTTGCTGATGACAGACTGGTGCTGCGCTGAGTTCCCACCGACAGCAGTGCCCCTGCTGGCAAACAGGCTGGGGGCTTGGAGAGTCAGTCTGAGTCGAGCCTTTACTGAAAAGGGTTTACCTTTGATGAAGAAGATCAGACCGGCCTGTGAACAGAGGAACAAAGCCAGTGTTTATAGAGTAGCTGAGTTTGGCTAGGGTCTGGCTGATTGTTATCTCAGTTCTGGTTCTGTAAGTTGGTTCTGGAGTTGTCCTTATTGTGTGAGGGAGTGATCTGGTCCCCAAGAGATGGCCATTTCTGTCTGTGGTAGTCTCTGTCTTGTAGGAGATTTGCTGGAATCTGAGGGGACCATAGGTTTAGGGAAATGACCAGAGACTTCTATCAATTGGTAGTTGAATGCCCCTATAAATCTCTTATCCTGATGTCCTCAGTTATAAATGGAGATGAGATAGGTTATATAAATTTAGGACTAACCAACCTTGTATTACCAGCTTTTAGACAGACACTTCCCATATTAGTCAACTTTCCCATTACTGGGACAAAATATTTGAAACCCACAACTTAAAGGAGAGGTTTATTTTGGCTTACGGTTTCAGAGGCTTCAGTCCATGGTAAGCAGGCTCCAAGGCAGAAGCATCATGACAGAAGGGCACAGGGGAGAAAAGCCACTCAACTTATAGCCAGAGAGGAACGAGCCCAGGCCCAGGTATAGTCCCGGAAGTCACGCTGTCATGCCACACTTCCTCCCACTAGGTCCCACGTCCTACTGTCCCATTCAGCTGTGAACTCATCAGTGGATGAACCCACTGAGGAGGCTGGTGCCTTCACAATGCAGTCACACCTTCTGTAGCTTCTTCATCCAAGTGAACAGTCAAGATTAACTGACACACTCCCTAAATTATTAAAATGCTTACATAGAAAGGTGAACAAGGATCTGAGCAAAAATGAAGCAACGAAAGAGGTATATACAAATGAAGCTCTGTTCTGCTTTTAGTTATTCGTTGGGCATCCTAGGCCCAAGAGAAAAGTCACTGTTTTTTTTTTTGTTTTTTTGTTTGCTGTTTTTTAAGAAAAGCCATTCAGAGTTTACCTGCACTTTTGTTCACATGATGATCTCAGACCATCTCAGTACGTCTTTGCTTTCTATGATCAAAATACACATGCTGAACTGATTTTCAGATCAAACCTTTATTAACTGAAGGTACAGGGTTTGCAGAAGTCAGACTGTGTCCTCAGCACTTGATGTGTATTAACTCATTTGAACTTTAGAACAACCCTATCAGATGGGCTCCGTTATTATTTCCACTTCACAGATGAGGAAACAAAGACACAGTGAGGTTAGGGGCCTTGCTCAAAGTCACACAGCACAGCAAGTTCAGCATTAGAATCCTGCCTAATCACCCGCAGGGTTTCCATTACTCTCAACTTCCTGAGAGATCGCAGAGGTAGTTCAGCCCAGTAGATGCTCTGCATCGAACATTGCTACCCTGCTGTTTGGTAAAATATATTTTAAATTGTGTGTGCAGTGGTCTAGCTTTCTACTGGTTGAGTACTTGCACCTGACTACTAAACTAGGGTAGTGCTCCACGTGAAGTGTTAGTGTTCTCTGCACATCTGATGAAACTCTATGAACAGTGGCAGGAACTTGGGTCATGATCCTAATGGGCTGTTATGCACAGAAGAAGTTATGTTTTTCAAGTAAACTTTAATTTAATTTTTTTAATAATCTCTCAAGGATAGATTTTGACTCAAACCAAATAGATCAACTTCCAAGAAGGCAAGTGACATTTCTTTTGAAGTGTGTGGACCCCTTCCAGCTTTTTTGAACTTGAATAATACAATAACACAATAGAGTAAACTCACAATGAACTGGAATCAATTTAAACCAGAGTCCTCAAATAACTGGAACTTAGTTTTTGGGTCAACCTTCCCATCAGCCAACATTTAGGAAAAAGAGGCTCATAAAAAACAAACAAGTGGATGAAAATTTAGTTTAAAAAATTGACAAAGCAATTTCTGGAAACTGTCTCTGGAGTCATGACACATGTGGAATGGGGAAGATGAGAAATTTTCTGGGGTCCCTATAGTTTGCTAAGTATATGCCCCTTGGGGGTTGGGCAGTGGAGCCCATCCAGGAAGCAGCCAAAAGGGAGGGCAGAGTCTCTAGCTGGAGAGACATGAGACAAGGTTCATCCCTGAATCCAACTACCCCCAGGCTCTCAGTGTTGGCTCACCCCTCCCACTCCTTCAGCTTTTGTCTCAGTAGCCAGCCCTAACCCTGAGCATCTACTGGGCTGAACTACCTCTGCGATCTCTCAGGAAGTTGGGAGTAATGGAAACCCTGCGGGTGATTAGGCAGGATTCTAATGCTGAACTTGCTGTGCTGTGTGACTCTGAGCAAGGGCCCTAACCTCTCTGTGTCTTTGTTTCCTCATCTGTGAAATGGAAATAATAACAGAGCTTGTCTGATAGGGTTGTTCTAAAGTTCAAATGAGTTAATACACATCAAGTGCTGAGGACACAGCCTGACTTCGGCACACACTGTACCTTCAATTTAGAGCATCCTCAGGCCACCACTGAGAAAGGACTTTCCCTGACTCTCCCCAGCCCACCATCCTCTCCCACGCACGACTGGGTTACATTTCCTGCTTCAGAGTTCCCATGAAACTCCATGTAACTTGAGGATGCTTCATTTGCTTATTTGACACTCTCTTCAGTCTGAACTCTCCAAGAGAGAGAATGTTGTCCTCACCACCTCAGTGTGTGGGGCCATGTTTACCACAGACTGCCACTTAAAGTTTGGTTTGTAAATGGATGCACAATACATGAATAAATGAATCAATGCACATGCCAGAGTGTGAGTGGATTAATATATTAATCCAGAGGAAAACCAAATTTATATATTATATAAATTTATATATTATATAAATTATATTATATAATTAATATATTAATCCAGAGGAAAACCAAATTTCTCTTCCATATTGTCCATCTACCTGGATCCTAGACTGTGCCCATAATACTCACCTGTCTTTGTGTCTATTAGAAAAAAACAGCCCCCTTCTGTAAGATCCTTAATTTCCATCTGTCAGAAAATTGTCACAATACATTTATTTTGTAGAACATTTCACTGTCATCCTCCCCTAAATTTTAATAATGGCTACATAGATCTATAGTGCCTGTCTTATGAATGGTCCTAAAAGGGTTTTGCAATGCCCAATTAACAAAAAGATGGCAGACCTGGCCATTTTCCAGGAAGAAAACTAGACAGATAAAATTAGAAATGAATGTTTTTACCACTAAACATCAAGAATCAGCTCCTTGGCCTTCTTTTTGGATGGGTATTTTGCTGCGAAGGACGGGAAGTCTAATGGAGCATTGGGGCACACGCTGGACTTGGCCTTCCCATTGGTCCATGCTCCCCGCTTATCCCAGGACTTTGGTAGGCAGTGAGATGTGCTTAAAAAGAACGTGGAGTGGAACCAAAGCATATGGGTTTTATTTCCAGCTCTGTCACAAATCCATTGTATAATCTTGGGCAAATCTCTTAGTGTATCAGACTTAGTTCCTCCTTTAGAAAATCAAAAATAAAACAATTTAAAGATCATACACTCTTTGCAAAAGACAATAGAGCGCTGTTATCATCATTCATCATCATTACTATTACTACTTAATGAATAACTGTGACGTTAATACACTTCTAACACACTCACCATGGACACCACATTTTAAATGGACTCAAATTCTCTGGGAACTAGACAAAATAACACGGCTCACTAGGAAGGCAGCAGGATTTGATCCACTGGTCAATGACACTCTTATCTCAGGACAGAAAGCAAAATTTTAGAAACTAGGAACAGTTGGTAAGTTACGAACAGTGAAAGAGATTAAGAATAGGAGACTTCTCAGACTTAGAAGAGTTTGAGGTTGGGGAACAACAGGAAGGCCCTGGATATGTAAAATAAGCAAAGGCATTGTCACCCCCAAAGTTCAGCAGAAGGATTGCTGTGAACAAGGTATCCAGGAAGCTGGGATGAGTTCTCACAGCAGACTCACAATTACACTACACTAGAGTTTACACATTTGTTTAGGAACCAATGCCTGTAGCCACCTTATTGGCTTTAAAGGGTCAGTCCTAACTGTGCTGGTGGGAGAAAGCGTAGGCAGGAATTGCCTAAGCAAATTTTCCTGTTAAGAGAGAAAATCCCAGATTCTACTGAAAGTTTGTTGTACTTTGGGGTTTAGGGCAATGTTGCAATCTTATAATTGAGATAAGATGTTCCAGGTCAAGATGCTAAATGTCAGAACTGGGAAGGCAGATACTGGGCCCAATGACCTTCCCCCTAGAGGTGAAGAAATTGAGGTAATTTATTCAAAATTATGTATCAAATTACCCATAATTCCAACCAAAATCTATGGACATTCACATTTACCCAAATGTCGACATACCCGACATACCCATGAGGCACTAACTGCAGAATCTGATGAACAACCGTGGCTTACCCAGGGAGGTTTCCCACATTCACTGCTCTAGTCTGGGGCCCCCCCGTTTTTCTGAGGTTTGTCACTGCACCATCAGGGTGCATCAGGATAGACTGCTCGGCGTGGGAGGGGAAATATCCAAGGCAAGGCACATGATTGACAGAAGGATGATGTAAGGGATGCTTTTGTTCAAGTCTCTAGAACGATCGCTAACAGTGGGACCTGGGGCCGAATTCTGACCAGTGCTGGCCTCCTTTCCTTCTCTCTCTTCCCATAGATTCTCCGGGCATTCAGTGGCACTCAGAAATGTTCTTCTTCTATGCAGTCCTTCTTCTATGCAGCCTTTTAAGAATGAAAGAATGTCCTGCAGGTGAGGGTCGTGGTCCTGTGAGTCAGTACAGAATTTCTCTAGCATCTGGAAAGCATCTAGTGGGCATAAGTGTGACAGGCCACACAGTGTCTGGCAGACTTCTCTCCTAGCAAGATTCCCCGCTGCATTATCACTCCTTTCACTGCAATACTAGATGTGGAGGGGGAATCATCTCCATGCTTTTCTATTCATTTAATGCTCTCCCCTAAATCTCGGGGCCTGGGACCCAGAGAACTAGATGTCCTAGGCTCCTTTCCTTCTCAGGTTCTGTAGATGTGACCTACTATAAATGTGACTCACAGCCACGAGATGCAGAAGGTGGAAGAGGGACCAAAGCCACTTTTTTCTTCGCGAAGAAGCAGAGTATGACACTGTACAGACAGGAGGGTCTGTAAGGGTCTCCTGAACTTCACCTGTCCCAGGCTCATTAGAGAACTGGTCTCCAAGTGCTGGAGAGCTTCTAACATCTCATGAAGCTCTGAGACCCACAACCTAGAAGTTAAGGTCAATCATCATGGCTTGGCCTTTCAGCCTTTTCCATGATTTCATAGAAGTTACTACTCAGTGTTAAATCCCTTTTTGCTCGACAGAGGTTGAGCAGTTGTAGACTTGAACTGCCTGAGAAAACAAGTCTGCCACTAACTATTGTGTGACACCGGTTAGGAGAACTTTCTGGGCTTGGCTTCCATTCTGCTGAATGACAGGCTTGGATAGGACCTCTAAGTTGACTTCTAGTTTCAATATCAATAAAATATCATAAAATTATCACTTCTCTCTCATAGGTTTATAAGCCAAGAAGAGGGAAAAGAGAAGAGACATTTTGCCTTTTTTTTTCTTTTTGACATTTGCCTTTTAAGAATGAAAGAATGTCCTGCAGGTGAGGGTCGTGGTCTTGTGAGTCAGTACAGAATTTCTCTAGCATCCGGAAAGCATCTAGTGGGCATAAGTGTGACAGGCCACACAGTGTCTGGCGGACTTCTCTCCTAGCAAGATTCCCCGCTGCATTATCACTCCTTTGTGAAGGGAGACCTCACCTCAGGCAGAGTCTCAAGGACAGCTCCTGCCTCCTCCATATTTAAGTGGGAACCCATTTACCCTCCTCCGCTTCAAAATCTGTACTTCCTCCCTCGCCTTCCTACCTGACTGAGAGAAGCAGTCATTCAGTGTCATCCCACCCAAGCCCATGTAAGCTCTCAGAGCAGGAGGTCATTTGCCATTTTACCCATGGAGTGAGGACAGCCAACGTCACCAGTGTGCTGCCCTATTTCCTTCAGCTTGACCACTGCCCTGTGCCTGGTCACTCCCACCTGTGGGTCTCTGTGTCACTTTTCCTGAGTACTTTCTCCAAAATCAGCCTGCCAGTCTGCCAAGATACAAGGAAGCCCAGAAGGGCCGGAGTACTGACAGCCTCCACCAAGAGCCGTCAGGATGGTGCATAAATGCTCTGGCTTCCTGGCCTCTCCGTGGGACAATCCCAAGCGGTCCAGATTCACGGTTTTCACAGGGCAGGTTGCCGGCAGTGGTGGCTGGCAGTGGGTTTAGACCCAATCTGAGCTCTCCTCCTTTCTTAGCCTCTCTTTCCCATTAAACTTGGACATAAGTTCCTGCCTGGGCCTGTGTGTGAGGATACTGTGTGAGGGCAGCTGGTTCACTGAATGCTTCTCTTCATGTCACCCAGGAGCACTGAGGGGACTGAGACAGGGGGACTTCAGGGGGAAAGAGGGTGAGGAAATTCCAGAGTCGGCGTTGAAGAGCAGCCTCTGTGGGGCCTAAAGCCGGCAACACAAAGGCCCAAAAGAATAGAGGAAACGCCAAGACAGGCAGCAACCAGGGTGAGGAAGAGGAGCCACACCTTCAATACCAGCATAGGTAAAGCCCTGCGCGGAGCCTGCCGCGTAACAAGGGCATAAAACCTTTCTCAGGATTTGAGGAGTGTCTTCATTTTCTTTAGCACAAGCCCTGCAGATTGTAATATTCACTCACTGATTCCATGATCTATTCAGCAATTAAAACCATTTCTTTATTGCTTGTTTGGGGCCGGTAACTCTGGCGGGTGCTGGGATGGAACGATGAACAGAGCATAGCCCCTACCTCGAAGATGCTTCCCGCCGGACGGCCCAGAATGGAAGTCCCTACCAGGACCGAAGCTACCTCCAAGCTCACCTCCCCCTTGGCTTGGCTCCGGACGAGGTCGGCCGCACACTGTATTTTGTTCATTCCAAGCAAACAAGTAATAATGTAATGGCAGGAAGCCTCATAAAATGGTTATTTCTATTCCCGGACTGCTCTGGGGTTCCATCTAATTTATAAACATTGTTTTATGAAAAATTGAGATCATTCTTGGAAGTGCCCACTGAGAGTGACCTTTGCTTGTTTTGGTGCAGTGTTTGTGTGTGAATGTGTACATGGCTATTGTTGCTAAGGAGGCAATGGCCAGCTCTGGGGAGAGGCTGTCTTTCCATTCTGCACATTTCCTTCTTCGAGGAGGGTAGAACTGACTCCCCCCTCTACACCCAGTTCTCCCCAGAAAGAGAGATGTGGAGTCAGGCTAGGAGGCAGCGGGCTAAATGCCGGGACAGTCAGGACACACTCAGGAAAAGCTCGATCATCGCTTGGCGATGGCTCCAGGCCCACAAGTCTTTGGGCACATGCTGTCAGTGTTTCAGGGGGTCGGGGTCTGCATCGCATTTTTGTGTGAGACTCAGGCCAGTAAGAGGAAGCTCCATCTCTAGGGATTTGCACACACTTCCTGAGTTCAGAACCGCTCTAAACTCAGAGTGGTGGAGGTGTGCGCCTCGTGCGCAAGCAACATGCGGTTTAATGGAGCTGAGGAACTGCTAGTTCCCCTTAGGAGTAGAAAGTACTGAGCTAGTGTCACTTTACAACTCTGTCCCTTGACTTGCTGGGTGGCCTCTGATGCATTCACTTCACCTCTCTACAGCTCACCACCTCACCACCTCACTGTCTTTTCCACCTGCATCATAGTTTATGAACTACAAGTACAACCCAAATACACAGGGAACATTTAAGTTAAAATATTTTACTACAGGAAAAGTCACAGTGCTATGAATCCCTCACTTCCTGATACCATTCCCATTGCTCTTGTCACTTTCTGAAGCAGTCCTGGAAGTCTTCTGTCGAGAGTGTCTTTACCAGGTGTGGTCAAGAACACTGTGAATGCTGCTGCTGCTACTGCTGCTATCCAACAGAAAAGCAGGCTTCTAAAAACATTACTCTGCATCCTCATCTACTTTATTCCCTGGATCTGGCACCATGAGACTTCTGGCTTCCCCTCGAAGTCAAAATGGCCATGAAAGGGAAACACTTTGAGTTGATTCAGGACATAAAAGCAGCCACGAAGAAAAGACCCTCACAAAAGAGGACTTCCAGAGCTGCTTCAGAAAGTAGCAAGAAGGTTGGGATAAATATGTTCAAGGTGAGAGGGAGGATTTTGAGGGGGATTAATGGTGATGTGTCTTTCGCTGTAATAAAGTTGTAAAAAATTTAAATACTCACTGTAGTTTTTGATCATATTTTTATTTTTTTTTTTTTTTGGTTTTTTTTTTTTTTTTTGGTTTTTTCCGGTACCGGGAACCGAACTCACGACCTTGCACTTGCCAGGCAGGCGCTTTTGCCACTGAGCTAAATCCCCAGCCCCCTGATCATATTTTTAAATTTAAGTATTTATGACCTGTGCAACTTACATAGCAACCAACCTCTGGTGGACAGGCTGCTTCCTTCATACAGATGTTCTTTCTCAAACATCTGCCTAGGTCATGTTCCTCCTTTCATGTAAGCTTCCATTCAAATGCATCTCAGTCACAAAGGCGTCCCTGCTCACTCTATTTACGGAGCATCCTTCCCCCATCCTCTTTCCTGCTTTATATCGTCACACTTCCTTCATGAAATCCAGCCATCCCTATCTTTTGATTTAATTAGTTTGCTCTCATTTCCTGCCTCACTGAACTAGAATGCATGCACTAGAGATGCAAAGACCCCTTTGTTTCTCATTGTGATCCCAAGGCCCATAATGCTGCCAGACACATAGTAGGTGCTCCATATGTATCAGTTAAATTGGCAGCGACTGTGCATACAGACTCCTAGAATGTGTATTCTGAACTAACTTAGTAACTGGGAAGTGTGCATTAAGACAAAATGTTCTTAAAATGCCCCCATCAGAATTTGCCAGACTTGCCTAGGCTTGTGATGAGAATGCGTCATATTTTCCCTTAAAAGCCACTGCTGTCATTTTTCGGTTTGCCTTTTTTTTTTTTTTACACCCAGCGCACACCATTCTCTCTCTTTCTTTCCCTCAGTTCTCTGCCACAGTTAGTCTTAGCCCTGCAGCTACTTTAGAAGTGACTCTGGACTCTGGGTCACTTTTCTCTTTTTCTTTTTATTAGTCCATGTTTGCAGTCCATGATCGCCTTCATTGTAAGGAACGGTACAGCTACATAACACACCTTCATTCTTTTTTGTGTCCACGTGTCTATTTCCCCTTCCCTCTATCTCTTGATCCCCTTCACATTCTGATGGAGGCAAAATATCTAGCTCCCTAGTTCTTATCATCTGTCTTTTATTTTGCTCTTCATTTATATTTCAGACTGCCCATATAAGGGAAATCATGTGATATTGAAGTTTATGTGTCTGGTTCACTTCACTTAACATTATGGTCTTAAAGTGCATCCATTTTCCTATAAATTACTCAGATGTATCCTTCTTTATAGCAGAGCAGTATTCCATGGTGTGCAACTATCACAGTTTTTATCTATTCCTCTGTGGATGGACACATAGGCTGCTTCCAAGATTTGGCTACCAGGAGTTGTGCTGCTATAAACATGGGTGTGCATGGATCCCTGCAATACAATGTCTTTAACTCTTTGGGGAAGATACTTAGAAGGGGAATAGCTGTGGCACAGCAGAGATGAAGCTGCCCACTGTCACTGCCAGAAAGCCCTTGGAGGAGGAGGCAGTCGGGACACAACTCCCCAGGGGTGGTGCTAGAGTAATCACACCCAGGTGGTAAAGAACATGACTCCTTCCCATAGCTAGAGTGCACAAGAACTAATTTGGAGGGGATATTTTGAAAAGCACTGATGTCATTGGCCCCGATGGAAAAGACAGCCTTTCCCTTGGTCTGGTATAGCCTACCTCGATGCAAGCAGGAAACCACTGGTAGGAAGACATGGACACAAACAACAGTGAAATGTTACTGTTGGTGAACCTCACAGCCTCCCCAAGGCTACTGGTATTCCTGCTTCCTTATTTCCTTTTCTGATACAGGGAATCGAACTCAAGACCTTGTGCTTGCTGGCCAGGTGCTGTGTCGTTGAGCTATACCCTCTAGCCCTCTCATTTCTTAAAGGAAGAAAACAGAAACTCAGGCCATGTGGCTTACTCACACCCACACAGCTCGTAAGTGGCAGAATTTAGACTAAAATTGTTTGCTCTGTTCTGAGCTCACGTGTTCCTCGACTGTGCTTCCCTCAGCACCCAGGACAGTGCCTGGAACGCAAGTACTTAGAACATTCTGTAAATCCATATGTTCATGATTTTGAAGCATGCATTGAGCAAAAGGAAGCCAAAGAAGCAGAGAGAGCAAAAGCTTGGGTAGCTGTAGTAGTTACCCTTGAGCTTTTACCAAGTGAGCTTTTCCACCTCTGTCCTTATTTCCCCCTCTGTCACAGTCATCTCCTGGCATTAGCAGGTCCAAATAAGTTCTCTTCTTCCAAAAGTACTTCGAAATGTTTCACTCAGTGGCACTGTTGAAGAAAGAATTAAGTGTTATTGTTTCTCCATCCCAGAGCCATTTTTAAAGAGCGACACCACTAATAGATTTATCATAGGCACATTGTGCCAACGGAGCAATTGAATCCAATTCATCAACTTACTGGAAACAAATTGGCCAGCTGAGTAGCGAAACATGACACTGGAGAGAGGTGTAATGATAGGCAGCTTGGTGTGGGCCAAAAGACAGACTTTTAGGTTTGAGACCAGAAGTTCTAATGCTGTAGAGCTCTTGCACTACAGCCCATGAATCCAGATTTTAACAGGCATCCTGCTGAATCAGATTCAGATGACCCAAAGCCTTCGCAAAGGCCCTTAGGCAAGAGTCTGGGGATGAAATGTCCCTCAAGCACCTGCCTCTGCACCACTGTGGGAACTCATCCAATGCACTTGACCTCCCCTGCACATGTGTTTCTTATCTAATGCAAAGAAGACAAGAAGCAGCCAACCCAAGACCTGGGTACCTCAATGTGGCTTCCAGGAAGGCTTGCTGTTGCCATCTGGGTCAGATATCTAAGTGATCTTTCTCTTCTAGGTTCATGTAATCTCTCCAGTATGTTAAAATCGATAATATTCCAAATTAAATGTAATCTAAATTAACTACAAAATAGTTGACATGCAGTTGATTGGTAGGCGTGTTACCTGTTGTAGACATATGCATAATAATTGTCACTTTATAGTTTTTATGTTTTGGAAGTAAGACTTTTTGTTCCCAGGTCTCCAACATTTCTGTAGGGCCTAAAACAAACTGAGGTCCTAGGTAATATGTCCTTACTTTCAGTAACAAATGAAACTGCTCTAGGTTTGTTTTGCCAGCAAAGTGTTTTAACAGGCAATGAAACTAGCCAGGAGTTAGCTTCAGAGAAATATAAGCAGCTTAGTCTCTCAGCCTCTGGGGTTTTATACATCATCTGTTTCATAACATCCAATTCATATTACCTGCCTGGCCCTGGAATCGTTACCCATTATCTATCTTGAGAAAAATGTCAAGATGCCTTCCAGCTTCAATTTTTATTATTTAAAAAAATAAAAAATTCCTTGCCTACAGAGCATAGTTCAGCCCATCCAGTTGGCTGATGAACCTGAAGCATACAATTGGCTTGAGTGAACATTTAAGATTACCCACTTCTGACCAAGCACACATTTTTTGTTAGATCCAGGACTGAACATGACCTGCTTGATGGATGGTACCAAAGGGATCAACAGGTAGAAGAATCAGCTCTCTACGCCCGCATGCAGAACAATCGACACAAAGCCACACAAGACCACGTCCTAGTGCTTTTAGAGACTCTTTTCACAGAGTGAAAAGCCAGTCTATACAGAATGACAAATGAGTTAGTGAATAGAGTACATGCACTAAGTCAAAATTTTCTGGACTGTATAATATATTCTTGACATGGAGGGGATTACAACTTGGAAAATAGTGAGAGAGAGAAAGCCCAAACAAAGACCTTTGATAAATAGATCTCTACCTTCTGGTTTAGATTAGTCTCTCTCCACCTGGGTACAGGTCTGAAGGGTTCTGAGCACATCAACTCCTGGATTATGTATCTATGCAATGCTCTCAAAGGGCTGTTCTATCTCTGATGAAGCTTTATAATCTCAATACAGCTAAGCCAGCTAGAATCGACATTTCATGAAGGCAGGAATGGTTTGTGCATGATATCACATGCACATCTCTTCACAATGGCATGACAAATGCACATCGGTCCAGCTCAGGTGCTGATGCATAGTCTTTGAAGATGGCAGGCGTGTTTCCCAGGACCCCGCCCCCATTGTTTCCTTGTGTGAGCCAGGACAAGGCAGGATGAAGAGCCACGCTCCACTCTGTCGGCTGGGATCCAGCCTGGACATAGAGGCTGTGACTTCCCAGAGCTTCAAAGACTACACATCAGAGCTAAAGCACCAACCCCCAAACAGTAGATACTATCTCAGTTGTGTTATGCAGATTACTCTTTCTGCATATCCTTCTCTCTGCATTTGCAGAGCTGATTTCAGGCCTCCTACCTAGCCCAGCTCACAGCACTCACCTACTTCCCGCCCTTCTCACGGTCACTCATCCTCAAGCCACTCCCTTCTTCACAAATTAATAAAACCTGGGTTGAGGCCTTTGCTCTGGGTAGCCATCATTGTGGCTGGACTTAGGACCCCTTGGCTGCCCATAACTACAAATATGCCTTAGTGTCTTTATTCTCACCATGGGTTGCACTGCACGTGGTAGATTGGAATTAACTCCCTAGAATTCCAATCACTTTTCCATGGGATTACACATATAAACTTCCTGGGCCATGACAAGGACCAGGAAGGGCTCTTTATAAATACTGGCAGGTTTTTAACCTTTAGAAGATCAATCCCAAAGAATAGTATGCATACTACGTTAGATGGGATAGAGGTTACTTTTGCAATTTTTACATTTATGTAGTAGAAAAAAATCATTCTTTCAAAGCCATAAGTGCCCATCTATTAAGCTTTGAAAAAAAGCAAATTTAAGCAAAGATGTAAGGCTATGTAGAAAGAATGTTAGGTAAAATATAATAGTAGTATCCTGATAGGAACACAGACATCATGGAGTTGGTACACAAATGACTGAAGTTTTGAAAACACTACTGAAAGTCATCACCAAACTGGCGTTGCAGCCAGCCACCTGGCACGCCATTGCTTAGCTGTTTTAACTCCATGATGAAAGGCCTCGCACCGGCCAAGGTGCCTACAGTGTTCCAGCTCTAATCCTCAGCATCATTAAGAATCTCTGCTTCCAGGAAGTGGTGAGTGTGTCCTCTTTTCCCCAGCACACTCTGAACTCTATTTGGCTTCCTTGCTGAGACCCCTGGCTTCCTAACTTACTTTTCCACCAGGCATTCTCTCTCTCTAAGAAGTCCCAATTCTGACTGGTGTTTGACCTACTTTAAACACACTGAATACTCTCTGTCCTGTGGTACGTGCTCTGAGAGCAGGGACGAGCACGACAGGACATGTTCCACCAGGTCAGAATTCAGCTGTGACCCACACGATTAAGCAGTGAGCCGGGCGATTCATATTTTCAGCTACACTTTACAGAGGGATGGTATAGAGCATCATTTTGAGGGATCATTTCTCCACATTGAGTAAACACTGGTCCTTTATATTAACCAGAAGGAATACAAGAGTTCCAAATAAATTTGGGAGACATTGAATGTTAAACTTCCCCCTTTTGGGGCCTCCCATTGCAAAACGATCTCCTGTGTTGGGGAAGCACGAAAGCTCTGTAGCTGGATGACGTGAACTTGAAGCTCAGCCTGTGTGTAAGTGTCCTGTTTCTTCATTTGCAAAGCAAGGACTACTACCAGTGGTTACCTTGCGGAGTTACTGTGCAGATGTAACCGGTGTACGTTACATCGTGCAGTAGCCACGGAGTAAGCAGACCCTGGTGTGGACTTTTTATTATTAAACACATTTTTAACTGATACTTAAAAACCATAAAAAGCTGTACATATTAATGAAGGACTGTGTGAAGCTTCAGTATATGTGTTCTTTGTGTGGCGTTTAAATATGATTTCACATATTCGTCATTTCCTCATGGTAAAAGCATTCCAAAGCCTTTCTTCTCTGTCCCAGGAAAGTTTAGTAAACATCCTGAGAAGTCTTGCAGTGGTAAAGCCCTGTTTACCTTTGCTTACCCCAGAGTCTCCCGAACTTACGTCACTTTGGAATCCCTTTCTCATGCATAATTCTCCAGAGTACTAGTGGGTCCGTCATTTGGGAAACACTGCTACAAAAGCTTGTGTTTGAAAGCCAGGTGCACCCAGGCCATCCGTTTCTCCCAAGGTGCTCTCCTGGGTAGGGGAAGCGTGTGCCGCCAGGTCTCTGTCCCCTGGGGCAGCACACCTGTATGCTTATCCACGAAAGCACTTTGGAAGAAAGGATCAGCCCTCTGTGCTCCTGACACAAATCTCTGGAGCAGTCTGAGATTCTTCAACAACAGAAAGGCATGAGCCATGGGCCCTACTCACAGCTAGTGGGAGTTTCTGTGTGCCCTCGTTTCTAACCTCAAATTCTGGAGACGCAGCGCCGATGGGCCCCCTGAATGCAGGTGCACGGCATTTTCTTGTTTGTTCCTGCACATACACGCTCCTACACACACCTCTCTATCCTCTCCCACTCTGCTCTATGCCCCAGGGTGGTCCCGTGTGTGGACTGAGTCCCAGGTCCTTTCCCTCTGAATTCCAGTTGGGTGCCGGGCGGTGCTGTGGGGGATCAGAGGGTGTGAGGAGAGTGAGTGAGAGAGTGGAGAGGGGTCCTCTGTCAACTTCCTCCCTGCCGGGGCGTATCACCGACATCCCTCCGCTCAAAGCCATATCTCCCAGGGCCTGGTCGCCGCCTCTTCCTTTGGAATTTCCTTACATCTCTCCCAGTCCTTGTATCGAGTTCCAACACTGCCCTCCTCCATTGGCCACACTCCAGTCCCTTCCGTTTGCTGCAGGGGCCTGATAGAAACCAAAGACCAACCTCAGAATCTGCCAGGCAAGAACTCGACCTCTCTGGGCTCCAGCTCCCCCCGCTGAGAGGTCAGGCCGGCACTTCACAGGACTGCAGGAGTTTTAAATAAAGCTCGGCATGGAAGAAACGCTTAGGAAGACTAGGTTACTCTTACATCATATTGTCTTTGCAAGGAAGATATTAAATATATGTTTATGTACAGTATATGTAAATGTAATTTAAAAGTGTTAGTTTGTGAAGGTTTTCCCATAGCATTTTCAAGCCCAGGAAAAATCCAAGTGTCCTGGAGCCAGGAGAAGGTGGGATTACAGCAGCTCTGGTGCCCTGTCCGGTTGTGGGAGCAGCGGGTCCTGAGAGCATTGTGGAGGTGGCGGTCAACCTCCCGCTGAACATGAAGAGAAGCAGGTTTCCCCAAAGCACCAGAGCCGGCCCGCCTGGTCCCCATGGAACTGCACCACCTGCTGGCCTGTCCCATAGGACTACAGACATCCCCATGGGAAAGGAGTCGGAAATCGCTGGACTACGACACCATGAGAAGACTTTACTTAGGTGCGATGGGAAAAAATACAAAGAATGTTTGTTTAGAAAATCTTTTACAGTACTAGACAGATTGTTATGAAACACCTCAAAGTACTCCCTCCCACTTAGCCCGCACTTACCCCATCTTTCTTGCCAGTTTCTGAAGCAGTTCCGGAAGTCCTCTCCTTGTGCATCTCTACCCTCCATGGGTAAAGGTAGGTGCTTCATAGCACTGGCCTTTAGCCTCCTGTACTGTCAGGCTGGGCCACTCCCTGAAGGATTAGGTTTGCAGAGAAGCTGCAACCCTAGGACACGGCCCCTTTTGTTCAGCAAAAGATTTTTTTCCTTCCCTAGAGAAGTTAGAGCAGGCCTAAAGGTAAGGGTGTCATTAAACACACGGGAGAAGTCCTTGACAGAGCCTGAGCTCCGAAACCAGAGCTGTCTGGGCTTGACTCCTTATTTGGTCGGTTAGCAAGCTGGATACCTTTGAGAAAATTATTAACGCTCCCTGCGCCGAAGGATCCTCATGAGCAAAATGGGGGTGGAATTCTTGTGGGCACTGAGAGAAGAGGTAAACTGCCAACCATGGTACCTGGAACACTCTGTCAATAGCGTCTACTAATCATAAAACAGTTGTAGTTTTTATTGTTGATGGCATTGCTAGTCATAGAGCATGATCCCCAAGTGTCTCATGCACATATGGATACTGACTTGTCAGGAGCCGGAAGAGCCAGGTACTTGTCTTCCTGCCACCATGCTGGAGGACAACATGCAGGGCTGGGAAGCGGGTAATTGCCCTTCTACTTTCAGTCGGCTTCAGTCTAGATACATGAGACTCGTGTGCCTTTCACAAGGATTCATCTGTGGTAGGTACCGCCCTACAACCTTCATAAGTATTTTCTAAATGCATGCTCAAAATACCCTATGTTGTCATGCCTATCATTGTTTCCATTTTACAGAGGGTAAAACCAACTCTGCAAAATATCAAGTGACTTTTCCAAAGTTACATAGCCCAAGAATGGACGCAGAATGGGACTGAGACATCCAGACCTCAGCGCCCCCATTCCTAACCATATTGACTTTCACCATTCTTAACCACATGGTTTCCATACTTGGTTACAGCCTAAGCCACAGGCTCCACAGGTCAGGATGGCCATTGGCGTTGAGTTGTGGGATCAGCCAAGCAACTGGCGGACTTGGGCACTGGGCATGCTGCACCTATCCTCACTCCTGGCAGCATACTAGGGTTACTTGGGATCTTTGCAAAACCTACCAGTGCCTGGACCTTACTGGAAGAGATGCCTATTTAATTGCCCTCGGGTGGAGTCTGGTTGCTACCCAAGCAGTTCGAATGCTCAGCCAGTGGCAAGAACTACCGTGTGGACTCTCCTTGCCTTCCACGGTGCCCCTTAGTCATGCAGCTCCTTGGAGCTCTTCTGGAATTGAGTTTGTTTATCTTGGCATTTCCCTCGGAACTAATTAGATGATCCTCACACACCAAGCAATAATACATTGTGTAAATTCTGACTTGGGACACTGCTTTGCTTAGAAATATGAAACTTTCCAAGGAGAGTATTTTTCTCTATTACTAACCGTAGTCAAGTTTCCTTTGGAAAATGGTAACATCCAAATCTCTTTTTTCCCCCTACTAATCATATATTGCAAAAAAAAAAAAAATTGCCTTGAAACATTGCAACAGCGTTCAGTAAATTACCCCGTGTACTGGCTCCGGCCTCATTAGGCTTGCCCTGCTGGCCTTATCAAAGGAACACCCGCTCGCCTTCGCAATCCCTCCTAGGAACGGATTTCTTCACTCTCTTCGGAAAGGTCAGGACATCGCCTTTCCCTGAATTCCTCATCGAGCAGCGACAGGCCCAGCTTTTTGTTATCTTCTGGTGTTGTTCCCTTGGGGAAGACTTTCACTTACAAATTAAAGATGTCTGCAATTTTAGACGATTTATATTTGAAAAGGCAACAGAAAACTTTTATTTTGAATAAGGATACTTGTGAGTCCCGCTGACCACCTAGCCATGCACCCCTTTCCCTTTCTCACGGAGGCAGGATTTTGGTCCACATGGTCTCTGCACAGCTCATGGGTGCTCCATGCTGCACGTCTTCCTGCAAGTCCGCTTTTATCCCTCTGCGCTCCGACCCAGTTGGGTGTCTGCTGAGGTCGTGGGTGCCCCTGGGTGGAACTGATGGCTGTCTTCCCCCCTGCTAGGTTATTGCAGGTTGGCAGCCTCTCCATGCGGAGGGACGCGGGTCCTCTTGGGCAGTCCTCTCTAGTCTTTTCTGTCCCTGTGTTCTAATAACAGCTCACTACTCCTCCAGCTGGGAACACCATTGCTTTTCCATTGTTTGCAGCCCTTGGTCCCACCCCAACCTGTTGCCTCCTCTGAACTTCTTCCTTAACCTTACACAAGTCACTTTATTCAATTCTCCTCATCCGACTAGTTTTAATAGGCCACTTGTTTCCTGCTGGGACCTTTGTAAGATATTGTGTCGTGCACGTTTCCAGTCTCAGGGCTGGATTCTGATGAGCCTAGCCTACTCACCAAATCCCATTTAGCAGCAATCCGTTCAGACACCCAGGTGAAGGCGATCAGCGGATGGTAACCCCTTGAAAAATATTGTTGACATAGAAGTGATGCTGTGGTTTATCCGAATGTCTCCCAAAGTCTCATGAGCTCAAAGGTGGAGCTCTTGAAATGTGATTGGGTTATGGGGGTGTGAGTATGGGAGGTGGTCTGCTCAGAAGAGGGGGTGACCTGGAAGGCTCTCTCTCCCTCCCTGGCTTCTGCCTTGAGCTCTCTCTGCTTCCTGACCACCATGCTGTGAGCAGGCTCCTTCCACCCCGGCTCTGCCACCGTGCTGCTTCTGCCTGGAGCCAGCTTACGATGCAAGGACTGAGAGTCCTAAAACACGAGCCAAAATGAACCTCTCCCTGAAGCTGTGGGTGTTGGGCATTGTGTCCCAGGGAGGAGAAAGTGGCTAAGACCAGTGGGCACTTGACCCGTGTTGGCCAACGAGATGGAAGGGACAAAGGAAGTCCTGGGCTTTAGTTCTGTCAGCAGCCACCTTATGAGCAAGCAGGAAGCATTGTAATGAGACATGGACACGCCGAGCCAGAATAACCAAACCATGATTGTCCTGCCTACGGGTTGGCTGTTAGCGGAAATAATTCATCTCCTTATGGGTTAAACATGTTTTAGTGTTCCTTTGTTGTTCTGTGTTTTGCTTGTTTACATGTTTTGTAATTGATGCCAAAAGAACTGCAACCTAGCCAGAGTTACTAGGGCAGCAGCCCTGGAGTTTCTATAAAGCATTTCCCTTGCACTCATTCTCTCAATGTCACGTGAAGGATCGCAGTAACAGCAGCAGTGAACATCATTCAGAACGGAGACAGGCGGGGCACACTCTCCAAAGCTCTTTACGTATGCATGTTAATTCGGTTAATCATCACAACCATTTGATTCAGCAGGTAGTAGGACTCCTCCTAGTGTAGCGATTAACAGATGACAGAGAGAAAGGCGCGGGGAAATACACGCCAGGTCACCAGCTGCCATCCGAGCCCGCGCAATCAATCGCAGATGCTTTATTCTTATCGCTTATATTCTACCATACATATTTCAAATGGAGAAACTGAACCAAAAGGCTAGTTAGTAGGAGAATCAGGACTCACACTTCATCTAGTGCTATTTGCACTATGTCATATTTTCCTTCCAAGGAGTGTCTCCCTGGGGTCTCCAGCAGTTTGTGAAGCAACAGATGCCCGGGAGAGCTGCGAGCTGCCCACCCGGGGCCGTCCTGGAGTGTGAGGTGAGACTCCCTCTAGGGGTCACTAAGTATACTGCCGCCTGCGGATTCTACAGTATCTTCAAATTTTTCTGTCAGACGCTTCCTAAGAGAATTTTGCAAAACTGTATATCCCCTCACATAGGTTTAATAACGTTATCACCTGAAAATGCTATCACATATCTCAAAGAATGTAATACCCGGAGTGTTAAGACCTTGACTTTTAGAATAAGACAGGTCATTCTTCAGCAGATATCCACTGACATCTAAATTCCACTGGAATTTGATATTTACAATAATCCAGTAAAAAAAAAGAACGGAAATAAACATTTCTATAATAATTAGCGATTTAAAATCTTTCATTTTTCCTTGAAGTTATGTTTTCTTTCTATATTGCACACAAGACTTTATCCCAATCCAATGTATTTATTCCTTAGAGCATTTTATTTATCTTTGCAACAAAACTATCAATATAAATAAAAAGCAAGTCTATTTTTAGTGATTTGCTGTGACTGTAAGATCTTAAGAGTTAAAATATTTCTTTTTTTATTCATAACATCTACCAATGTTATTGGTACACAATTCACAAATAATTATTGACCACAAAAGTGCACCTTAATGGAAATGCATTTATTAACTAGGTAGATGGGGTTCTTTCTTATCCACAGTTTGTATAAAAGTTATTTATTGCTGGAGTGAGACAGGAGCCAGTATTGATTCTATTTGTGGGGTTTTTCCTTATTTTTATGATTGTAGATCCTGAGAAGCCTTCAGACATGAATAGGCAAATTAAAGCTTAGGGTTTGTCATAGTAATGTCACTTCATCACTGCAATGCTCTCAGCTTGTTAAAAGTATGTCATGCTCTATCATCAAAAATTATTGTCCTTAGCCATCAGATGTTTATTTTCTTCACAGTCTTTATCACACAAAAGAATTACATTCTTCACTTTTTCTTATTTTGTCTTCTCTGCTGCCTCCCCTGTCATCAGGATGCAGATTCATGAAAAGAGGTCCCTAGCTTATATTCTTTGGAACCATGTCTGGCACATAATAGCTGCTCAACAAATTTATGGTAACCTGTATTTGTAAGGGAAGGCAGCACCCTGGTTCTGGTTAAGGGGAGATGGGGGAAGATGGGAGATGGAGGTGGCTGGATTCTCCACAGTTGAAGCTTCCTTCTCCCCTAAGAAAAGCATCACTGAAGTACATGGCCATGCCAGAGGGAGAGATTTTCTTCCTGTCCAGAATGTGCAGAGCAGCTCCTTGATCCTGTACCTCCAGCCTCAGGCACCTGGCAGCGCCCTCCCTCCTCTCCCCAGCAGATTCTCTCAGTGGAACTTCCCAGAGACTGAGTGACCCCTCTGGTGTCTTTGGGTGATTTGGGTGTGTCCAGTGTGTCCACCAAACTCTGTCTGGCTCTGTGCCATTCTGAGGAATACTTCTAATTTATTTATTTATTTTTATTTTTTGGTTTTTCTCTGGTACCAGGAACCGAACTCACTACCTTGCGCTTGCCAGGCAGGCGCTTTTGCCGCTGAGCTAAATCCCCAGCCCCAGCGAGGAATACTTCTAGAATGCTCCAGTGGTGACACCTTAGTAATACCATGCTGATATTTCTGTGTCACTGGGAGGTCTGCAAATTGCACTTTCATTTTCAGTTTTATTCTTACCCAAGCTTCATGAGATGGGAAGGGCAGGTGTTATCATTCCTTAATTTAAAGATGAGGAAACTGAGGCATAAAGAAGTAAAGAAACATGCCCAATATCCTATGGTCAGCAGATGGCTCGGTATGGGCTTTGGTGCCTTGTCTGTTTTTTTTGTTTTGTTTTGTTTTTTTCCGGTACCAGGAATCAAACTCACGACCTCGTGCTTGCCAGGCAGGAGCTTTGCCGCTGAGCTAAATCCCCAGCCCCCAGGTGCCTTGTCTGGATATACTACAGATCCGAAGTTAAATCCAGACTGCTCCAGAGGAATACCTACTAATGTAACAAATGGAAAGTAACTTAACTTCTCTGAATTTTAGTTGGTTCAGTAAAATAAAAATTTGTGTGTGTGTGTGTGTGTGTTTTTTTTTCCGGTACCGGGAACCGAACTCACGACCTTGCGCTTGCCAGGCAGGCGCTTTTGCCGCTGAGCTAAATCCCCAGCCCCCTAAAATGAAAATTTGATGTCAGGGAAACTAATGTATTTATGGCATCATAACTCACAAGACTGTTTGCCTTGCCACGAGTAGGTACTATTATTATTATTGCTATTCTGACAATGAGAAAGCAGAGGAATAACGTAGCAGAATAGCACACTCTTCAAGACTCTGGGCTTTTGGAGCCAAGCTGCTTAAACTCAGACTGTGGCTCCAAAACTAACTAGCTAACTTAAGCAACTTATTAGTACCTGCCTGGCATAGGCAAAAGTCAGTGTATGTCACCTAGTATTAGGCTATTTTTCCAATCTGGTTCCAAAAACCATGCTTGGAAGCATAACATTACTACCTTTAGAGCCCAAATGTCAGAAGAGAGAGGAAGGGGTGTGTGTATGTGTGTATGTGTGTGAGAGACAGAGAGAAAGAGAGAGAGAGAGAGAGTGTGTGTGTGCACTGGAGGCTTGAAGAGATAGAGTGGGTACTATCATTGTTGGCATTTTGTAGTTAACAAAAAGTACAGGGATGTCACGTGACTGCTGGTGTAGGAAGAGCTGGTCATTGGTTGAGCCAGGAGTTGAATCCTGAAAGTCTGACTCTACAGTTCATCATGTTACTGCATCTGAGGGTATGCAGACTGTAGCTCCTGGGTCCTCAACTTATTCCAGCTTCTCCAGCGCCAACCCTTTTGTCCATGCAATATTTTTATCGGAAAAAGGTCCCAGTTGCTTCCAAGAAGTTCCCCTGCCCATATTTGAATTTTTCCAGGCAGAGTTAATGTTAATAACCCCTAACCCTCTAAGTTCTTTAGAGATTTCCTTATCAAATATTCTTATCAAATCTATGAGGTCAGTGCTTTTATATTCCCACTTGATTGATGAGGAAACCCAACCACAGGTGATAAATGACTTGCTTGAAGATTTAGAGTCAGTAAATAGGAAAAATAAGGTCTAGCCTGCTTCTACTCCCTTGCTTATTCAATGCGTTCTGCTGTCCCCCTGGTCAGAGACATTTGGAAAAGCAAAGCTTTGAGATGACAGTGGCACTCTGCAATCCTAAATACTGCCCTTAAAATAAAGTTTCTAACGTAGCCCCTCCAAGAAATCGCAGAACCTCAGCTCGAGTCTCAGTGATGGTTTACAAAGCCACAGATGCAAAGACGTATTCTGTCTCCGGGGTGAATATGCACACAGCTGATCTCTTGTTTGAAGGCATCAATGAACCGGACTTAATGATGTCCCATTTCATGTGCATTTCCTCTTGGGACAACGCACACTCTGGCCTTGGCAGCAGGTCTGGATTCTGAATCACCGCTGCCTGCTTCGAGGGCCTGAAAGCAACAAGTTCGTCAGTAATGGACATCTGCATCTATGCGGTCTTTTCCTTTGACTTCAGTGATGTTTTTCTTATACAAAATATTGAAATAAAGAAAATGAAAACAATAACTGGAAAGCACGTGTAAGCTGCCTGTAATCACACGAGCTTCCTTCTCCACAGAACAGTGGCTTAGCCCATCTTTTGTCGCTCCTAACACAATGCCCCAGAGTCCAGGAGAGGTTGACGTGAGCCAACAGTTCCGGTCTGAGGCCCAGGGCCGCATTTAGTGATGGCCTCTTGTGGGCAGAGTCCTGAGGTGGCACAGAGCAGCACGGCAAGAGACCTACACGAGCTAGCTTTTACAGCAGATCTCCTGTCAGGACAACCCATTAACCCATTAGCCCATTAATCACATGGCCAGATTCATCCATTCATGCAGGCAGAGCCCTAATCACCTGTCAAAGGCCCAGTCTGGTCCCACTCCTTAGGATCTCACAGTAGGGATTCATTTTAAGTGTGAGTTTTAAAGGGGATGGATTATTTTCAAATCACAGTAAATACTTTGTAAGATAAAAAGTGAGAAAAATCTCTTTTGACATGCCAGTGATGACTACTGTCAACATTCATACTTGCTAGTCTTTCTGTCCTGTGATCACACACATGCACACATGCACATATGTATTTCCATATATATGGAAACCATGTACCACGTACATACATGTACATTATTAACAAGCATTTTAAAAAACAAAAATGTCATTATCTTTCCTTAGAAGAACCTGCTAGACTTCCCCAGTCATTATTTACAGTTTTACCTCATTTGATGCCTCCCTGCCATACGACACCCTACTATACAGATTACACTGCATCTAAATGATCTCTTCCCGATAGACACTGGGCTTGTTTCAAAATAATTGCAAGTCTGGCAATGAGTTCTGCATGAGGAAATGGAGGGAGGAATGTTAAAAATGATTCTAGGACAGCAAGTATGAGGAAAGAAAGTGGTTTCCCTTGTCTGATCATGAGCTGTGGAAGATATCCATTGCCTTTACTAGCATTCAGTACAAACCAGAGATAAGAATATATA
>NW_004955405.1:37843677-37873422 GCF_000276665.1 Chinchilla lanigera
TGTGTGTGTGTATGAGAGAGAGAGAATTCTAAACAGCTTGTAAATATTGTAGTTATCTAAAATGGAATGGAAAATAAAGCTGAGAGATTTTTGGCAAATATGTTGCATCAAAAATATACTGACAGTATTGACAGTGGATAAAGCACAGGAAGTTTTAAAATTATTTTTGTCATATTAAGAAAAACTTGAATGTACTAAAAAATATTTGCTAACACAAGAACTGCTCCATGATCACAGGGCAGTGTCTTTTACGCTCAGCAGTCGGAATCATGTTAGAGCAGCTAGCACTTACCCGAAGAGGTCAGGTGGCTGGGATTTTCCCTCCTGTGCTGAGCAGTGAAACAGCTAAGTATTTCTTTCTCAGATTCCCAGACCCCCTTCTGCAAATAGTTCCTGCTTTTGATTCTAGTTCAGACACCCACGTGAATACCAGTGTTTGGGATTTTGATGTCTTAAGAACATTGCCACAATAACATACAACCAAGAAAAAATTCAAGAGGCACTCTCCCCCTTCTTCCTGCGTCTACCTCTCCTAGGTCCAGCCTGCCACCCTGACCATGGCCAGGACCAGTTCTGAACCTATCCTGGGTTCCCAGAGTCCGGACACCTGAAAGCCATTGCTCAGATGGCTTGCAATATGCTGCCACCCCCTGCCCACACAGAAGGAAAGCTCCGACTTCACGTTCCCTGCTCAGTTAGGAAGCTTCTACAGTCCCGGAGAAACAGGGAGCTTCTGGGGCTCTGCCCCCACACTTTGAATGGAAGACAGTAGAAACGACCAAAGCGAAGCAAAAGGATCTCCCTCCTCACCTCCCAAAAGGGGGGCAGAGCCTACCACCTCCACCCCATCCGGGACCGGTGCCCAGCCTTTCTCTCAGCTCCTTCCACGTGGATGGAGACTGGCAGGTTTGAAAGCGAGAAGGTGAAGAGCATAGAGACCTCCCTGCGGTTGAGAAGGACCATGACCGAGGACTCCACATCTAGAAAGCCTCTGCCCCACAAGGAGCTGAATGAGGAAGGGCGAGGAGCCGGCTGGGGAGGAGAAAGCTGAGGGACTGTGTTTATTATGCCTGAAAACTTCAGCTGCACTGAGCAGAGCCCTCCGACATGTCTCTGTCCCCTGGCTCTCTTCTGGAAGTGAAGCCTGACTCCGAGGTCAGCACTCTGTCCCTCAATGGATCGGTCTACCCTCAGCAAGTCTCCCCACCCCACCCCTAAAAGAAAGCAAAGGCACCGGACTCCTGCCGTCCCTGGGGCCACAGCCACCTCCTCCTGTTGGCATTTCCAAGGTGCTGGCTCTCTGGCCAGTGAGCCCAGCTTCCAGAGAACTGTAAAGCTTGGTCCTCCTGGAGAACTATTTTCTCAGCTCTAGAGCTCTGACTTGGTTCGAGGCTGGACTCCACAGCCCCGTACATACCTAGGGGTGGTAGGGAGGACGCGCCCAACTGGTCAGCACCACACTCTGGATCCTCCCTGAAGGACTGCCCCCAGCAGCGACAGTCAAGGCCCGCGGGGCGGGAGCTGTCCGCGGTACTGGCCGGCGTCGCCCCCGGTACTTCAGACTCAGGGCAACGCGAGCACTTCTGCTAAACAGCTGGGAGGGCGCAAAGCCAGGGATGGTTTCCTCAACCCTCGTGTAGGCGAGGTCTGAGCGCCGCCTCCCCTTCATGTTCCCACTCACTGCCACCCTCTTTTGAGAAATTAAAAGACTTAAATTAAAATGTCTTCCTTCTTGTCCCTCCCCCTGCCATTTATTACCCACCCAGCACCCTTCCCTGCCCCCCATAGCACAAAGTGAGCGGTACCAAGGTGAAGGCGTTCATTCCAGCCCTGTTGCCGATCCCCAGGCAGCCAGGCTGCTCTCGGGCGTTCCAGGGAGGACCTACTTGGGACTGGATCAAACTCACTGCTCTGGTCTATGTGTGGAGAGGGTGGGGCTTGGAGCTCACCAAATGGAAACTGGATTTTTGGAACAGTGAGTGTGCCTGTGGGTGCATCTGAGCTGATTCTGACCCTGGACTGGTGTGTGGAAGGCACCCTTTGGGGTTGGAGTGCTCCTGGGCAGGGAAGGGAACTGGAGGTCACAGATGTGGGTGCCGCACGGACCGAAAGACAGACCTGTAAAATCAGCCCTGCGTGGTGGACAGTGATGGGCGCGCTCCTGTAGTCGTCACTTTCAACGGACCTGGTTTTGTGGTGAGCACGAAGTAAGTGGTCAAATAAATGCTTGTAGAATTAAACCCAGAAGATGCAGTCAGCACTATACCTACTGGTGAACTTCATCTTCTTCGCCCTGCACACCTCAGGGCAGGTTCTGGAGACGGTGGCTCTCCCACCCTTGAATAAGCAGGAAACCCACCACGGGGGATGAGTTGCATTCCCATCAACCCTGCCTCATCCACGGCCTGACTTGTCCTATTCTCTTTTACAAAACTTGCTTCGTCCATTCTGCCTCCTACCTTAGCTTCTTCTACAGACAGGGCACGGAAGGCAAAACGGCTTGACCCTACTGCCAGCCACTTTTATTAAGAAAATTAATTTCCACGTCCTGCACCCTGGAAAGAAAAGGGCTGTTTCAGTCTTCACTCTCCAAGGCAACCCAAAAATTGAGAAGCAAAGTGAAGCCGTGTTTCCTGGCATTGATTCCTCAGTAAAGGAGCATGAAGAATTACTCATTTGTGAAATTAACTTTGTTTATTTCAGCCATTTCATGAAACCTACATGGAGCATTCTCAGCTGAAAGCAGTGTTTGTTGCAGTACACTGAGCTACGGTTTTTCGGAGACTATAATCTAGAACAGGGAGGACAATGCTAAAGCTCCAGGAGGAAACACAAAATGCAAAATGATGTGGAAAGGTCAGAAATAAAGGGGGAGGAGGTAAGGGAAAGTGTATTGCACCTTCAAATGGGACTTTAAATTTCAGTCTTCAAAGTTACCTTTTTAAAATGCAGTTTTAGCTTCAAGTTGATGCAGATTTCATGTATATACATTATAAACAAGCCCATATATATGTACTATATATAATGTGTACCACATACATTAGTATATACAACCTGCACCGAAAGGCTTACATTCTGCTTTAGTCAACTAACAGCCTTCTTAAAGTGCTTTAAAAAGAACTTTAGAAAAAGGAAGAGAACGTTTTTCTCAATTTTCCTACAGCCAGAGAGGCTTTAAGTAAGATTTCTTCACACCGCTTATCTCTTTGGAAAGAGGGAGCAGTTGGGATCATACTGCTGGTCCAAGAGAACCAGCAAAATACTTGCCAACTACTGTGGGAGCTATTTGTGCTATATCAGAATAATAAACGTTTGACAGTGTTGCATATTACTGCACACACAATATTATTTGATCGCTGACACTGTCGTGAAGTAGGCATCTTCCTCCTCTAACAAACGAGGACGTTGAGGCTCAGGGAGATTCAGGATCTGTGCACGTTGGTTCAGCTTGGTGGGGAACTGGCATCTAAGCTGGGGTCTCCAGGGCAGCCTACTGAAAGAGGCTACATCTTTTAACGTACGTGGGATGTACAGCTAAAAATAATGCTGTGGCACCTGGTTTCCACCTCACAAGACATCAGACAATGTCATCACGGAGATAAATGTCACACTTTCCTATTCTGTCTGTTCTTTATTCAGCCAAAATATAAAGTCTGCGGTAGGCAAGGCCATACTGCTAGTCTTGTTTCTGGGTTGTACTAACTCTGTACAGGTTTCTACTGCAGACTCTTGCTGCCTAAAAAGACAGGTTGGAGGTACTGAGATATTGATTAGTGCCACAGCATTTGCTGTGCACGTGCGAGACCCTGATTTCTATCCCCAGCACTGCAAAAGAAAGGGGGTAAATATGGTTTAGAGCTTGCCCCCCCCCCCGACACCGTGGGCCAGGCGAGGGCGTTGTCAGCGGTGCTGACCATCTCCCTCTGATAGGCAGTTTGACTGTCTTTCCATTCGCTCGGCCTCAAGCGCCTTGTTTTGGGAGACACTTTGCAGTCACAAACCTTCTATTTTAAATTTCAGTCTGCTCTTACTGAAAGATCGGTTGATTTATTTATTTATTTTCCTTCAAGAATGACTTTGCACAGCACCTCCTGCCTCATTAGCTTTCCCAAGGACTTTCCTGGGAATGGAAAACTTGGGAAAGGTTCTGCTCAGTCCTTCCTTCTGAAATTTGATTTATTTTGTTAGAAAGTGGAGTTCTTCCAATGCAAGCGATTCAGAGCTGGCAGCCGAGAGGAGCGTGCTGTCTAAGTGCCGCTCTAGCTCAGAGGTCTTCTTAGGCCAGCAACTACCCTTTGTAACACGGCGGTGGCTCCAGGAAAGTTTTCTGCCACTGGAGATGCTGCTGTCTGGAGACACTCAGGAACCGATGTAACATGTGTTCTCCGCAGTACTCAGAGGACCGGAGCTTAAGGAAAGGGCCAGCAGGTCCGTGCCTCTGCTGATGGAGCCTGCAACTTAGCCTCCTCTTGTATACTCCCATCTACTTGACAGCATCAGTCTTTTAATTTTGGCCAAATTTTAGTCCAAGCTCCAATTTCCGCACTTGTGACTCCTGAGGGGTTAAGGAAATGAAGGTCGCAGTGATAGGAAGAATTTTTCTCAAAGAAACCTAATAGCCACGTCTTGGAAAAGAGGGGCAAGAGGGGAAACTCAAAGACACAAAGGAAAATGCATTTATGATTCTTCCTTTCTAAATCCGAGCTCAGACCTGACACCATCCTCTCCATTTGCAAAGTAATTGAAGAAAAGCACAGGCTCCAGGAAACATTTTATTGAGATAGAAATAAAGTGACCTCAGAAAGGACTAAGTCTATTTCTTCTTTATTAAATAGTCCTTAATTTATTTCTTCTGGGAAGAATAAAGCATAGGCATCCAAAGACCATACCAATTTTAATCCCCTCAGTGAAGGATCACTCCCTTTCTCTGGACATCACATGCTTCCTAGAAGCGAGCTAAGGAAAAATAAAGATTGCAATTCAAGGTAAATGTTGCTGCCTTTTATTCACACAGCCAAACTGGAAAATAAACAGATGATGTACTCCTTAATAGTTTCTCTTCTTGGACACTTAAAAAATTCATTTCTCAGAAAAGCACATTTTTGAAATTTTAATTGACAAAGAAAATCTTCATACATTTGTGGTGTACAGTGTGGAAGAGTTTGATATATGCATACTTTGTGAAATAATTAAATCAAGCTAATCAACATATCAATCGCCTCATGTTTATCCCTTTTTGTGGTGATGATTAAAATCTTTTTAGCAATTTTCAAGTATACAATGCATTGTTATTTACAGTCATTATGCTGCACAATAAATCTTCAGATTTACTCCTTCTGTTCAAACTTTATCTTCCACTCGGTATGAATGAAAATTACTTTCTATGAAAATTACTCCACCCTAAACTTCAACTTCAAAAATCATTAAAACATCTTCACTGGGGGACTAAAAATTCACTACTGAAAGTTCCATCTAAAATACTTTCTAATACTTAAGTTCCAGCGTCAACAATTAACTTCTAACATGAACTAAAGGTGGACTGAGTGAGTCTCTTGGTAGAGTGCTCTATATCTACAGGAATGCTACAGGAAGGGGTCTGCGTCTGCCTGTAAAATCACTGGGTTCTGTAAAGGCACTAGAAAATAGGCAAGGATATGAAAATCCCAACTTCAAAACAAGGAAACCTCAGACATGTTTAGGTTAAATTATTATTCCTTCCTTCCAGCCAGCATACTTATGCAGGTGTTTTCCCCTCTAGTAACCAATCAGTGACAGCTATTTAAAGGTGTTCAAGCATCTTAGACATACTTTAAGGCCAATAAGGACCTTGCTTTATATAGTTTAATTCTCTCATTATTAGAATGAAGCCAAGATCCAACGAAAGGAAGTGTCTCATCCAAGGTGACTTCATTGGCAAGTGGCAGACTGATCATCAAAGTCACGTTTTCTTAATGTCCTTGGTAAATTTGGCTGTGAATTTTAAAACTAAAATAATCTGGTGTACTTAAAGATGCAGGTGTCTGAACCCCAGAACTAAAGAACCTTAATAAACAGAGCTGGGGTAGTGCCTCGATTTACTACACATGATGCCCCTGCAGAACTACAGTTGAAGAAATACCACGTGAATCTCTTAAGACTTAGCTATTTACAAAAGAAGATGTAAAGTAGCATAAGAATTTCAAATCATAGCTTTGAAGACATTGATATTCTCTCCCACTGCACCTCAAGTATTTATGTTTTTGTGTAAATTACACAATCAGCAAAAGCCAACTATGTGTGATTTTGACCATCACGGTGGGTCCCTCGGGGACACTAAACCTTATTTTATTTCTTCTGTCACAAGACTTCCCAGCTAATGCATTTCTAAAGCAAAGAGAGAATTATTTCATCCCAATAAGCATTGGAAACTCTAAAATTTTGTGACTACTAATGTTTTTTTTTTCCCTAGCACATAAAATTCTCATTCATCTAATGGATTTGCTATTTAATAATGCATTCACTTATTCATTCAATACTATCTACTGAATATCCACCAATTATGTCTATAGTTCCCAAGAAGACTTCACAAATAATTGGCAAATGACACTGAAAATTGTGGGGATCAAGTGAGAAGTCCTAATGCCTTACACAGCAGTACTTATTATTATAATTAAACATACAAAAATGTATTGTGTAATGCTATAAAACTTTAATGCTCATAACTATTTTAATGAGTTCTCAAATTAAAGAAAATTTATGTAAGCATGATAACAAAGCCATAATTGGAATAGAGTTAATGAAAATAGAAAATGAACTTTGTAGATTAAGATTTATATTAAACAAAATAATTCAATTCCAATGAAAGTTTTACATTTCACATTTAGCTGTGTGTCCTCCTTTAGGAGTTCACGATGGCAATTAACAAAGGAAACCTGAACGTAGAAGTTCCCAAATTTTACTTAATCTTGATGAAATGCAGCAGACTGCCACGGCAACCAATGGGAAGGCATGAGATTATCACGTCTAAATCAAAGAGGGCTCTAAAAGATCCATCATTATTTTTGAAAGAGGTGTTAATGTACTATTATTTCAGATTAGTTTCCTTATTTGTTAAGCCTCCATTTTGTTCCCAAAGAGACTTAAAGCTGTTATTTCAAATTAAGGTTTTCTCTTCAGAGTTTCTGGATGACAGACGTAGCTGGATTTCCATCAGCAGACTCTCAGCTGACGGGTGTCCTGTCCATAGCGTCACTTTATTTTTTGCAGAGCACTGCAAAGGATTCCAACTTCACCTACAAAGAAGAGCACCACTCAGAGGGGCCACTCACTCAAGGACCAAACAGCCCTCCAGTGTCCACCACGGCTGAAGTCCTCAGGGACCCGAGGGGTAGCAGGTGGGCCACATGTGCTTCCATACTTCCTGTGGCCTACAGCTATGTGGTGGGGACAGGACTGGGGAAGGTGTGGTATGCTTTAGGAAGTGCTTGGGCCATTGCTGTATGGAATCTGCTTCCTCTCTGCACTGGCTATTCTCAGGAAGGACTTAGGTTTCTTTCTAGGCAAATCATGAGCGCTCTGTCTCCTTTTTACATGACAGCCATAGATGCTTCAAGGAGCTAAGTCCCTACACCTGGAAGTGTGATTATACATGTCCCCTTCCTCAGAGCCACCTGATGTCTTACCAGTACAAATTCCCGAGACTTAGCACAAACTTAGTAAATTTATTCTGGGCCTATAACTCAGGGCTACTAAGTTTTAGCCAGCTCTCCATGTGATTCTGACACACACTAAATTCTGAGGAAGCGTAGTCTAAGTAGAGAACTCAGCCTAGATTGTTAGATCCCTGGACAGAAGTACCATGCAATCTATTCCATTTATGCCAAGGTCCCCAGGGATATAGACTCTTCACAGCAGCACTAGAGACCTTGGAGACTGGCAGCCTCACTCCCCACTCAGTCTTGAAGACATGAAAGTACAGAGGAGCGATGAGGATTTACATGACGTCACATAGCTCTAGGACCCCTTCAGTTCCTAATGTGGTACTCCGTGCTCACAGAAACTTCCTTATAAACACTAGCCGATGGAGCTGCTCCTGCCTTTTCACAGGAAATGAGACGAGTGCAGAAGCAGCCGTGGCCTCACCTCTCTGTCTTACACACCAGCCTCTAGAGCGCCCGGCTGGCTTCTTCAGTGAAAGCATCACTCCAAACGGGTTTCTAAGCCAGAGTGAGTCTGGTGTGGGGAGGCATCAGCCTTGGGCTTTTTCAAAGTGGTTGATCACGGGTAGCTAGACCTAAGGTGCAAGGCTTGTGGCGACCAGGGCCAGGCCTGTGCATCAGAGGTACACGGGCAATGTCAGAGGGAAACTTCAAGCCCATCTGCCCTTTTGGACTCTGCTGGCGCTACACAAGGCGGGGACTCCTACCTGGCCTGCAACTCTCCCCTTACAGCGCCCCCACACACTGTATTTCGTCTCTTCAAACAACGGCTCTTGTGCACTCAATATAATTTTTAGGAATAGATCCGGGGATTTGACAGTGAACCCAACATGACTCTGCTCCAGTCTGCCGGGAGGAGAGCATGGCCCTGCAGGGTGTATCCACTCACTGTTGATGGAGTCGGCCAAAATCTTCAGCTGCTGGGTGTTGTCCAAGACCTCGATCCTCTGGGTGTAAGGGTTGTAATGAACTGAGAAGGGCCGAGGGATGGTGGCAGCGAAGCTCCTGAGGGCAAAACCACACGCCTGAGCGAAGGGTGCCGTCGGGATGGAAGTCATTTTAAGCATTCTCGGGGCCGTTGCCCTTCCTGATTAACACTGAGAGCTCACCGGAGCCCAGGCTGCCAGAGCCAGGGCTGAGAGGGGAAGTGGAGTTTTACGAGGGTCTCTTGGGAAGGCTTCGTGTGTGCCTGTGTGTGTACACATACACACATACACACATACACACGTATACACATACACACAAACTTAGTCACCTCATACCCAAAAGACAGAACCAGCTTATAATAAAGACACAGAGTACAATAAAGCCATGAGCTCTTATTATTAAATAAGATAAAGAGAGTAAAGAAAACCTAGCCAAAGAACGCTATGGAGAGAGAAAAATAGAAAGCTCTGAGATATTGGATAAATGTTGTAAAGAAGGAAATACAACTCTCAAGAGCTGAATAAAACACTATGCTAACAATGACATTTAGCAATGACATTTAACTGGGACTGAGTAATCCCAGTGACTCAGGAGGCAGAGGCAGGAGAAAGCTGGTTTAAGGCCAGCTGGGGCAATTTACTGAGATCCTGGCACAAAAAGTGGATGTAGGTCTATATGAAGGTCAATCCCAGCCTCACACCCCCTAAAAAAAGAACCAATAAACCAAAAAGCTCAATCTTCTACATCCCAAGAACCATATTAAATCTCAACTTCTCTAAACTCCTTTGTAAATATCATTCCTAATTTAAGCTTCACAAAAACCTCAAGAAGTACCATTACCTTCCCATTTTTCAGATAAGGAAACTGAGGCTTGGGAAGCTGACTCCTAAGGCCACTGTTGTCAGTAAGCTGCACAGCTGGGAAGGAACCCATGCTATTCTGGCTGGCATTCCTTGCTTTTGTGCCTTCCTGGGAATTATTCCTGGCTTAGGGAGGAATCCTACAGGAGCACCTTTGTGAGGGACATCAGCAATATACTTGACAAGAAATTCCAAACACATCAGGAGTATTATTTTTAAGTCGGCCCATGGTGAAAGTGGGAGCTGCTGAACTGAAGACAGTTGTAAGGGATACAGTGAGGCCTCCCGAGCAGTGGTGGTGCCCGAGTGTCTGAGTCAGGCTGCTTGAGCTCAAATCCTGCCTCTGCCAGTCATGGCCCTGTGACCCTGGGCAACAGTGCCCCGTCTGCACCTCCCTTTTCTTTATGCCTCTGTTAAGATGCAGTGATGGCTGTCCTTATCCCAGAAGGGGTAGCAAGCACTGTTAGAGATAGGGGTGCTTGACGGACTCATGTTGCTGTTTCTGGGGCCATCGGAGCAATGGTCCGCACTGCTGTGTGCAGTGTATCCCCAGCATGCCCTAAGCTGTGTCACCTGGGCCTGTGGATGTGTATGCTATGGAGTTCATGTCACACTGGGCCACCTCCTGCTCTGATTCTCAGACACATCCCTGGGGGCATGACAGTAAGTTGGCTGGAGAAGGACAAGGAGAGCTTCTGGTTGAAGACGGAAAGGAGGAGAGAAAGCCAGGTCTGGAGGTGTCCAGGAGAATAAAGTGAAGAAGGCACTTTCGAGGTTAGGCAACGTCTCTGACTGATCTGGTGGGGGACTCTGGGGACCACTCGTGCCCCGGGGGTGCAGGACTGAGGTGGTGTCCACATTGCAAAAGATCAGGTGGCGGGGCTGTCTGCAGTTGGCAAGTCCACCCTCCCGACGGAGCGGGGGAAGGGCGCAGGCGCCGCCGGTGGGGAACGAACTCCATCTGCGGCACAAAGCCGTGGAGGACCTGGGGGTCCAGTGTCTAGTGTCCTGGCCAAGCACCCCAGACATCACCTGCATCCTGAGTCGGGGGACCTGGGAAGCTAAGGGCCCCCCGGGGTGCTCCTCACCTCACTTTCTCCTTGGCATCACTGAAACTCTCAGCCACGTAGTAGAGGGGCTGGAACTCGGTGACGGTGTACGGCTGGACCGCTGTCTTCTCCAACTCCAGGGGCAGGAGCTTCGGCTTGTCGGATAAGCAGTACTGCAGGCACCCAGGGAAAAGCTCTCAGCTAAATCCAGACCAGGGGCCCCTGCAGCATCCTATCCTCACTCCGATTCCTTCTACAACCAGCCCAAATGCAATGAGCTAAGGGGTGTATCCTGGATCCAACCCTACACAGCTCATCTGAAACCTACACCCAGGATAGAAAGTGATAAACGCATTCTAACCACTTTCAAGTAAGGTGATCGGTGGACATTGCAGGAGCCACTGTCAAGCAAGGCTGTGTGCTCGGGTCAAGCTCGGGGTCAGGAGGCCCTCTTCCATGAAGACCTCTTGCAGTGGAAGTTCTGCCAAGCCATAGCTTAAAGAGTGACCCCTGAACTGCATCTCAAATGGATGTAAACGGGGCTTCAGTGGTCCCAAGAGAAGGAGAATGGTCTGCCTTATCCAACACTCTCAAGCCCATCCTTGGTCCCTGTTAGGGTCATACCTGTAATTCACCGAAGGATGACAGGAGCCCAGCTCCGTAGGCCTTAATGGAGTCTCCTTGTTTGCAGAGTCCAAACTCCACAGTAAACCAGTAGATCTAGGATGGAAAGTCAGGCTGAGCACAAACTCGTGGAAGGGGAAGGCAGAGACAGCCTAGGACCAAGGACAGGGCTACCCAGGTGGGCCTGTTCTCTAAACCAGTGTTATCACTTCTCCGGTCCTGTGTCTCACCCTATCCCATCTCCTGTCGAACAAAGAGTTGGCTGAACCCAAGGTATGATGGGAAGCTCTGGAAGGCACTTGGAAGCCCCCCAAACATATCCCAACAAGTTCCACTCCCTCTCTTATGGAACCCCATTCCTTTTGCTTCTTACTCTGTAGCATATACTAGAGTGATATGTTCCTAAAATGCTCTTAAAATTGGTAGGGATTATCAGGTGATCCCATCAGGCACAGCTCTTGGCGAATTAGTATTCGGTTACCAGATGAGCTGGTTTGTGGGACTAGAGAACGTTAAACCCAGGGAGGATAGGAAAGCTTAGGAGCCCTGACCTCCTCACATACAGGTGAGGGGTTTTCAGCCCAGGTGAGGCAACAAGCTCATTAAGGGCAGAGAAAAGCTGGATTGCTCCTAGCCCAGTGTATCAATAACCTGATCTTTTTTTGAGAAGTTAGGCTGACACTAGGACTGTCATCATTCTTATGGTAGATAACACCATGCACTGGGTTCCAAGTTCATTTTTTGATTCTGACTGAGAAATTTATACGGCTGCTTCTCGGATCTCAGCAGCAGATAATTTTAAAATTCATGCTCACACAAGCTCGACCCCTCAGATGCCCATGACACACCTTTGAGATAAGCAAGATATACACTGATGTGCCCAGGGGCTCAGAACAGATGGTGAGAGAAATACTGGATGTTTTTAATCCTTTCTGATGAGCTGAATTCATAAAATCTTCTAAGTTGATTCAACTTAATGGTAGATTTACATCTATTTGCAATCTTTAACTCCAATATAAATTTTATTTTTCCAGTTTCCAGACTGGGCACTTCATAAGAAATGTGGCTCACGTCGGGGGAGAGGTGCTTGAAGCCAGAAAAGAGCACAAAGGGAGGAAACCACCTTCCAGGCAGGTTGGTGCTTCAGTAACTCCAGTCCTTATTTCCACTTGGGAGAGGAAGAATTCAGCAAGAATGAAAAGCCCAAGGAAAAGGAACAGAGATTCCTACCTAGCCAGAGGAAAGAAAGATTCTAATACTAGTCCAGTGCAGAGGTAGGACTGAAAATATTCTCTCTTTAAAGCAGTGAATCCAGATCTCAACTTTATACCCAAGGAATCTCAAGGGCTATTATTATAGCTTGCTGGTATTTCCCAGAACACTGTTTAAAATTGTGCATAAACATCTGCATGCAACTGATTTAAAAATAAGCCCGTTAAAGATAAATCAAAATGGAAATTTTACTTGTGCAAGTGTAACCTGCACATTCTGATTTTCCCCCTAAATGTCCCAACTTCCGAAGAAAGAGATCCTCAGAGCCACCAGCCGCAGTCTCCTGCTGCCCGGCCCCCAGGGAGTGAAAGACTCACCGTGGCCAGCTTCTCGATGTACTCGTCAGGGGCACCCAGGGAGGCAAGGCCGATTTCCTGCGATTGTGGAGAACCAGTCACCGGCACAGCCCACCTCCAACCGCTACCCTCACTACCAACCCGTACTTGACCCTGGGAAGTGACGTGCGGCCAGACACCTTCAGAAGAGCTCTGAGAGACACTGCCTGTCTTCCCGGGCCACACGCCCCGGAATCACAGATCCCTAGAGCAAGAGACCCTTCTCCATCACTCATTTCCTTTGTTGCAGCTTACCAGTGAGGAAACAGGCACAGAGAGGGGAGGCAATCTGCTCGCGGTAATGCATCTGGTTGACTCCAGCCTAATAATGATCCTCCTATAGCCCCAACTGAGCATTCCTAGAGTGTTAATGAGTCTTCACCAGGAGCCTTGAAGACAGCACAGGGGAGCTGCAGATAAGCGGCCAGTGTCCCTCCCGGTATTTACACTGCTGGAGTCTGAAACATCAGGCAGCAGGAATCCTTTCCATCACAGCTCCGACTGCAGAATTTCTCTAGCAGTCTGATTCTTCCACAGCTCTTGCTCCAGCCTGCCATGTGTGTGCCTGTGCATGTGTGTCTTCCCAACTGTACCCATTCATTCCTTCTAAAAATATGTATTGAGCACCTTCTATGTGCCAGGTAATGTACAAAATAGATCCGGATCCTTGACTTTGTGGTTTGTAGTGCAGATAGCTAATAAGTAATGAGAATCTACACAGATATGTGAAAAAGTGGTACATCCTTCAGAAAGGAGAAACATAAGGAGAAAGGAACAAGGGAGATTAGGAGTTCCAGGGACTCCCTGGGCATCCAGGATAAGCATCACTGAGAAGGTGATATTTGGGCAAAGACTTAGCAGAGATTGTTGGCTCTATGGACACTTGAGGGAAACACCCTGTAATCCAGACCTGCAGCCAGTTCAAAAGCTCCCCAAGAAGGAAGATGGAGTTGGCTCAAGGAACAGGGAGGGACCAGTGTGTTTGGTAAAGTGAGGGAGAGAGATGGGTGATATCAAAAAGAGACTCCGACCTGGATCATGAGGATACTTTTAGGCATTTTAGGACTTGGCATTTTCTTTTCAGTGAAATGGGAAGTTGTTCCAGGGTCCTGACCAGAGAGGTAGACGTGATCTGATCTACATCATCAAGGATTCACTCTGCCTGCTATGTCAGAAGGGGCTGCAGGGGCTTAAGGACGCCAGTAAGTTGGCTACTGTAGTCAACAGGGGAGATATAAGAGAGGTTGAGACCAAGATGGGAGCCGTGGGTGCGATGGGCAATAGGTTCCACACATATATTGAAGGTAGAAGCACCCAATATTCTGACAGATCAGCTGTGGGGTAAGAGAGAACAGAAGTGATAATATCCTCAACTTCTTGTGGTTTCAGCAACTGGAAGGATGGAGGAGCCATGGACTGATAATGCAGAAGTCATCAGGGCACAGAAGGTTTGAGCAGGAGGTTTCACAATTCTCCTTTGGATGGGATGGTAGAGATGCCTACAAGCTCCCAGGAGGAGGATTTAAGTCTGGGCAATTTAAGTCTGAGCCGCATTTGTTTATGATCACAGCAGAGATGGCAGTGCAAGCCCTGAGGTGGAGTCAGATCCCCAAAGGAGTGGAGCAGGACTAATTACCTGCCCTATTTTGAAGCAAGAGGCTACACTTCCCATCCCTCTGGATCCTGCCCTGAACCAAGCCCAGAGACTGAGCTCAGAAAATGCTGTCTAAATTGCAGTGAACCAAACTCAGACATTGCCCTACTCTAACCTGGCTCTACTCTCCGGTCCTCCCTGCCCTGTCTTCATCCCACCCACTCACCCAGGCGTGCCACGGTCCTGAGTCTCACAAGTCCACCGATAACTCCAAGATCAAAGTGGTGCCCTATTCTCTTAGTCACCTTTCTTTGTAATCCCACAGCTTGCCTAAAACAAGGGCCCACTAGATTTCCTCTGTTCTATCCCCACCCTACAATGTCTTGTGGTGGGGAACAATCCCGGCCATTAGACAAAAAAGAAATATCATCAAGGAAATTTCAAAGGAGCCCTTAGGATTTCCCGGATCAATGCTATGGGTTTGAAATCTGCCCTGAGTAACCCACACCACCATGGCTGCTGTCACTACACTGTCAGTGATGGTTTTCCACAGGTAAAGGTCAACTGCTCCCCAAACACAACTGCTTCTAAATGTACCACCAGCTCTGAACTCCACAACTCCCCAAATTGCACACAGAAATAACAGTTCTGTTTAGAGAATTTGTCTTCCAAATACAGCTTCCCCTCACTCCCATGTGATGAGTTCAGCCCTCTGTTTGGTGTGTTTGTGTCAAATATGAAGCAGTAACCTCTTCGTGCAACCCAGAAATCTTTACTTCTTTCAGCCAATGGGAAACGCTCATAGGGCTCATGTACGACACACAACATCATTGCTCTGGAGCTCACACTGGGTCCCGAGTTTACTTATAATCATTCTGCCCCACTCCTGTTCTTCCATGTGAGTAGCAGGACCAGCAAGGAAGTCATTAACTGTTCTGCTTGTGTGGAAACTGAGTCACAGGGTAGCCGGAAAACTTGCTCCAAGTCCTGTGTGTGTGTCCCGGCCATCCTTCAGCTTTCCTGTGACCCCAGCCACCCAACATGGCTTGAGGCTGCTTCTCATACCGAAAGAGAAGTGGCGGGATGTTTTTCCTCCTCCCAAAGTGCTGTTTTTCAGTTTGCTCACTGCTGAGACTGGTGAGTCAAGGTCCAGTCTGCTCCTTGGATGGTGGGGATGAGAAATTTGGCTCTCCCCTTATCTACCTACTTCTTTATTTTGTCAACTCTAAGTGAGATCACTGGCTTTGGATTCTCAGCAAACATCCTCCTGTTTGCTTCAAATACAGTTGTGATCAAGACTACTATGAATTTTTTTACAATTTTAAAAATTTATTACAGTAAGAGGCACATTGTCATGAATCCTCCTTGAAATATTAGCCCTTGTTTGGAACGCACTTATCACAGCCTTCTTGTTACTTTCTGAAGCAGTTCTGAAAGTTTCTTTCCTGAGTGTATTTAGTTGTGTTGTTGCAGTTGCCTTGATGTCCAGAAATGATCTGAAACGTTTACTTTTCATGGTAACTTTGACTTTGGGAAGGAATGACAGGTCACACACTGCCAGATGTGGTGAGTAAGGTGGATGAGGACACACCATGATGTATTTAAAACTGGAGCTTTGCCTTTTCATTGGACGGCACTCAACGGCAGTATTCACCATATTTTTGATCACCCCTGGTAAAGGCACTCATGTATTCTTCGATCCACCCTTGTACATATACAAATGACTGTCTGACAAAGAAGAAAGTGGTAAAGTCCCTGAGGAGGGTAGGGAAGGGAAGTGCTCCGACGCACAGTGAGGTAAAGTGACTTCCGCGTAGGGATCTCCTGCATGGAGAGGCTCTTGCAGCAGAATGAGTGAGATTAGCAGACTGGGCCACACACACCTCATCCCCAGGAAGAGCAGTTCACCAACCACAAGCCGTGGTCCCTGAAGTAGGTATTCAGGTATCTCCACAGAAACACACATTTTTCTCAGAGAGAATCACAGAGCTGCACCTGGTTCCCACTTTTGCAGGGGGTGTGAGGGCCCCTCCGTGGGTTCAGCTCCCTTGAGCAATCCAGCCCTATACCCAGGAAGCTAAAAAAAAAAAAAAAAAAAAGCCATTCCTTACCTGAGAAAATTGGGCAAAGCTGCGATCTGAAAACAAAGGCACATGGCCCAACAGCTCATGGCAGATGTCCCTGAAAGACAGAACGCACAGAGCTGCAGCGGCCGGGGCACAGGGCAGAAGAGCCACTGTTGTTATGAGTGTCCGGTCAAGCTCCTAACTGAGCTGAGGGACACAGACGCTTTCCATCCCCAGCCTTCTCCTTCACTGAGACTTACCTGGGGACATAAAATACGCTCAGCTACTCCAGCGGGGTCTAACAGACAGGGTTGCTCTTCTCTTAGTCTGGACAGAGGATTGGCATCCAGGAAAGGAAGAACCACCCTATTTAACACGCTAAGTGTCGAAGCTATTAGGAGCAGGCAGCAGTGATCAGCAGCAGTGAATACGGGGAGAGAAAAATGATTTGGGGCACCCTAGTGCTTTTCACTAAATTTCTACCAGACTAAAGAAATGGTTAAACCCCAAAATAGCAAGCACAGCGGCCAGCCACTGTCTAGCTCTAGCTAAGACACAATCTGAGCAAAGCACCTCTGGAAGGCCCTCCAAGTGCACTTAGGAGAGGTTGAGATAATGACTGTGCTTGCTCCTGTTCCCATCTGGAACTTGAAAGCTCTAACTTTGAAACTTGAATAGGACTTCTTGTTCCCAGTGCCTGGAGAGGTCTGAAGCTTTGGTTCGCAGCATGCTCAGATCTGTGTGTCCAACCAAATCTGGCCTGTTTGGACGGAGAAATTCCCAGGAGTAGGTGAGCTCCTCTCCCACTACTCCCATCCAATAATCCAGCAGAGTCTTGTGGACGAACCTGCCATGAACCCAAACCTCGTTCCCAGAGCAAGAGGGGACAGCAGCCCCTGCGGCAGCCGGATGGAGGACCGTACTCACGGCTCAGGTGTGTACATGGGCTTGGACCCATGCCTGATGTACTGTGTGCAGTGGAAGACTCTGAACGCCAGGCCGCCCAAGAAGTCTCGAGATGACAGCAGGCCAGCCACGGGCCGGAGGCGGAAGCCGGTACAAGCTGGGAAGCAAAGAAGAGCCCCGCTCAGAGCCCGTTTCGGCAGACCCAGGGCGCCTCAGGCCCACCACGCAGGGAGCACAGCGGCGACTGTGCAGGAACGCGGGCTTTGACACCAAGCAGATATGGCTCAGGTCTCTGCAGCTCTAGTTTCCGGGTGGCGGATTTGGGTCAGGTCCCATTTCTGAGCCTCGGTTTTCTCATCTTGCTTAGGGATAGAACAAGATCAACAGAGTGATGAGCACCAGAGGCGTGGCCCGAGCCCAGCACCCAGAAGTAGCCAGGGCGGAAGCACTGAGCTTTTCTCGCTGTTCCTTAGGGCTGAGCGCCTCTTCCTGTTTGCAGAATGGGGAGGGGATCGGGCTTCCCAGGGTATGCAGAAGGATGGGCTCTGGCTTCCCTCCTGGGACTCAGTCCCTCCACCCTGGGCAGGGGAAGCAGAGGCTCTCAGTGTAAATCACCAATCTCTCCCGTTCCCTCTCCCATACGGAGGGGCGGTTCTGCTCTGTCCTGCGCTGTGCGGTGGGCTCTGCCCTGCGAGCTGCCACTCAGACTCCCTAGGCAAGGGGTGAAACGGGGGGGAAGTACATTTCGTTTGTTTGTTTGTTTTTTGTTTTTGCTTTTCTCCGGTACCGGGAACCGAACTCACAACCTTGCGCTTGCCAGGCAGGCGCTTTTGCCGCTGAGCTAAATCCCCAGCCCCGGGAAGTCCATTTCAACCACACAGCTCTCCCACCAAACTTTTTCTAAATCTGACATTATGACCTCTTTAGTCCCTGAAAGAAGTGATCAAAAAATAGGGTGAACGTTTACAGTGAAAATTTAAAACAGAACACATTGAAATACCCCCTCAAAATACTCCCCCTGGCTTCGAGCACACTGGTCCCACCGTTCTAGATGATGTGGGGCCTCTTCATCCACCCCAGTTCCAATCTCCCACCTCTCCTAGCTCCCCCGGGGTCTGGGCGGAGCTGTGCAGCTCTGCACAGATGCGATGTGTAGAAACCTTCATTTCTATAAAGCACTGGCCCTCTCCCTGCTACTCAGGATGTACCCAGCATGTGTCAGTTGATCGTTTTTTGCTGAGCTAATACCTTCTTGACAGTAAAACACCTATGATGGGAGATTAAAAAAAAAAACCATAAGTGCAAAGAACACATTGCCAGGAACGATGGGATAAATGTGTTTAAAGTGAGGGTGGAATATTTTCAGAGGTTTAATGGAAATGTATCTTTTACTGTAACTTAAAAAAAAAACAAAAACTAAACATTCACCATATTTTTGGTCATCCCTGACCCCTGGAAGTGCTGTGCAGGGTCCATCACCCAGACCACGTGTCTCATCCTGCCGTGCGCTCTGATGGCCACGTGGCCCCGGTGATGGCGCAGAGCTGGATGCTTTCAGATGCAGCATCTCCATTCTTCCCACCGTGTTCCGTGAGAAGCCATAGGCCACTGTCTTTGTGTGGCACACGGTGGGTGACAGAGGTCAGCCAGGTTCCCCAGCAGGGGAGAAGGTTAAAGGCAGGATCCCTGCCAGACCGACTCAGCCCAGAGCTCAGGGTCACCCTACTCCACGCCAATTTCTCACCCAAGCCCTGCTGCACCCTGCTCGGACCCCAGTGGGGCACCCGAGTGGCCACTCCATGGCCGAGGCCTGGCTCGGGTGTAGAGGAACAGTGGGAACAAGCAGGACAGTCAGCACAGCGGGTTTGGTTCCTCCCGGAGCCTGAGACCATGTGCAAGTCCGCAGACACCAGACTCACACGCGCTCCCGCGTGCCCGCTTGCAGGGCCTGCCCCCCAGACTCACTCTGCAGGAACTGGGAAACGTCTTCCAGCTGGGGGATGTTGTCTTCGCGGAAGCCGCAGTACTTCTCCAGAAGCGGGAAGATGTGGTTGTGCTCGTGGCACGCGTGGGTTTTGTACAAGGACTTCAGGGTTCTAAACACCGTGCCCCAGGTTTTCTTCTCTTCCTCTGTGTACTCCACCCGGGGGATGGGCTGCCCGCTGGAACACAGCACAAATGGGCATTTGTAGATTATTTAGAAGAGAAAAATTCCACTTCCAGATACAGGAAATGTTGCCTTTGTTCCCCTTGTGCAAGAGTAATTTGATTAAATAATGGTACAAGCTCTCAGCTCACCGGGTGCACTGAGGGTTTACTCTCCCTTTGGGAAACCCCTTGGCTTTTCTGCTGTTCTAACTCCCCAAGTGTCTACCCGGGATGGGGTACCCATCCATCTCCCTTCAGGGTGACCTCCAGGTGACCTCCCGCAGGTGACCTCCAGGTGGAACGTAGCAATTATGCTGTAAGTCATTCTTTTGAAAGGTCCCGTGCTGAGTTCTGAACAAGAAGAACACATAAAAACCAAACACAGCCTGGCCTCCAGGGACAGTGACCTCCCGGAGCTGCAGGCCTCGTGCCGACGCCGAGGACACAGCGTCTGGAACAGAGTGAGACTGTTTGTCTCAGAAGGATGGAGCCTGCTCCCACAGGGGCCCTCCTGTCCTTTCAAAGTAAGGGCTCAGCTGAGGCCATGAAAGCAAAGTCACTGTTACTTTCCACAGAGAGGCAGGCAGGGATTTGGGGGAAAGGGTGAATTTTTGTTTAGGAATGGAAAGCAGGATCTTCCACAGCATCTTTTGGTGGCCAGTAGAGACTGTGAGAGAGTGTTAGGTGAGCTCCTGCCTGCTCATGCAGCAGTACTTCAGGACTAAGTGGTGACAGAGGGACAGAGGCTTTGGAAATAGACAGAGGCTGCTTCAACACTTCGACCCTCCACTTCCCAGCCCTGTGGCCTTAGACAATTTGGTAAACCTCTCTGAGGCTCAGTCTATGCACTGTGACATGGGCTAATCATAAGGAACCATTTGTGGACGAGACCAAGGGAAATACTATGTAAAGTACCTAACACGGCCACTACTGACAAATAGTAACCACTGAATAACTGATCACTATCATTCTGATTATCATTTAAAAAGAAAGATATCTGTTAGTTCTGCAGCCAATTTCAAGAAATGGTAGCATCCTGGGCACCAGGATGTCCCCCTAGTTGACATTTGTTGTTCCAGGGACCCAACAACTCTTCCTCATTCTTCCGGTACAAGGTCCTCCTCTCCTCTCAGATTGTGAGGTACAGACACCAGGAAGCTCCATTCTCACCTTCAGAAGTGGTCATGTGATCAGACCTGGCCAATCAGACTATCTCATTCCCCTGGCCACAGGGCTAGGCTGACAGGTGGGCTCATGTCCTAGGCAAGCCAGTGAGACTCAGCTACAGAGCTCTGGTTGACCTTGTTGGAAAGACACAGAACTTCTAGTTGAGTTGGGGTGTCAGCCTAAAGGTGCTGGGGTCCATCCCTAAGACAGATGAGACCACTGCCTGGAAAGGCCTGTACAGAGGACACTGAGCCAGAGAGAGGATGAGAGACAGAGTCCTGGTTCTGCCTGTGTCTACAGTCACCCAACAGCCACAGAAGTGGTCCACGGTAACTCTGGAGACAAAGTTGGTACCTAATGATGTCACCTGGTTGTTATATGACCTTGGAAAGCTCCTTAACCTTCATAGCCTCTAGTTCCCTCATTCAAAAAGTGATGAATTATTATTAAGCCTAAACTAAATAATAAGTGCAGAGCATTTAGCAAAGCCCAGACACACAGCATGGAGGTGATAAATATGACCTGTTATCCCTGACTTGCTGAAGATGAGCTCTTGATGGGGCAGAGGGGAGGACAGAGAGAGGTCACCTTTGAGTCCCTTCCTGTGCACGTCTCTTCTTATTCCTTTGCCTGGGCGACAGCAGTGTCCCCAACAACTGCGTTTCCTGAGGTGGGATGCACACAGTTCCTGAGAACTCAACACAGCCCAGCCATTCTCTTCCCAAACAACATATTTGACATTTCCATTTCTTTTGGCTAAAATGAAGTAGAGGAGGAGCAGAGGCTCCCAAAGAGCAAGAGCAAGAGCAAGAGCATTTCTCAAGTTTCCCTTCCTGGCCACGTCAGCCCAGACGGCGGCGGCCTGAAACCCCCAAGCTCATTATTTCAGGAAAGCAGCCCACTCCTTTTTGAATGTAAACGATTTTCTTCTTTCTTCCTGGTTTAATGCGGAGAACAGCAGAGGTGGTTTCAGTTCAGACTGAGTCTTTTATAATTACCTCAGATGTTGTACAATTAGACAACAAAGCTTGGGAGAAAGCTAGGCCTCAGCATAGCGGGTAAGTTTGTTCTGTTTAGCAGCATTTTTAAAAAACACGTGTTATTAAAAGGATGGCTTGAACTTGTTTCTCCCTCTCTCCTGTGTCTCTCCCTCCCTCTTCCTCTGCCCTCCCTCCCAGAGAAAAGGCAGGAGGAGCCACTCTGGCGCCCTCCACCCTGGAGCAAGGGCCATGCACTCTCGGGCTCTCCCTCGGCTCTTTTCCCCACTCGGCGAGACTCACTGGCGGTAGTTGTAGGCGATGTCAGCAAAGTGCTTCCGTCTTGCTCGGTACACAGGGTCCTTGAAGCCCTAGGAGAGAGTAGATGCTCGTTGGTCCCAAGGCTTTGGAGGGAGTGGCCTGGCTCCTCTGCCAGTGCCTTGCATGGAGGGTTTTGGGTTATGACTCGGTGTCTCCTCCTGATTAGGGAGGAAGTCTCAGTTAAAACAAGAATAAAAGCTCTGTTCCATGCAGGGTGAGCTTGGAAATACAGACTGAGGAGGTACAGCAGCATATTTTAAAATAAAAATAGAAGCCTCAGTTAAACGTGAGATGAGCACTCCTGCCTCACACTGTGAATGACCCATCTTGACCAACGCCTTGCACTCGGATGCCAAGTGTCCCCGTTGGGCCCTGGCCTGAGAGATCACAGACGCAGCTTTTCTAACTCCACACTGGCTCACTCAGGCAGAACTAGGAAGATGGACATCTACAGTGAAGGTACACAAGATCCACTTAATTTTCTGCCAGCAGCTGCCTCCTAACTTCCCAACAGACACATGTGTACACGCTTACAGCTATGGCAATTTTTTCAAACTATCATTATTGAGCATCTACTATATGCCAGCCCATAGGTGCTAGGAAATTATTTTATTTCTAATTAATTTATAAAAATATATCATTATCATCTTTACTTTGGTCTACAGTTCTCATGTACTGTCAGAGAGGGGGAGCTCCTCCTGAACTGGAGTAGGAGCACAGGACAGGCAGGGATGGGGAGCACCCAGTTCTCTGGTCTTCCCAGTCCTATTCAGCAACTGCCAACCTTTGCCACCTGGCAGGGGTGGGACTACCAGAGTGCTCCATCGCCAAACACGAAAAGGATGACAGTGGCTTCCCCACGATCCCCAAGCAGCACACTTGCAAGGGAAAAGGGGCTAGGTGTACCATTAAGTGTTTGGGGCAGGGCGGGCATATACCAAGTCAGGAGTGATCACAGTTGATTAAAAGTCATTTTCCAAAAATATTCACTATCCTCTAAGTTCTCCTGACATGAGAGACCAACCCACCACTACAGAACTAGACTGCCCCTTCCCAGCACTGCAAGTACCTGAAGTTTGCAATTCTCTGTCCCCAATAATTCCCACCACTGACATTGATGAATCATAAGTTAGGCTTGCATCATGGGGCACACTGTTTAAAGGAGTCTTTTAAAAAGATAGGTACTCCCTGGTTTTGAAACATTGCTTTTATTTGGTTTGCTTGATTGGTTGGTTGGCTGGCTGATCTGTTTGTTATCTCAGGGGTAACCAGTAATTCCCAAGAAGGAGAGGTCAAAGTATTTACACAGTGCCATTTCAGCTCTGCGGAGGAGCATCTGACCAGCAGAAGGAACTCCGTGCACTTGTCAGATGAAAGAGAAGGAAGGAGAGGAGAAGTGTCCTACTTTGTTTCTTAGGATGAATTTGGAGAAATAGAAAACTCCAAATGTTTCATACTAGAAAATTAAACAAAATTACCGTGCATTTTTTTTTGTTCCAAAACCAAATCCCAGTTATAGTACAGTAAGTGATTATTTGGTTTAGAAAATCTTCTGTGACATGGTTGTTACGTAGCACAACATGGCTGCCTTCCTGGAGCTCTGGCTGGTTGTGAGCCATTAATCAGAGGTAGGGACTCATAAGAAGCTGAGACCTTGAAACCTCAGTGCAGCTGTGTGTCTACTGGTAAAAGCACACTGGCTTGCCCTGAGGTGATGAGAAAGCTGGGCCTCGTAATTTGGCTTCCAGCAGTACTAACACACCTTTTGAGGAACCAGTCTGCTGGTCTAAAGAAAGAAAACTTATTTGTCCACAGTTCCCTACTCAGCACCCAAAACTATACATTTAACTATGAGTCTAATATCTGTTATCATTAGGGTTTGGGTGGAAAATGTCTCTCCCGTAGGCCATGTGCACTCATCCGCAGGGTTTTTAAAAGGCCATTGGATCATAGGGGGTGCTGATTAACCCATGGATGAGCCCAGAGCCAATGAGCAGTTGGGTGGTGGAGCCTGATTGGTGGCAGGTCATGGGGGGGTCGTGTCCTAGGAGGATGTATAATCCCGACTGGCTCAGCTCTTCTCTCTCTACTTCTTGACCACCCTATCAGGAGCAGCTCTCTTCCACCCAGGCCCTCCCACTGTGCTGCTGCCTGGAGCAGGGTGACCAGGCAAGGACTCGCACTTCTGCAGTTAAGCCAAAGTAAACCTCTCCTTTAAACTGTAGGTGTGGGTACTGCGCATCAGTGAAGAGGGAAGTGACGTACTTGCCAGTCTGACTGGTCAGCACCCTCAAGGCACCTGGGAGAAAGTCTGTTTCTATATCTGGGTCTGGAAATGCGGATGGTGAAGGCTGCTGATTTATCATGGAAGGGTCCTTCTCAACAGTACTAGCACCTTGAGGAGTTTGAGTCCTACCCAGGCTGGCAAGCTGAGATGTGAGAGGAAGCAGGAAACTGGGGACACGGAGGATTCCTTTACTTGGTGGATTCCAGCTTCACACCGCTTCCAGAACTGGGATGCCCCGGGCCCTTGTCTTCCCCATTGACTCTATTGCTTATCTTTTATGGGCCTTGTCTAGGTGGTTTAAGGTTTTCCACCTGTGAAAAGGAACGTCAATAAAAACTGTATGCCCTGCATCGACTAGCGCTGAGGAAGTACACACACATACAAAGGAAAGGATGGAAGGAGTACGCCAAACTCTGAGAAACGTTACCTGCGGGTAGTGAAAAGAAGAGGGGCGACGATTGCTTTATCCCTCTACACTATTTATGCTTCTGAGGTTTTCTACTGCAAATATGGATTTCTTTAATAATTGGGAGCAAAGCAAAATAATATTAAAATCCATCTCAAATCATTTCAGGGATGAGCCCAAAGGGAAGTACAACGTGCACATGTAACACGCTGTGTGTAGCTCCATGTAGAGAATTCCTAACCTTGGTCTTTTCCAGTTTAGTGTTTCTGGGGTTCACCATCAGCTGCAGGGTCCCCCCCAAAAAACCACGGGGACTTTTGCTCTGTAGACCCCCAGTGGGTGGGAAGCGCTCTGGCCTTGAAGCCCATGCACCTTTTGGGTTGCAATTGACCACACAGTCTCTGTGGCCATCCTTAAGAAACGCTTTCTGGATGAGGCTACAGTTGAGAATGACTGATCACCCACCCTGTCTTGCTTTAGACTAATGGCAACAATTTCGGTAGCACTGCGTGTAATTTATTTATAATCACCCTGTCTCAATTAAGCTAATAGCAGTAATTTTGGCTGCACTGCGTGTAACCCAGGGTGTTTTGACAGGGAAAAATATTGTTGGTGACGGGGTGGAGACAGAAGGGGCCAGGGAAGAGGGCAGAAGGGAGAGCGGGGAGGATTTTGCAAGATGCAAAATGACAAGCCCTCCTGAGCCCACCTGCAGCCTCGTTCCTTCACCTCAGTCTTATTTTTGAGCGTGTGATGCTTTGCCCTGTGGAAGGGGAGGGCTGCAGCGTTTGATTATAGCAATATAAGGTCTATACAGAGGTCCTTTGAGGATTCTTCTAGACTGAGACACTCAGTTCTTCATTTCTTGGTGTTGGAGCTGAGAAGCCTCAGAAGCACCACCCTTGGGGACCCCAGAGAGGGAAGCACGTTTGAAAGTCAGACAGGGCTGCGGTGGAACTGCGTTCACCGGGGGCGGCATCGTGGGGCCAGTTTACTGCATACAGCGTGAGCTTCCTTGTCCGTCAATTAGCTCCTTAATCAGCCCTCCTTCTTGGGTCGTGTGGATTGAGTCGGGTAACACAGACAGGGCACCAGGTGCGATTCTGAGCACACAGTGGACATCCAGAGAATGATGCCTGTGTGCAAAAGGGTGGGGAGGCCAAGCATGGAGCCTGGCTCAGCCCATGAGAAGGATGCACTCAACATGCACAGAGCTTCGGACGCACCCTTGGGCCTCTTCAACTCCACCTGTGGATTCTGGACTCTTCCCCGCTCCCCAGTGACCCTGGGGCTGAGCTCCACTTGGAATCTGAGTGACAGGATGTGTGCGGCAATTCCCCCCCTGGAGAGGAGACACCCGGAAGTGCTCTGTGGAGTGGGGTCCCTAGCGAGCCATGCTGCTGGGTCATCTCCATGGAGTTAGGCTGTGCAGGTGGGTGGCTGCTGGGCAAGCGATTAGCCTGCTGTGACTGCAAGAGGGCTCGGCTCAGATCACCCTCTTCCAGAAGTCCTCCCTGAGCAACCCAGGCCACAGTGACCGTGGCACAGGCTGGCTCCTTATACCTGGTGTGACGTGCGCATATTTCGGGCTTTCTATTCAAATGATTACCTGTGTTGTGCTCTGGGAATACTGGCACTTGAGACAATATGGCTAAGTGTCCCACGAGAAGGGGCTTCTATGGGTGAGCAAGAAGGAGGGGGCCTCAAGAGGAGTGGGTTTTAATTTTGCAGGATTTACCAAAGCCTCTGAGGAGATACAGGACTTGTATGCGCTCAACATGGGGCTACAGAGTGGGGATTCCTCCCTGATGCTGGGATATTTCCCACCCTTTCACTTGCGTGTGCATCTGTGCCTCTCGGGAGGTGACAGGAAGTGAGTTTATTTACACCCAGTGCTCTGCGCTGAGAGTTGGAAGCCCCAAGATCGTGATCTCCCCGAGGCAGGCGCACAGCCTGAGGCAGACGCAGGGAGGCCACAGACCAGCGGGACCCCAGAACTGGGCCTTCCTTGGCACCAGGGGAAGAGCAGGTGCAGAGGAACAGCACCTCTGGGAAAGGGCACGGATGGTCAGTTCGGGAAATGGAAATCGAAACACAACCGCTTGGATTCAGCCTGCAAAGCCCCAGGTCGCAGTTCTGTCTGTTGAGGTGGCTGGGAGCAGTTCTGCACACGAGAGGCCGCACAGCCCTCTCCGGCTGGGCTTCCTCACCCTCCAAGAGGGTGATAACACTTAAATGAAAAAGCCCACTCAGAGCCTCTTGCACAGTGCCTGGCATACTGCCCACGCTTGGCGACCATGGTTGTCAGCACCATCTGTGTAAGGTGCGGACAGAGGAAGGAGGAAGGCCAGGAGAGACTGCGGCCGCAGCGAGGAAGGAGAATCACAGTCTCCACTGAGCGAAAGCCCTGCGGCGACGCCCTCCACCTGCCCCGATTTGGAATCAACCCTTCCTTCCCCTCATTTCTCCAAGCAGCTGCTCTGGAGGCCCCGATGTGAGATTCGGACCAAGCACCACGCAGCCTGCCAAGGACAGGGGTCAGGGAGGAAGGGAACGTGCTGTCAGAGGTGACAAGGCAGAACACAGGGTCCCGCTGGGAGGAACAGCCGCTGCGTCCCGTCCCGTCCCGTCCCGTCCCAGCCAGTCATACCCCAAGGCCAGGCCTGTGGGGCCCGGGACGGCGGGGAGGCCACTGCTGGACGCCTCCGCTCTGCTTGGCCCCGTCGGGACCGGCTGAGGAGCGCGGAACACGGAGAGCCTGGCACTGCTCTCGGGCGATTGTGTACCTGATAAGTTGGGTTTTTACGATAAAGTTCACAGCACAGACAGGCCAGGGAGCCAAAGATGTGGCCTGGTTGGGAAAGAGAAATGAATTCCAGGGGTTCTGAGGCCCGGCCTGTGCACCTCTGCCGGGAAGCGAATGTCCCTGCCCCGAAGAGCAGGGAGCCCGGCCAGCAGCAGGCAGGAGGGGCTCAGGTTAGGAAGAGGGGGAGCGAGGGAAGGAAAGTCCTGAGGACCGGGCCCACGGGCTGGCAGCTCAGGCAGACAGCTGTCCCAGGGAAGGAGACCGAGGGGCGCAGACAGAGCTGGCTACAGGGATACCGGAATCTCTCCCAGAGTGCCCAGAAGTTGGCATGGCAGATAGATGGATGGGGAATCAAAGTCCCCCATTTTTAGAATGGGGCAGACAGAGGAGCTAGGCAATATGTACTAGGAGTTTCAAATACAGCATCAGTCCTTAGTTTAGGGTGATGTGGTTTAACTTAACTCTCTAGCTAAGATTCAAGGAAACCCCTGAGAAAAGCCACAGGCAGGAACCTGCATCCCAAGATTATCCTAAGAGTGGGGACCAGAAGCCACCTCTGTGCTCACTGTTGGGGGCTGCTTGGTTGGGGATGGCACACTGGGAGGCTGAGGCAGGAGGGTTCCCAATTTGAGCCCAGCATGGGCAACTTAGTGACTGAGAGATAGTCTGCCTCCAAATAAAAAAATTTAAAAGGGTTGGGGGTGCAGTTCAGTGTGCAGGCCCTGGGTTCCTTCCCTGTATGGGGGGGGGTGTGGGGAGGGTCCACACACATAATTATTTTAGAAGAGTGTGACAGTGGCTGCTTTTTTTCTGTTTTCAAGTCTGGAGGACAGGAGGAAATTCACCTCATTTCTGTTAGCAAAATACCTTCTCATTATTAAAACAAACTACAGACTGGGACAAAGAGGAAAACAGAAATCAGTGAAGTTACAGGACCCTCCCTTCCTGCTGCATGATTTTCTGTACTTCCGGGGCCACCAGAGGCGATTTCCTAGTTGAATCAGGAAAAGCATCAGCTCTTCACCCTGGCTCCCCCTCTGCTTCTGTCCTCAGGTGCTCCAGTCCAAGACAGCTGCGGGTGGAGGCCCCGAGTCGGGTTCCCGGGATGAGGGAGAGGGAAGGGGTCCTAAGGCCAGAGCTCAGCAGGGATCCCGGGGCAGAGGTCCGTCTGTCCTCCCTGGGCCTCCACATGCCTGTCTGTGCCCGGACACCTCCACAGGTAGGAGCACGCCCCTTGCCACCGCACGGGCCACACAAGACCGGGACCCGACGGACGCCTGGTGGAGGCAGTGCCGCTCAGCACCTCCGCCTCGCAGGGACCGAGAAGCCCCACCCGCCCTCTGCTCTGAGCCTGTGGGAGATGCGCTCCCTGCCACGGGACACATGCGGTCCTCGCTGGTGCAGGAGGCCTGTGGAATAGTAGCCGCCCCGCAAGCATCAGCACAGCTGCTCTGCGCCCCCAGCTATGGCACAGCCTGCCCCTTCCCAGGCGCCTCGTGCCAACCCTGACGGCGAGGCCCGCGCGAGCACGCATGCGCGTGTGTGTGCCGCATGCGAGACACGGAAGACGCGGTTTCCAGACCAGGGACTCGTATTTGGTCCCACGTGACAACCCCGAGCACGAAGTCCGCAGCCTTTGCTCCTGCAGGAGCGGAATTACCTGAGCGGGAAGGAACCGGCTGCAGGCCCGAGGTGGGGGCGAGGGAAGGGGGCGGAATCTCCCACCCGCACCCCGCCCCAGGCGCCACTCACCGGGTGGTCCGCGTCCAGCTCTGCGCCGTAGCTGAGGATCTGGTTGGCGAATCTGTCCAGCTCCTGGATGGTCCTTGGGAACCAGGGCACTGCAACGGGAAGGGCAGGGCCTGTGCTGGGCGGCGGGGCGCGGCCGGAGGCCTCGAGAGCAGCGGCCCGGCTCGGCCCGGGGGCGCCCTGAGCTCCCGCAAGCGCGAGGCTGCGTCGCCCCCTCGGAACGCACGTGCCTCGCTCGGCTCCTGCCGCCGCAGAGCTGACCCCTCGAGGCAGGCCCGGGCGGACCCCTCGCGAGCCCGGTGGACCCTGAGGCCTCACGGCCGAGACTTCCTCGCCCAGCCTCTGATCCCCCAGCCGGGCAGGAGGTCCCTGCTGAGCCCGTGGGAGCCCAGCCGGGTCCTGCAGGGAGAGACCAGGGAGGGAAGGGGCCCCGCCCGGGAGCAGATGCGGCCCGAGGAAAGAAGGAAGGAGGGAGGAAGGGAGGGAGGGCAAGAAGGAGGGCAGGAGGGAGGGAGGAAGGGAAGGGGGGAGGGAAGGAGGGAGGGAGAGAAGGA
>NW_004955405.1:37873598-37940820 GCF_000276665.1 Chinchilla lanigera
GGAGGAAGGAAGAAAAAGAGGGAGGGAGGGAGGGAGGGTTCGCAAGTATAATTATTTTAGAGGCGTGTGAAAGAACGCGCCTGCCCCCTCGTGGTCAGGCTCGGGAATGCCGCCCGGGATCCAAAGCGGAGACAAGTCCTAGCTAGTTCCCGGAAATAAGCGGACAGTGGTGCTCCTAAAGTCAGTTTACAGCCTCGCTTCCCTAGATCCGACCTGCTCAAGATCGCTGCTGCCGTGTGAATAGGAGAAACTAACACCGAACGCTGTTCTAAAGGCTTTTGTCTGTGTGGTGGGAACTCTGGAGACCCCATCTTATAGGTGAGGAAACTGAGGTACAGAGAGGTGAGTGGCTGATAAGGAAACGTCCTGAGATGTCCTCAATTTAAGTAGAAAAGGGTGGAAGGAGAGAAGGGAGGAAGGTGGGAGGAGGTTAATCGGGAACAAACTATATGCTGACAAAAGGTTCACATTCAGGACTGTATGTTAAAACCTAAGTCAAATGTATTCTGAGCTGGGCATAGTGGTGCACATGTATAATCCCTGCTCTCGAGAAGGCTGAGGCAGGACAACTGCAAGTTCAAGCCCACCTTGCGTAACTCAGTGACTTAATGAGACCTTGTTTCAAAATTTAAAAAAAAAAAAAAAAAAGCCAGGAATGTAAGTCAGTGTGAAGGTCCTGGGTTCAATTCCCAGTACCAACCACACACACACACACATCCGTCCTGACCTCCTAGGTGCATGGCATCCTGCTTGCAGCCCCAGCCAGTTCAGGTGCCATCTGCCTTTGGGCACTACCCTCCTATCCCAGAGGCCTCTCTGCTTCCTAAAATCCCGACCCTCTCAGCTAACGCCGGGGTAGCTTCAGTGCGAGTGACTGAGGCCCTTCCTCTGACAGCAGCCGTGTTTTCTCCACCCTTGTGGACGTTTTCCCAGCGCCCGGCCTGCTCTGCTGCTGTCCTGCGGGACTTGGCCGGGACAGCTCCAACAGCTGTGTGACCCTGGTGTTTCCCGGGTCCCCGGCCTCGGAGTTCAGCTCGACTCTGCAGCTCACATACACCCCAGATGTCCGCGGGGGGTCGGGGTCCACACGCAGGCCCGCCTGACTCCGGTCTCTGGCCCGGCCCCCAGATCCATTCTGCCACCTTCGGGGAGGTGACGCAGCCACCTAGTTAGGAGGGCTGGCTCTGGGGCCTCCTGCAGCGACACAGCGGCTGTCACGGTGAGAAGGACAGCTTGATCCTCCGCGGCTGCGGCTCCATGCCCGGCCCTGTCCGCAGCCCCGTCCCTCCCGTGTGCCTCCCGCCGTCCTCAGAAGGGCTCCGGGAAGCAGGAGTGATGAGCGGCCCGTCCTCAGAGAGGGGACTCCGAGCACAGGGTGGGGTCTGTGGCAGGATCTCCAGGCCTCGGCGCCACCTGCCCACGTGGCTGGGAGCCTGGCTTCCCGATTTTGTTTTCTTTCGCCTAAAAGCGTCCCAAGTCCTCCTCTCGGAGTGAGTCTGCCGTCTGCCCCGTACAGTGAGCGCCGTGGGCCCCGGAGATGGGTTAGGAGCGCTGGGGAGAGTCAGCCGTTCCACACCGCCAGGGCTCCCTGTCCCCTCGGAGACCCGTCCGGTCTCCCCAGAGCCCTGCCTCACGCGGCTTCCAGGATGGCACCACCAGGACACGGGCCGCCCCCTCCTCCGTGTGACCCTCGCAGATAAGCCCCAAGGCCTCACCTCCAAGGCACCTGCACCTCCTCAGCTGCACACCCCTCTGACCTGGGGACCCTAAACTCGCCAGCAACTGTAAAACCCCAGCAGGTACTGAGACCTCCGGAGCGCCAGGAGCCGGAGGACGACAGGAAGTAAGTGGTCATCGGGGTAGATATTTGGCAGTGTGGGAAAGCCCTGAAGAGAGGCAGGCTAAGGAGGCGAAAGCGGTGGCGAGGTAGTTTTTTCAGTTTATTTACATTTCCCCATTTTTGTATAATTAATAAGTAGAGGGCTGGGGATTTAGCTCAGCGGCACGCCTGCCTGGCAAGCGCAAGGGCGTGAGTTCAATTCCCAGTACCGGAAAAAAAACTAACTAAATAAATAAATATAATTGACAAGTAGAAAGTGTGTATCCTCCAGATGTACAGTGCGATGGTTTGCCACATAACGTGGAACGGTCCCAATTCACAAATGTCCCACACACGTCGTGCGCTGACCCTTCTGCACATGCGTGTTGAGGACGCTTCGGAGCTGTGTTAACAACGTCAAGCGTGAAATATATTGTTATTGCGTATCGATACTGCGCTGTGTGTTAGACCCAGGAAGTTACGCATCTTACGGACCTTTGAGCAACACCTCCCTATCTTTTTCTTCCCAGCGCCCGGCAGCCCACATTCTACTCTCTGCTTCTGTGAATTTGACTTTTAGGCTCCAGATATGAGCCACTTCACGCTGTATTTGTCTTTCTCTGCTCCGCGGACTTCCCTTAGTAAAATGCCCCCAGGGTTGAACCCTCTTGTCCCTACTGGCAAGACTTCCTTCCTCTTGATGAATGAATAATAAATCGTCCGTTGTATACCATAGTTCCTTTACTCATTCATCCATCAGTACAGGGCCTTGCGTTGTTTTTGTATCCTGACTACTGAGAATGTAGGAGTCCAGATATCTCCTGAAATGGGGGTTTCATTTCCCTCAGCTATATCCCCGGAAGTAGGACAGCTGAACTGTATGGTCGCTCTTTACGAGGAAGCTCCATACTGTTTTCTGCTATGGCTGTGCCAATTTACATCTTTGGCAAAGGGTCCAAGGCTTCGCTTTCCCCCATGCTATCTGCTTGTCTCTTGTCTTTTTTTTTTTTTGGTTTTTTGTTTTGTTTTGTTTTGTTTTTGTTTTTTCTCTGGTACCGGGAACCGAACTCACGACCTTGCACTTGCCAGGCAGGCGCTTTTGCCGCTGAGCTAAATCCCCAGCCCCTCTTGTCTTTTTCATATCAGTGCGGGGATGCTATTTTGAAAGATGCTTTGTGTCTCTAAACTTGACCCTAGTGGCCGTAGCTCAGGGTGCTCTGGGGCGGTCAGGCTATGTCTCTAGTCCAGAGCTGGTTTCCTGTTTATCTCAGAGAAAGCCAGTCTAGCAACAACGGAGAGCCCAGCCACGGAGCCCGAGGAGCTGGGCTTCGATCCCGTCTCTGCCCTTCCTATCTGTGGAACGAAGGAAGTTATTGGGTGTCAGTCTTTCTATCTGTAAAATGGTGAGAATGGTATCACAGAGTACTAAGCTGTAAAAACCGTAAGAGGCTCAAGAGTTCACAGCTGTGATTTGCTGAGGACGGTTTAGGCACGTAGCAATACTGTTACTCAGCCGTAAGCAGCAGGAGGTATTCCACCTGTACATCTACACAGCCGGGCACCGCCGGACACTGCTGTGTTCGGGGAAACGCCCTGCTAGGCGATTCTGTCTTGGTAAGAACATCACAGAGCGTAATACGCGTAATACGCAAAGCAGCACGGCGGCCGTAACCCTGCCCCATCCGATCACCTTGCGTAGCTGGCCCGTTGCTCATCAGACAGCGGCAACTGTGCACATTTACGTACATATTCGCGTGGCCTTGTGCTGCCCTGAGCTCACCATCACACAAAGAAGAAAGTAGAAAGATTTTTGCACAGCTAGAAAATATGTCACGCGCGCTTGTGTTTCACCTCTCAGAGCCCCGTGTCTGGACCCACAGCGCGCCGCGAGCCGCCCTGTCCCACCTCTGGGTGAGCCGAGCGCTGTAGCCGAGGGGACCCTTCTGAGTACAGCGGCTGTCGCATGGGGATGCTCGACCGGGTCCCCGAGAGCATGACGAACTTGAAGGAGGAGGAGGGGCTGGGAGAGAGGAGAAGCGTCTAGCTTCAGCGTCCACAAGCTCCTAATCTAGGTCTTGGTTTACCCCCGCAACGCACAAGTGTTGGATTCACTTGCTGCGGCAAACCCTTCGGAGCTCCGTTGCTGAAGCCTGTGGAGTCCTACAGAGCTGGCCAGGGCTCCCCCAGTGCCGCCACCGTAGCCAGCCGCTTACTTCCTGGCTTACTTGCAGCCACCACCTTGTCTCGGCCCCCACCCGGGGGGCAGCACCCCATCATTTCCTTCTTTCCTCTCCGCAGAGAAACCGGATTTGTTTGGTTTGCGGTGCTGAGGATTGAACCCAAGACTTCGCTAAGTCTCCAAACTTTCCACCTTGGGCTTGAGCTTGTTATCCTCCTGACTCAGCCTCCCAGAGTGCTGGGATCACAGGGGTACCCCTGAACCACCTTTACTCCCCAGTCTGACTGCAGCCGGTTTGCCCTGCTGGGCTCTCTGCACGTGGCCATCTCCCAACTGAACAGCAGAGGGCGCCAGAGGACGTGAGCCAAGGGCTTTGTTCAGACCTCTTGGGAAAAAAAGACAAAAACTCGGGGGCTCTGAAGAGGGTTGAGAAGACTCCAAGTACACAAGTCGAAGGGAGGGGTCCAAGCAGCCCTGCCAGGTCGTGGTGTCCAGAGTCCAGGGCCCCTGGCGGTCCCCAGCCCATCACCCTCCAGAGAAGGCCGCAAACTGCCCCGCGGGGGAGACGGGCTGGGACGTGGATGCCACTTCTTGACGCCCGGACCTTGCGCAGATTCAGCTCTGCCCCCTGCCTTCCTTCCCGAGTGCGAGGTGACCGTGATCCCATGGCCCTGGGGAGGGGGCGAAGACCGAAACGAGCTCATGCCCAGCCGGACCGGGCTGCTGAGAACCGTGCTTAGCACCCAAATTGTGCGAACTTGGCGGTGGTATGATTCCCGTTACTGTTACCGTCACTGTCAAAAGGGGACAGGCCTGTGACGTCCCCAGGTAGCGCCCGGTCCCCGCCCTCCCAGGCAGCCCTCGGGGTTGAGGCTCTCGGTGCCACCTGTGCGTCATTTGGGACAGAAGGGGGCCCCAGGGCGGTGACCACAAGACCAGCTGTCACCCTGGAGTAGCAGGCTCAGGGACTGGACAGCCGGGAGAGCCCGGTCCTGGGTGTCAGAGCGGAGCCCTAAGGTCGCAAGGCGGCTGCCTTCCAGGCCTTGTGGAGGACAAACAGGCCAAGGACGCCAGGACCTAAATTAGCTTTTTTCTTCTACCGCTGCATATTTTTGAGAGCTTACTCTACACCCAATGCAGAGCTAAATGCTTTCCTTCCACTGTCTTTTTTAATCTCAAATCTCCTAGCAGATGGGCACCATAATTTTGGTTCACTGATGGGTAAACTGAGGCACAAAGATGAAGGGACTTACTCCAGACCACCGAGATGGCAGGGCTGAGAATACAATTTTGCACTCATGCAGGTCACCCCTGGGCTAGGCTGGCCTTGTACACTCAGAAGGTGACAGCAAGGCTGAGGGTCCTGATGGACACGTCGAGGATGACCAGTCCTCCCTGCCCTCCACCCCAGCCTGCCTGCGTTCGGGGGTGATAACTTGGAAGCACCTGCCTGCTCCTCTCTCCTTGAGTGAAGGTTGCGGGTCCTCTCACCCCCAGCCCCTGCTGGGTCTCACAATGCTGGAAAGAGAGCCTGACCCCCGTGACCCAGGCCTCTGTTTGGAAAAGTTAAATCAGATTAGCTCATTAATGACCTTGCCAAATACCTTGAGGTGGGCAGGCGGCCTGGCTCGGTTAATGAATGACCGGGCCGGCTGGCGCAACAGAGGTCTTCTGTACAGCCGGTCTCCCGGGGGCCAGATCATTAATAAATATTGATTGGGCTCCAAAGGAAGCAGCCCGCCGGAGAGCCGGCCCTGGACACCCACGTCGTGCTCCCAGTAAGTCAGGGTCAACTGCTCAGCCAGGGCGCCAGGGGGCCGCTGGCTCAGGAGCGCTGGGGCCGGAGCTGCTTCCTGGCCGGGGTCAGCGCTAGACCCTAAAGGACAGACAGCAGCACCTCCTCCCTCGCCGCCAGCCCCAGAGTGTAGCCAGCAAGGCACCCCACTTGCCTCCAGCCCGTCTGGGAGAGGGCAATAAATCCTGCAGGCCCAGGCCCAGAATAGAAGGGTGCTTTCAGCCTGCCCCCCCCCAGGCTCCTGGGTGTCTCTGGTGGTGGCCGCCAGCCCAACAGGGGACAGGCTGAGCTGCTCCCCATCCCGCAGCCCCCACTGAGGGAGAGGGGTGGCCACGGTGTCTCACCAGTGGAGAAGAGGGGGGCGGGGTGCTTTTTCCCATCCCGAGGCCTTGTCCCTTCTCTGCAGGGATGTAGTAACTTCCCAGGAGATCTGAGCAGGAAGGGCAAGCTGGAGGTGGGTGGCGGTGGCCAGGGACGAGCGCTGTCCTCTGTCTGCTGAGCAGAGCGGCCACCCCCCAGGAGTGGCAGATTCGCACCGGGCACCTACACTCTGTTTGCAGGTTAAGGTGAGACGAGGGGCAGAGGACTGCGGGGGCCCAGCCGGGGAGGCAGCCGTGCAATCTGGCACCATCTTTTCAGGACCCCCTCTAAGAGGTGACATCGCATAAAGGTGTCTCCCGGCAGGCTGCCCACTATGTCCGTCCCCAAATTCTGTCCTCCGAGAGCTTCATGGCATCGGCTCCCACAGTCAGAGTTATGGACACTGGGTCAGACTGTCCACACTCGAAGCAGCCTCTTCTGCACAGGTGGCTGTCTCACACCAGGAGGCCGGGCTGGCCTGCTTCACCCAGACCCAGGCTTGGGGCACCGGCTGTCCCCCAGGGCAGCCACACCTCTCATCACTGCTGTCCCAAGCAATGACCTGAGGAACGCAGCTCTTGGGACCGGAGCACGGGCGCCGCTGCATCTTTTCCCTCCTGGGGCTGACTCCAAGGAGGAGTCCCCAAACAGGAACCGGCTCAGGGCGTAAATGTGGGCCAAAGAGAGAAGAGGTGGCCGCACTGCCTCTGGCTTTCAGGAAGGTAGAAGAAGGGCAGGAAGGTGATGCCGCAGGATTTTATTTTTAGTACACGCATAGCGCTTGCCGTCGCCTTGGGGAGCTGGTACTGGACAGATGGCATCCTGACCGTTCCCTGCCCGCCTCCTGGCCTGTCCCTTCTCCTCTCCGCAGGTCCCCTGCCCATCCCTGCCTGCCCCTCTGTCACCCGCCGGCTCTCTTTCATTTTACTCCATAAATTATATAACGTTACAATGTTATCTGTGAGAGAAACTACACAACATGAAACCTATGTCTTTTTTTCATTTCACATTATGACCTCAAGATCCAGCCACTTTCCTACAAACGACTCAAAATTACCCTTCATGGCAGAGGAGGACGCGAGGTGCAGAGACACCACTGTTTCCTCATCTACTCCCCTGTTCAGGGGCCTGCTGTCCACCTCCATAACGCTATAAACGTGGGGATGTGCGGGTCCCTGCCATACGATGTCTTTCACTCTGCAGGAAAATACCCAGGATGGGCCAAATGGGGTTTCTGGTTTTAATTTTCTGAGGAATATCCACACTGATTTCCACAGTGGCTGTGCTAGCTTATGTTCCTGCCCACAATACAGAAGGGCTGCTTCTACCCCAGGACCTCTCCAGCACTTGTTGTTTGTGCTGTTTTGCTCTGTTGTGCGTGAGGACAGCCATGCTCCCTGCTGTAAGATGCTATCGCAGTGTTGTTCTGATTTACAGTTCCCTAATGGTCAATAGGCAGGGTTTTAAAAAGTGATGACCACAGAATTTATAAAACACTAAGGAAAGGGGGAAAGATGGTGCCCAATGCTATGGAGATATTAAGGAAGATGACACGAAACAAGATTTGTTCTGGTAATGGGCATCATCAGGATGGTAGGAAAGGAAGCAGGAGGAGATTAAAGGAGGGAAAGAGGAGGGAAGGAGAAAGAAAGAGAAAGAATGAAGGGAGGGAGCAAGACGGATGAGAAGCTGTCTCCCGTGGCCGGGAGAACCCACAGCCAGGGTGATGCCGCGCACTGGAGGACGCCCCCAGCCATGGCAGGTCGTGTGCAGAACGCTCACAGAACCCCCTGTGGCCTGTCTCCCTGGATGCTGGGCCCGGGAAGGGGAGCTGTCGGCTCCCTTAGCGTGGTCAGTGCCCCCATGCATGGGGCTGGCTGTGACGGACAGCACGGGGCTGGGCAGGGTTACGGATCACAGTGATCTCTCTCTCGGGCAAGACCTAAGGACTCTGGAGACACAGAGCTAATTCAAATCTGTGGGGTCCCACTCGTTTCTCAAGAGCCCCAACACTCAGAAAGTCCCACAGGACCCCTTCTAGGACCCCTAGGAAGTGGCAGAGTGGGTCTCAGCTCTTAGGTCACATTTGAAGACAAAGGGGTGAATACAGCCCCGCAGCGGGAAGGAAGGGGTCACGCGGAACACAGACCCAGCAGCAGTGCACAAGATATGGATTCGAAGCTTGATTCCAAATGTGCCACTACTTCTAAGTCCCCGTGCTGCACCTTCCGCCCAGCTACAATCCCTCATATCCGTCTGGTTGCCCTTCCGCAGCGGGGACACGACTGCCACACGCTGAGAAGGAGTTCTGTCTGCTTCCTCTGAACTTTTACAGTGGGTGGGTTGGCTCCAACAGCACGTGTCCTCTCTCGATCAAAAGGTCAGGAGGTTTAGGGTTCAGACCCTGCTCAACCCTAAGGTGTGCTGTGCAGGGTGATAAAAGACTCAGGATGTGTTTATTGACGCCGTGGGTCTTACGTGCCAGGGACTCCATGCAAACTGCTGTGTGCTCATGCTGCCGGTCAGCTCCTTCACTTCCAAATGAGAAGAGGAAGGCGGAAGGGGAGCAGGCAGCATGGCCAGCCAGGTCCAGCCCAGGGCCAGCGTTGGGGTGTGGAGGACCACACAGCTCATGCTGCCTCCCAGCTGGACCTCTTCCTCCTGTTTTCCGTTGGTGAAACCAAGAACACCACTCTTTGCTCACTCTGAGTGTGTTGTTGCAAAACTTAAGTGAGACAAGGAATGAGGAAGAATTTTAGGAAGTGGATTCAGCATATGAATGAGAAATTCTTCCTAGCATCTACCCAGCTGGAAGCCCCATGACCTGGATGAGGCTGCAGAAAGAGCTGAGTTTCCCTCCCCAGGGGCTCGCCAAGGTGACCAGGCGGATGCCAGCCACAGAGGAGGCTTTGGCCAGCCTTCCCCAGGGCTGCATCTTCTCACCTCTGGGCCTGCTTGTCTCCAGGGGGCACTGTGCTGGAGTAGAAGCCCTCCCCGGCTGGCAGGACTTGGGAGACATCAGGACATCCTGCACATCTCCACGTAAAGACTGAGGAAGGCTGTCAGTTCCATGTGCTTTTACAAATATGCAAATACTAGTCTCCTGCCTACCTCAGACCACATGCATCTCCATCCTGGCCCCGTGTGGGAGAAGCAAAGTGCATGGGAGGAAGTTTAGAGCCGAGGAGGAGAAGCCAATAGGAAGTGGAACCGAATAGATGAGCAGAGGAAGGGAGGGAGGAAAGAAGGGATGCAGTGAGCAGGACGGGAGACCGCAACCCTCTTGCCCTCAGCTCTGAGCAGCTCTGTTGGGAAGACCTTAACCTTTTGGGGGCCATGGCCACTTTGAAAAGTCTTCTCTTCTTGAACATATTCAGGCCCACTCGTGTGCTGTTTTGCCCACAGTCTCAGGGGTGTTTCAGAACCCTTCCAGGAATCCTGTTCTTCTCTGCCCCAACCCAAAGTGACCCAAAATGTCCCTCTTTCACAGCACAGCTGTTCAGGCCAGGGAGATTAAAGCAGAAAAGAGAAAACTTGAGAGGGCAGTGGTGGAAGAGGCATGAAGAGGGAAGGAGTAAGTATGAAGAAGCTCCTTTTGTCTTCTCATCAATAGTAGTCAGTGCTTGCAGGATGGATGGATGGATGCATGGATGCATGGATGGATGGATAGATGGATGGATGGATGCATGGGTGGATGGATGATGGATGGATGCATGGATGCATGGGTGCATGGATGCATGGGTGCATGGATGGATGGCTGCATGGATGGATGGCTGCATGGATGGATGGATGCATGGCTGCATGGATGGATGGCTGCATGGATGGATGGATGGATGCATGGGTGGATGCACGGATGGATGCATGGGTGGATGCACAGATGGATGTATGGGTGGGCGGACAGACAGGCTATATACAAGTGATACATAGACACATTCATATTATGCATATATAAGTGGGCAGATACATGCCTAGATGCACAGATAGATGATAGATAGATGGATGCATGGATGGATAGGTGGATGGACAGATGGACAGATGATAGATAGAGATAAATAGCCAGCCAGCAAACCTTTCTTTCTGCATGGAATAAACAGTTGTACTAGAAACCAGGACTTACTTTGCCTCTCTACCAGGACTCTTGAATTTGAGGCACAGCATAAACCAAATCTAATAAATGCCCCCTTCTACTCTTGGCAAATAACTCCAAAGAGGTACATTTCTCAGCAAATGATGCCCTAGACCTCCATGTACCAGACTTTCTGTCCCGCTGCTTCCCCTGGCTGCAGTCTGCCTCCGTGTAGGCATTTTCTGCCCCCCATGAAATGCAATGTCATGCAGAAGACTCAAAGGGAAAGGTAAAAGGATTAGTAGATTGATCGATGGCCAATATTAACGCTCTTTCATGTTGGGTTGAAGAAGGATTTGAGGCCATCAGGAGACGGGGGAACAGGAGAATAGATTTCAAGGATTCAAAAGCTCTCTGGATTAAAATCCTATTAAACTCCCATCAGCTTCTCCAGGAGGCGATTGAGAAGGTTGGAGTTTCTTTAACATGTCACCATAATTAACCTTCCCTTAAGCTGTTTTGGGTGGGGAACTTTAGCAATTAAGAAACTGAAAAACTTTCATTTTCGGGCACCCACATGGCTTTTTGAATGATTTAAAAGCTAGAGCGAAAAGTGGTTTAGCTTAATTGATTTGAGGGGTTCATGTTTCCCACTTGAACCTGCTGTCAGCCTCCCCCAAGATCTGAGCCCTTCATTAAAAAGGGCATTTTGTCCAGAGAAAGAATCAAAGGTTCCGACCTACTCCAGTGCCTTTGTCCCTCTCGCCGTCCTCCCCTGCGTCCCGCAGGAAGAGCAATTCGGCAGAGGAGCAGTTGTTTCCCATGTGAAGCTCTATTTCGGAGCCCAAAGTCCACTTCACAAAAGCGACCACCAAAACCCACCAGGCTCCCCACCTCGGGGCCAGCAGCACCTGACCTTGCAGGTTAAGGTCAGGAGGGGGCAGCTATTATGGGGTGGGTGACCGAGCACTCCTAAAGAAAGGGGCAAGAGGCACACGCCCTTTAAAGGCTTGGTCTTAGCTGGCTTTTCCTTCACCAGGTGAAATGTGCGCCCAGCTTCTGACTCCAGGCCCTGCCCTTGAGAGCTTCAAGTGAGGAGCGGAGCGGGAGTTCGGTGTGTGCCCCGACCCCCGGACTCTCTCTGAAAACAGGAGTCCTTGCACTTTCACAAGGCTGGGTGCTCAGGGTGCTGGGTGCTCAGCCTGTCTCCTGCACAGCCCTGTCTCTCTCTACATTGACCTGGGTATCATGTCCTCTTAGGGACAGGAGACAGAATTCGCTCTGTGCTCCGAGGCACACATCACAGCCTCTGTTCTTACAATGAAAGCTGGTGGAGCTGCCGGGGCTGTGTGACCCCTGGGGTCAGTTCCAGCTCTCGGAATCTCTGAAGAAGTACTGTGTCCGGCCTGGCTTCTGTGGCCCCCGTGCTCCTGTGGTTACAACCGCAATGAAGGTGGTGGCAAGGACAGCAAACATCTCCTAAGCCCTCAGTGTTCACAGGTATGAGTTTGTGAACCCACGGGGCAGGCATTCTGGCTACTCCCACTCAAAACAGTGGATCAGGAATTCACTCCATGGCACCCCAAGCACAGTACGCCTTGGTTCTGGAACCTGGCTCCTGACTATCTCCCTACATCCCCCACAAGAACTTCCTTCTAAGCATCCAGTTTGGGCGGCAGCCCTCCAGCTGGTCCCACATACATCTTCCTGGCTCCAAGGGGCGCCCGCCTGCCTGTCAATTGCTTTGATTTCTGACCCCAGGGCCCCAGCTGGCCCAGCCTCCACCTGCTCCAACCAGAGGCAGAGTTGCCCCAGGGTCCGCAGGCCCTTTGTCCTGAGGCCCTGCAGCTCCTGTGGGGAGCAGGTGGCCGGAAAAAGAGGAGAGGGCGGTCATCAAGGAGGCTGCGTGGGAGGCTGAAGGGACAGGAGAACTTCCGTGACCTGCGCCCATCTGCACCGATGTTGTCTCTGGGCCAGGGCAGGCCGGCCAGTGCTGGTCCGAGCTAACCCTCCAGGAGAGCCAGGGCCGAGGTGCTTGCCAGGGAGTCCTTTTAGGAAATGTCTCAGTGGCCTGTGCTGCGAAGTGGGTTTGGGTTCATTTTAAAGCATTTCTATTAAAATTTCATTTTTAGATTATTTTTTAAACTGATACATGAGACCTACACATATGCTTAGCATGCTCAAGGTTCTGGTTTCCCCAAGAGAAAAGAAAGAATGAAGGAAGGAAAGGAAAAGAAAAGAGAGGGAGAAAGAAAAAGAACTGTGTGTTTATGGGGTACACTGTGATGTTTCCATAGGCTGTAAGTTCTGCAGTGTTCAAATACAAATAAGCATAGCTATCTTCCTCAACGGCAATCACTTTTTCATGGCGGAAATATTTAAATACTTCTCTTCTGGCTTTTTTGAAAAATGTGGCATCATATCATTACCTGGAGTTACCCTGTGAGGCAGTAGAACTCCGGAACTTACTCCCCCTATCACCTGATGACTTTGTGTCCATTGACTGATCCCCGTCACAGTGCTTGAAATTCTCTTGATTTAGGATTTTCAGTGTTTGGGGTAGAACATTTTGACTTTACAGCAGGAAAACTTCTGATTATAAAGATAGCTTATCTCAGTAATCACACTCTTAGATGTTTATCTAAATGAGCTCAGAACTTATGTCTGTACCAATACTTGCCCACGAAGGTTCACAGTAGTTTTATTCATAGTTGCCAGAAATGAGAAGTAACCAAGGTGCTCATGAGTTGGGTGAGTACTGTACAAAAGTCCATCCTATGGGGCATTCAGCGATAGAAAGAAATGCGCTACCAAGTAAAGAGCAGACGTGTGTGTCACTGGGTGGAAGGAGCCTAGAAGGCTATGGCTTTAGACTTGTATGCTGTACACGGGTGCATGTACTGAGAGTTGTGTACGATGCAGTTCCAACTGTATGACTTAGAACTACAGCAATAGGAAAAAAATCAATGGTTGCCAGAAGGCAGGCTGGCTGAGCGTGAGGCAGGACCCTTGGAGGGCGATGAAAACTCTCTCATGAGGTTGTGATGCAGCTGTGCGACCTCAGGCGTCTGTCAGCACCAGTAGAACAACAGTCTTCAGCCTGTCTCACAACACAAAGCGGGACCTTCCGTGTGCACCGCAGGCCTTATGAGTGCTGTGTTGGCTCAGCACTTGTCAAAGAGCTCGGCACTCGTGGAAGTTGTTAATAGGAAGAGTGACCGATGAAGAGAAGAGACGGGTTCTCTTCACTTTCTGTGCAGTCTTGCTGTATCTAATGCTGCTCTGAAAATAAAGTCTATTCATCCTTGTCCATCTGAATAGATTCTGGGCCTTAAAAAAGCAATCACCTGTTTCTCTCTAGTCTTGTGAGGCTGATCATAATCATAACAGCACCACACTGTCCACCAACCAGCCCTGGGACAGGCCAGGCACTGTTTCAAGGGCCATGTGTATAAGATCTTACTTAATCCCCACAAAAGCATTGGGACTAACACAACAAAAGGGCTCATCCGGGGACTCTAAGATACTAAGCAATGCAAGTAGGACTTGAACCCAAGTCTATTCAACCCAAGTCCACACTTACAAATCCTCCACTCCATGGGGACAGCAACAGGCAGAGCTGTGGTAACCAGATGCCACTCTTGACAACTCCTATGTTTAGTCATTCATCCACAGATAGTTGCTGTGTACCAAGCCTTGTGCTGAATCTGAGGATGTGAATATACACGAGTGACCCCCTGCTCACAAGGAGCTTGCAGTTTAATAGAAGAGGCAGATACAGAGACCGGGTCAATGAAAGTTCCGGGTCAAGGAACCAGGTCGTCCTCGCTGTAGCACTGGCATGCGAGGAGAAGTACTTGGGGACAGCCCTCTGATTGGAATGGAGATAACCAGGTATCTTGCCCTGGATTCGCATCTAAGTAGAAAGCACCTGGACATCACCCCTCTGGAGAAAGAAGACTTAGGATATACTAACACAGGCATCAAAAGAGATATAGAAATTTGAGCAACAAACTGAAAAGTACTAAGATAAGAAACAGCTCTCTCTCTCAGGGAAGTGGACAGAGAATAATTTCCTATGCCTACCACATGCTGGGGCCTTGTCTAGGTCCCTGACCTACAGCCTCCCTCTTTGTCCTCCCACAGTAGTCTAGGGTAGGTGTTATCTATGTCGCTGCTTTACCAGGAGAGTGTCAGGCACCTGCGTTACAGGGTTCCTCCCATTCTTACCTGTGTCCTTCTTCTTCTCCCGGGTGAGCTCGTGGACAGTGGCGCCGATGTCTTGCCTGAGGATCTGGATGATGCTGGGCAGGGCGGGCACACTGCGCTTGTCCAGATGAGTGAAAAACTCATACTCGTCTTTGTTTACGCGAGACGGTCTGGACTCGATGTGCGTCAGGTTGATGTCATTCTCCTAGGAGAGACAGGCGGGGCTATGAGGGCACAGACTTTGGGCTGAGACAGGCTGAAGACGCAACAGCAGAAAAGAAACAGAAACACGAGGAAATGGAGACTCAGGAGCAGGATTTTATTCTACAGTAGAGGAGAAGACACTCCTGAAATTTTCTAAAAGTACTTAATTTACTTTCAGCAAAACCAAGTATCAACTGGCAAAAGGTGGAATAATCCAAGTATCAGAATAATAACATGGAAATCCGCTAACCGCCTAGCATCGCCACCACGAAACTTTGGTTTGACTCAAATATTTAGAACAATAATCATGGGAAAGCATTGACATAGAAAGAGCTCCTTTCCAAATTAAATCCCACACAGTCTCAATGTGGTAATGTAGAGGCAACATTTTTTGGCTTGAACATGGTCCTCAGGACTCAGACTTACCGGCTTTACATCTAATTTCTAAGTAGTATTGGCTGTTAGACTTTATTTACTTCCACGTTTCTGAACCTCGGTTTCCCCTTCTGTAACTGGGTGTCTCATGATTTCCTGGGGAGCGCCAGACAAGGTGGTACACACATACACGCTGTTGGGCATATGGTAAATGCTCGGCAAAACTGCTGTGATAACTACTATTAATATCTTTTTAATCACTTTTCATTTCAGTTGTTCAACAAGTAAATACAAGACCAGGAGTTGCCAATCGGCTTTCAAGTCGCTTGAGGTCTGCGAGTGAACAAAAAGGCAAAGATGCCCTTTGGTTTATAAAGTTGATGTGCAAATTGAGGAGTACAAAGAATAAAGAGAAGAGGTAAGGCAAATAGGCATTGTTTTCTAATGAGAAAAGATAAGGAGAAAACACAAGGAAGCACATGGCAAAGGGGACACACAGCTCGGAGGTGGCGAAGGAGACGCAAGGTCCTGAGGTGGGAGGGGGCTGTACTTCCATGTTCCTGCAGCGGCGGTGCGCCTGCCTGCAGAGGAGACAGTGGACAGCATGACCACAGCAGAGAAGGCAAGGAGGAAAACACAGGAGAAATCAAATCATGTCGGAGGCCAGACCTACAAGTTGTCTTGAGGAGTGTGGATTGTATTCTGAAGGAAGTAGGGGTTTTGATAAGGGTTGGAGCCGAGAAACGCTATGATCTCCCAGTCTCCACAGGATCAATCTGACTTCCATGTGGAGGATGGACTTCGGGGAATCTGACTGACCCAGCCACACACGTCAGGAAGGAAGGGTGTGGAAACCCAGGCGGGGTGTTAATGTGGTGAGTGCAGAGGGGGCAAGAAGAGCTGCTGTTCTGACAGGGCCAAAATTATCCAGAGATCTGAGAAAAATCTGCAAGTAAAAAGTGGGAAAAGGTCCATCACGCTTCACAGCACCCTCACCTTTAACCACAACTTGGATGATTCATTGTGTGGCCGAGAGGAAGATCTCAGAACCCAAGGGGATGAGCAGGGCACCAGTGAAGCCCTCATGTGTCTCAGAAGAGTCTCTTTAAATCAGAGGTCCTGGGTCAGGCGAGGTATACAGAACGCAGAGATGCGCAGGGTATGCCTACTTTGGCATGAGCCACGCTTCACTCAGTGGAACCATTTCTTAAGGGTTGCCCCGTGGTCCACCACCTGGGTCTGCCATAATCACTTCGCAAGTACTCTAGGGATGGACGTGAGTGGTGCTTTGTATTTTTTGCCACTAAATACAATGAATAGCATCATGATATATATACTTAGTGTATATTTCCCTACACACATATATCCCTTCCTGCCTGACTGGTTCCCAGTGCTTCCCAGGATAAATATCTGGGGGCCAAATTACTTACCCTTTAAGGGTTCTTTACATATGTCCCTATTTTCCTCCAGAAACGCCGTACACATCTATTCTAACTTTCTTCAAAATACCCACACTTTTCATCATTCAGGATTTTTCAGTTTTCTTTGGCAGGTGAAAAAAGCCCCTCCCTAACTGATTACTCAGTTTTTTATTTAATTGTTGATGAGACTAAACATTTTGGATATGGCTAGTGGCTATCTGTATTTCTTCCTTTATGAAATATTGATTCAGGTGATCTCTCCCATTATAAACCTATTTTTAGTATTTTGTTTAAATATTGATGTTAATTCTATTGTATATGATTTTTCTTAAATTAATGTTATCCTTGGCTATTTTAAATACCTTCACAATTTTTTTTTGTTCCACAAATTCTTTTAAATGCTCTCAAAAACTGTAGGAAAATAACAAACATAAATAGTCCCAAGGGGTTTTTTTTGTTTTTTTTTGTTGTTGTTTTGTTTTTTTGCCTTTTTGAGATAGGGTTTCACTATGCAGTTCAGGCAGGCCTCAAACTCACAGCAGTCCTCCTGTCTCAGCCTCCTGAATGCTGGGATTACAGGTGTGCACCACCACACCTGGCCAGTCTCACTCTTTTTTAGGGAATACACTTGGAGTATGTTCTTAGGAAAAGGCAACTTCTCCCCATCTACATGAGCATCTGGTCTACCTGAGCATGCAGTCTTCCCCAATACAGCAAGGAGTTTCTTCATTTTAGAAACAAGGCCCCCCAACTTCACTGTTTGGGAACCTGCTGAGTGTTAGGTGCAAAGTCACCAGAAAGTGAGTAGCACGCACAAGGCTGGTTGCATAATAATTTGTCCAAACACATTCCCTAAAATATTACTCTTGATAATAATGATGTCGCTAGGTTACTCAGAAGTCTCATTCGACCTGTGGATGGTCTCTTTCTGAGACTGGGAAGGGGACAGAGTCTGGGACTGATTTCTAATACTGGGATACCATGGCTTTCTTACAAAATCTGGACACCTGAAGTTGGTTCAGAAACAGAAATGGACTAGAAAACAAATGTTGCTCAGCAGAATAACTCAGTGGAATCTTGGGAAGTGCAGTGAAGATGCCCCAACATCGTCGAGAGTTCGACCTGTAGTCTTTAGGTGGCTTCTTGGAGGGACCCTCACCCTGAACATCAAAACACCCACGCCACAGCCCATGCAGAGCTATGGAGCCACTTTACTAAATGCCAGACAAATGCAGAAATAGTAATTATTTCCTATTGATTCTCTGCTTTCACATCTTTAGATGTTACTATTTTAGCTATTATGGTCTTTGTCACACAAAAAGTTCTAGACTTGACTTGGTCCTCAAATGTAAATGCTTGGCTGGTTGTCTGCTACCTACCCAGAAAGTCCCGGATTTTCCAGCATTCCTGTTCACTGTGGAGAGTGCCCGGCAGTACCGCCCTCACTTCATTAACATAGATTATCGGGGTTGCCCCCGCATTTAGATGAGCAGACAATGGCCTGAAAACGGAATTTCAGGTAAAGAATGAAATTTTCTAAAGTGGTAAAGAATGAAATTCGTCGACCTTGTCGTTGAAGAGGTGGACCTTCTGCCTTGCTTGTAAGCAGGGTGAGGGTGAAGAGAACGAGTCGGGACAGGGATGATGCCTTTGCCATTCATGTCTCTCTTTCTAGTTTTGCGCATCTGTGGCCATCCCATAGTGTATTGGGGAGGTTAAAGAGGATGTAAGAATGAGAAAAAAAGAAAGGAGATAAAATCAGGCAGGAAGATGCTCTGCGGTCAGAGTCAGAGGAGGAAGGCACATTTTCCTAATGTTAACGTCATCTGTTAACATTACCGGGCTTCCTTTCCGACCGCGGACACAGTGAGCACTCCACAAATGTTCACTCTTATCTTTATTATTACTATTATGTCAAACACAGAAAATAAAATCCCCTGGGTACAGGATACACAAGGAGAGTTAACTTCACACGGTCTCTTCCTCCTGGTCCTGCCTCTCACCCCAGGGACACAGGGTGCTGCCGCTATTCATGGGTTCAATCTGCAGACCACACACCCCGACATCTATGGCCAGGTGAGCCAAGGCGAGCGCCCCAGAGGGAGAAAGAGACGCTGGAGGAGGGTAGGCTGGAGGGACAGCGGCGCCTTTGAAGCGTTCGTTGGTAAACAGTGGTTACTTTCTGAACACAGCAAAAAGCAACGTCACCCTTCTTGGCTCTTGCCGAGAGAGCATGGGTAAGCCTTGCTCACTGTTTACCTGTGTTGCAATCTCGAAGAGACAGCCAATCCCTGCTTTGGGTAGAGCAGAGACCACAGCAAAACCAAGACCCAGGAGTGGCCACACCTCTGGCACACTTACTTATTTGTGCCAGTTTGAGGAGGTGGACAGGTGCAGGGATGGTGTACCAGGGCGGGCGGGGTGCTGGCAGGCAGACCATAGGTTCAGAGTGCTCGCCTCCCACACTCCACCCCTGGGGACAGCCACTTCCGAGGAACAGTCTTGCTTTGGGGATAGCCATGAAACGATTTGTACCCCGCGGCCCTGTCTTTCTAATGCTAGACCTTTAAATTATGGAAAAAGCTCACGAAGCTTCTCACCACAGTTTCTAAGCTAACTGTACCCCACCGTAGGGGCATGTTTAGGTGAGTTGTAGTGTCATTTCTCAGCAGAAGATTATATGACCACTAGCAACCAAGTGGCAACGTTCATAAAGCAAAGTGCTTACCAGCCTAACTTCAGTAAGTATGTTAGCTGTGGCAGAGTCTAGGGACTGGATTGAGGAGTGATTTTTGTTTCCTCCTTGCTCTTTTTTTGTCATGGTTCACCTTTTCTAAAAACATTTATTACTATGAACATTTGACTTTCTTTCTTAAATGTTTATAATGGTCACCACTTGATAAAACATGATGGCTATAGGTATGTAATAATCAAAACATGTTTAACACTTATGTCTAGAACTCCCCAAAAAGACTAGAGTTAAATGCATCAGAATATCATGTGAAACTTCTACTTACTTGCCCAAAGTCACATGTGATAGAAGTTTTTGGTAAAGTATGCACTAAGCTTTTGGCAGGATTCTTTATTTCTCTCATATATGAATCAGTTTGTTAGTAGTTAACCCTGAAATATGCCACACAATTTCCTTATGAAGGCTTCCCAGCCTATTGCTATAGATCCTTAGAAACCAGTAACTCTTAATTGCTAAGAGAGGCTTTAGAAATTAATTTCTAAGCCTGGTTAAAACTACAGTTTAGGGCTGGGGATATAGCTCAGTGGCACAAGCACCAGCCTGGCAAGCACAAGGTCCTGAGTTTGATTCCCGGTATGAAAAAATAAATAAAACTACGGTTTAATAATAAATTTCTACTGTAAACAAGACCTCTGTGCAGATTCACAAACCCACCAAGACCCACTCCCCACATCTTTGGTGAAGGATAGCAAAAGGAGAATTTTTAATATTACTTCCAAGAGACATCTGAGAAAGGTCAGGGAAGATTTGGAGTTAAGATAAGGTAAGGTTAAGCTTCTCAAAAATGATAATATACAATATAACAACCATTATTGATTTCCTATCATCTTGTTTTGAACTTGTGTATTTTTTATAATGTTTTTTAAATTTTTATTCTCTTTTAAAATTAAAAAAAAAAGCTAAGAAACTGCCCCAGGCCAGAAGAAATTAAAAAGATGTGAGTACTAAAAAAAATGATTTCATGATTTGTCCAAAGTTGACAGATGCATAAAAAACCTCAGTGTAAAACCTTGGTAAATCAGGACCCTGGAGCAGTAAATGTGGAGTGAGGTGAGAAGATTCATTTATTTTACTAAGGATGGATCAGAAATCTCTTCTACCCAACCTTGAGAGGAATCTGTTTAGAGAGGGAATGGAAGCAAGTGGATGACATTATAGAATTTACCCTGCTGGCAAATGGGCTGGCCTTCCTGGAGTCCCTAAGGTCGGCCTTGCTGTTCCTTGACAAGTAACCATACATATTTATGCAGTGCCATGAGGTGCTCTGATATGTGTATACACCGTGGACTGATCAAATGAGGATAATGAGCATATCTGTCACTCCAGATGTCTAACATCTCTTTACAGTGAGAATGTGTAGAATCCTCTCTTAGCTATTCTGAGATATTCACTACATTATTAACGATAGACACCCTCTGATGTTAAATTGACCTCCAGCTGAGGGACCCTGTGCTCCTTTTCCATGATTCTATGGGAAGAGGAGAGTGGTGTAGCGGGAAGAGCATGGGTTTTGGAACTAACCTGGGTTGCAATTCAGTTCTGCTTTTCTCGGCCTTTGGATACACTAATTAGCCATCCTGAACTTCTGATTATTTGTGTTTAAAATAAGGATAGTGACACTATGGCAGCTTAAGGAGAATTAAAAAGTGTTCCTTAATAGCACAGTTAAATTCTACAGGGAGCCTGAGATGGCCACTCTACCCCAGAGGAGGAGCCACTGAAGATTCCAGTGGAATGCTGGGCCTTCTCTCACCCCGAGACCCCTGGGACTTCGTCTCCTTTCACTCCTCTCCCTCGCTGAAGATTCCTTTTTCCCCAGCCTCTCAGGTGGTTGGATCTCCTCCAACCCAGGGAAGACCCCTTCCTCGGGACAGCCGGGGTAGCAGCTTACCTCTGGTGTTAAATCCACGTGGTTTCTTTTTTTTTTTTTTTTGGTTTTTCTCCGGTACCGGGATCCGAACTCACGACCTTGCGCTTGCCAGGCAGGCGCTTTTGCCGCTGAGCTAAATCCCCAGCCCCTAAATCCACGTGCTTTCAATCAGCCACCACACCCGGTCTACACTGCCACGACATGAGATTGCACTTCAAAAGGAAAGTGGCAGGTGCTGCAAGTTCCCAAATATGCCTGGGTCGAGATTTCCACTGGAGGGTCTCCCACTCCATGAAGTCACGGCCCCGGGACAAAATGTTCAACACAACGCAGTTTGCGTAGACAACTCGGTGTCCTCAAACAGGAAGTGGGATAACCACCCACAGCAACAGAGAGGAAACGAGGAACAAGAGCTCTATATAGCGGGACAGACAGATCACAAAAGCAACCAAAACCTCCAAGAGGATTACAATATGATTTGAATATTATGAAGATCAAGAGGTTGTAAATCTCTGGCATTGTATCAGTGACGGATATGCATATAAAGAAAAGTATAAAAGGATACAGAAAAGCAACACAGGTAGAATTCAGATTCATAGCTGCCTCTGAGGACCCACGGACTTTAGTCTGTTCTACGATGGGTGATTTCTCAAGCAAGTAAGTTGCATGGTGTTCTTTATATCATTACATATAATGGTGGTGTTTAAATGAAATGAAAATGCCGTTTGGGTTATAAAACATTATTTTTCCTCCGGTGAAATGTCAATGTGATATTTTGATTAAGGAAGACAGGTTCTTGGTAAACAGCTTCCTGCTCCTGGCTGCCGTGGACCTGAGACCAGGGGGTGGAAGCGGTCCTCGAGACTGAATCTCTGTCCAGTCCCTCTTGCCAAGTCCTGGGTCACAGACAGGTCCTTCAGGCCCAAGCCTTGCAGTCGCACATGGCGAGTAGCTGCCTGGATGACCCCTCCGCCCCCTGCAACGCCGAGGCTGGTGGATGGGAAAGGAGTGAGGGATTTCATAACCTGACTGCCTGTTCATTCTCTCCTACCTTAAGTCACATTAGAATTGACTTTTTCCACCTCCTGCTGTTCACGCCTGAGGTTTTCATCTGAGACATCACATCTCCAGGAAACTCCCACTGACCTCCAGCACCATAGGTGCAGGTGAAGGATGCTCACAGAACCCTGAACTCCTCTTAGCAGCTCTTGGCAAATACTGCATGGTAATTGCCCATTGGATGGGGCAGAGGGTGACCATCCAGCTCTCTCCACCACCGCCCTTCTCCTAAGTAGGGTCTGACAGGGGCAAGGGAAGGACACAAGAAGTAGATTCTGCTAATAAAGATTGTGATTTTTCCATTTGTTTCCAAAAGACCGCTGTCATGCAAAAGTGGGCTACCCACCCAGCCCTGGGCAGCTTGCTCAACCTGAAGGTCTGCGTCTCTATCAGTTAAACCATGCTGTTGAGGGCTCCTGTGTACCTCTGAGATGGACTCAGAAGCTAGAGCTCTGAATATCGATATCCTTGCTTGTTCCCTTCCAAGGAGCACACAGGGACAGATGACGAGCGGAGCACTGCAGGAGGGAGGAAGACCTCCTCTTGACATCTTCCTGCTTCTAATTTTATAGCTCAGGGCTAAGCCACCTGCAGTAAAAACTCTCAGGAGACAATTTTCCTAAGAAATCATGGGACACGAGACTAGTGGAGACTAAAAATATAATAAGCTGCAGAAAATACTTAAGTAAATCCATAAAAATTGAGAGTTGGGCCAGGCACTGTGGCTCACACCTGTAACCCCAGCTATTCAGGAGGCTGAGGCAAGAGGATTGCAAGTTCAAGGCCAGTCTGAGACATTTATTGAGACCCTGTCTCAAAATTAAAAAAAAAAAAAAAAAAAAAAACACTGCAAGAGGGATGCAGCTCAGTGGTAGAATACCCCTGGGTTCAGTCCCTAGTGTGCAAGAATAGTAGAAGAACTACAAAACCGCAAAGAATAGAGAGAATAATCTATGGAGCAGTAGGCTGTTGATAGCCTAGTAGTTTGGGGTTCTGCTATATCTTCATCATCAACCTTGAAACACTGGAATATTTGAGTCCCCACCTCCTATAGCCAAGGATTTAAGGAGTCCTTCATTCTCCTTGAACCTCTACAGGTACAGTACACAGAAGTAACCAGAACTAACATTTACTGGATCCTAACTGTGTGCCAAATACTGTCCTAACTAATTATTTTTGTAATTAATTCATTTGGCATTTACAGTAACAGTATAATATAGGCTTCTTATTACCTTTTTTTTTTTTAAATGAAACCAGGCCACCAGGATGTGGAATAATTTTCCTATGACCACCCACCCAGCTACTAGGTGGTGCAACTGGGGTTTGGGTCCAAAAGTTTGGTTCTAGACAGTCGATTCTTAAACCCAAAGCTGTGCCCTTCCTCCCTGCCCCAAACCTAGGCCATAACTGGAAGTTTAGAGTTCATAACTCTAAGCAGATGTAAGTTGAGTGGGACATGGACATACTAGGGTCATTCTCGAAGGTTTCATGGTCAAAGGCATTCGGGCGAGGCTAAGTCTGATCTCACTGAGTGGATTTCTTCCCTGCAGGATTTCTGGGTTTGACATGTTCATGTGATTTTGACTCTGTAAATACAGAAGTCACTCTTAGAATTCTTTTCTGATAAGACATATATGAAGAATATACAGTTGATTAGAATACTGTTTCAGAAACATTGCCCTAAGGAATAGCTTGAATTTTTTGTTTGGTTTGTCATTAATTTCCCCTAATTTCATTGTGCCAGGTCCAGAAATTTAGTGTCCACTGCACAATTTACTAGGAAGCTGAAGCAGGAAGAGAGTTTGAGCCTGGGCTGGACAGTTTAGCGACTTAACAAGACCCTGTCTCAAAATTTAAAAATTAAACAAAGGGATGGGATGCCACTCAGTATAAAGACTCTGTTCAGTGCAGGAAACAGAACTCAGCAAAATCACACAAGTCAAAGGTTTGGTCATTTTCACCCAATGCTGCCTTTCCCAAGCAGCTCCGGAAGCTACCGAGAGAGATGTAAACACACAATGTGTTGTGACGGCCAGCGGGCTTGGTTTGGGTCTGATGGCTCCACCCCAACTGCCCGTCCCGGGGTCTGCCAGTTCTAAGTGCTTATGAATATTTTTAGGGGGAGGTATATGTTTTAAAGCAGGGCTTCTCAATGCCCTTCGCTTCTAACATCTTTCACACCTTTGCACATTCGCAGGTTCCTAACATATCCCAACCCCTTATTCCAACGTGTCCGGTATAAAGATCACCTTCTTTACAAAGACACATGTACAGATTTGTTGTATTGTTCTGCTCTCTCAAAAATCAATTGGTTTTTCTCAGATAAAAATGGCAAGCCTAGGGGTTTGAAAATCATAGACCCAGGTCAATTTCTGCTGTTCTGCACACTGGTTGTGTATCTTAAGCAAGCTTCTCACCATGCTGAGCTTCCGTTGCCTCCTGTGTAGGTGGGGTAGCACCACTTACCACCTTCACACCATGCCAAGTGTGGCTCAGGTAGACTGGTAAGCACAGTTCCTGACAAAAGACCAGCCCTGCGTTGGCAAAAGCTTAGCACAGCCGTTCTCGTTCTTGATGGGGGGTCAGAGACAACAGTAGAATGTGTGTTTCCTTCTTTGTTTGTTTGAGACAGGCTCTCGATATGTAGTCCAGGCTGACCTCAGATTTGCAGAGATCCTCCCGCCTCAGCCTCCCAAGTGCTGATATTACAGACATGCTCCACCATACCTGGCCAAGAATATTATTGAAAAATTCAAGAAAAAATACAGATCCAGATACATAATAGAATGCAGATTGTACAAAATGTCAAAAGTCAGTAAGAAAAAGATAAATTTGCAAAAAAATGAGAAATGATATTCTGTGTGAATAATTCACAATTTATAAAAGAAAAAAATCTAATGCCGTGAAATGTGAAATGACACCCCTGTCTCACTAATAATCAGGGAAATTAACAATTAAAACAAATCACATCTAACCCAATATATTGTTCAGGATTAAAATTAATAATATATGTGCTTAAAAGAATAGAGGAATGAGTATTCCTATACTGAACTACCAGCATTACAAATTGTTAGATGACATTTGAAGAGACATAGAAGTTTCTATTAAAACAAAACTGCTCAGGACTGGGGGTATAGCTCAGTGGCACAAGCACTTGCCTGGCAAGTGTGAGGTCATAAGTTCAATTCCCAGTACCAAAAAAAAAAAGTTATTAAAACTAAAATGTCCACCTTAGGATCAGCAATTCCATTGCCAGGTAGATAACCCCGAAAAACCTTTTCATATTACACACTAAAAAATAGTACAAAAGTAAATACTGTAGAATTGTCTGTGACTACACAGCACGGGAATCACCCTGCATACCAAACATAATGGGGTGGACAAATAAAATATGATACAATCATATTAAGAACTGTACTTTAGAAGTTAAATGTTACACGTGTGACGTGTGTATCAATATGCATTTATCTCAAAATATCGCATTCATAAAAATATATAGCAATTCTTACTGAGCAGTTAATAAGTAATTGGCTTTCGGGTTTTTTTTTATGAATTGAGTGGTTTAATCCTCTGAATTACTCTGTGAAGCAGACATGATTTTATTCCCATTTTACAGATAAGGAACTGAAGTCAAAGCCACAGCCCTGGCTCCCCCGGGTCGGGATCTTGAGCGAGCACGGGGCTACCAGATGACGCGCAGGGTAGGACCCTCGCCAGCATCCCCACCGTGTCTGCAGGGAGTGGAGGGCGCTATGCTGAACTCATCGCAGTGTGGCCTTAGCCAGGCAGTGTGTGGGAAGACCAGCACTGGGAGAAGATCAGGAAGGACTCGAGCTTTATCTTCCGCATTCTAATTTTTTGTCTTAAGAAACAACGTGTCAATTTGTCAATTTTGAATCCATAATCATGCAGGAAAAAAAATGACAGGGAATTGGTCGATGTGTTCGCAGTGGTTGATAATGAGCACTGGAAATGTGAGCGGCTAGCTTTCCTGTCCTGTGGTGCATTTTTTAATTCAGAAGGAAGGAAAGGAAGAAGAAGGAAAGGAAAGAGGGAAGGAGAGGAGGAAGGAAGGAAAAGAAAGAATACATGAGACAAACACACACCCACACACCCGCACACACCCACACACACCCACACACACCCACACACACCCAAACACACGCATAAGAATGGAAGATTGGGACCAGGACTTTGTATGTGTTTTCCCACACTCCTGATTCAGGAGTGTGGTGCCGACACAGCTGTGCTGGGCAGAGGTATCAAATACCACAGGGAGATCCCAGGCTCTGGAATCTGAGGTCCAGGGTTCAAACCCATCTGCACTGCACATTACCTGAGTGATCTTAAGGCAGCTGTCCAGCCTCCTAGCACTTCCCTTTTCTCATCTATTAAATGAGACCCTCAAGCTTAACGCAGATCTACAGATCTGCCGAAAAGAAAGCCATGAGTCTATATAATCAATTTGCGCTCATAAAAAATGTGGAAAAGAATCCACATTCTCAATTAACTGAAAATATTACGTGCTTGGCTTATCATATAACATGGTTCCACAAATACTAGAATTTGTTTCTTTCCCTTAGCTCAGCACTTTGGGTGCTTATATTTTAACTCGGAGTTTTACCAGGATGTTAATAAGTGTGTAAGAGCTGTGCTGGCCTGTGCAATTTCTAAAGCAACTCTTGAAATATATCTGGGGAAAAAAATCTATGCACACTAAAAACCACCCTTCATTAATCAACCAGGACAGCGGTCTCTGGCTTCTTCTCCATAAAATGGGTATAAGAACTCTCTCAGTGACTTGGGCAGGTGAGCTCTTAGAGGATGCTCCAAAGAATTCACCCAGAGTGCTCACACACACACACACACACACACACACGTGTGTGCGCACATGCATGCACACACACCTCGTGGGAGCATTTCATCCAGCTGTGGAAATTGAGTTACAGTACTGATTGTTTATTTATTAGATTGTAAACATCTGGTCCGTTTACTATTACTTAATCTATTAACTCTGACTTAGGTATAAGGGGTAACCTCACTGGGAGAAAACGTGATTAGCTGTCTAATGATACAAAGATACATTCTTAACAATAGTTTATCACTCGGTAAGGGCCCTGTCTGTGTCTATACACCTTGCTTACTTTCAGTCAGGCATTTACCCACCCTTTGGCTTCGAAAAGCCAGGTTTAATTATTTTTAAAGACTTTTCTTTTACCTTTTTCCTCCACAGTAACGTGACCCCTTCGTCCCCTTCCTTGCTGTACCCTTTGGAAGGTAATCTATTCAAAGCCTACACTGTAGGAGCAGGAGTTACATTCTCCTTCCTGGAGGAGGGAGTATCCATTGAAATTATTTGGAATTCTTCTGTCTACTCTCCACTCACTTAGACAGTCATCCCTAGATTGAACTTTATTAAAGAGTGCAAGGTTGGGCTGGGGATTTAGCTAAGCGGCAAAAGCGCCTGCTTGGCAAGCGCAAGGTCGTGAGTTCGGTTCCTGGTACCGGCGAAAAACCAAAAAAAAAAAAAAAAAAAAGAGTGCAAGGTTAAATATTCCCTTTAAAATCCATGGCAAAACAGTGAAATGATTCTTTCCTTTCCTCATATTTAAGTTTAATTTTGTTCTCACTTGAACAATTAGTGCATATAAAATTCTACTGGGCTATAAAGAAGGTGGAGACAAAAGTGCCCTGCCCAGAGATACCATGCTCAGGGCCGGACAGGAAGGGGCACAGTGAGCAACCCATATCCATGGTGCAAGTGCAGGGGAGCCTGCTTTGGGGACACAGAAAGAGAGTGATCCATTTGAGGGGTGCCAGGTAGGAGAGGACTGACTGGGCAGGGCCCTGGGTGGGTAACACGTGCAGTCCCGCTGGGCTCACCCCAGGCACTGAAGTTCTTTGGAGCCCTCTGGAAATTCTCAGTAATGTACTTGGACTTGTGTTTGGTGAGCAAAGTCCAGTGGGGCAACAGAGCATGTGCTGGGTGCTTGGAGCCTCAGTCACATGGCGTGAGCCTCCCCCTCTGTTCCCTCCCAACCTCCCAGCTCCCTGGCACCATGGACGCCCCAACCTCACCCTGCCACCTGGGCCCCCGCTGCCCTGGGTGGTGTCCAGCGGTATCACATTGGTGGGGAGGTCCCTGTCCTGCTGTCCCCTCTCCACCTGTAGATGTGGCTTGGTTCTGCAGGAGCCTTTCTTTGACTCCTGCCCAGAGATTGTAATTGCTTGGAGTTTCACCCATCACTGCGGGGTTGCGGCAGCCCAAGGGGCAGGGAGATGGGCTTGTTCTCCATCAGCAGGAACTGTCAGTCCACCAGCAAAGAAGCCCATAGTGACCAAGAAAGAAGAGGACAACTAAATAGCCAATAGAAGACACCGTGGCAAGCGCCTTTTATAATAAATGCCTTTTATAGTAAACCCATGATTCTGGACAGCGTAGGCAAGAGGATCACAGTTTCCAGTGCAAATTAGCAATTTAACAAGACTTTTTCTCAAAATAAAGTACTAAGGGGGTGGAGCTCGGGCTGTAGATCAATGCAAAGGACCTGAGCTCCATCTCCAGTATCAGGAAAAGAAACAAAATGGCATGATAAGGAAGAGACTGCAGGAGAAATTTTTTTTCAAAGTTTTGTCTTTAGCACTTGTTTTCTGGTTGGTTTTTGTTTTTGTTTTTGTTTTTGTTTTTTTTGATGTGCATTTTCATGGTGCAGTGAACCCTGCAAGTTATAAAGCCAGTCTTGTCCAAGGCAGTGCTGAGGAACAGTTATGAGGTCAGATTCTGGAGTCAGAATGCTTGGACTCAAATAATATCTCCAGCATTTACAGCTGGGTGCCCTCAGGTAAGTTAATGAGCCTCTCTAACCTTCAGTTTCTTTCTCTGGAAAATAAGGACCAAAAGCCCCTACCTCATCCTACTCTTGTAAGATGGAGTGAGATGGCATCGTTAAAGCTGCCTTCACTGAGAGACTCCCCCCTCCCACCTCTGCTCCACGGCTCCTCAAAACAGCGCCTCCTCCTTACCCTGTCTGTGTCTCTCCAGCCCTTCCCAAGCACTGAGAAAGCCGTGGGTTTCCACGGGTGATCTCATCACACTCTGCCAGGTCCAAGAAGTGTTGGTGGAACGCATGAACAAATGTATACTGAACACCATGCGTATGGTCCTGACACCTAGCCTGCCAATCAGCGGGAGGGATCATTAAAAATGGTAGAAAGCAAAGCATCCTCAGGTAAGAAAGGCCCTGCTAAAGCGTTAGCAAAATACTTGGGAGAGACTAGTTAGGAAACTGTTATACTAGGTTAGGAAACTGAATGCTAGGTTAGGAAACTGTGCCTACCTAAAGCCCAAGTCAGCATGTCCTGAATTCTGTTCTCAGATGTTAAAACATGTACTTAAAACTGAGTCCACAGTAATCAGTTTGGAAAAGAGTACACACAGTTATCCCTTAGAATGACCTGCTATATGCATTACAGTTTTGTAGACTCCTATGATAAAGCTTCCCATACATATTGGTCATGGAATCTCTTTAATTGTGTCTATCTGTACCTTGAAAAATATTAGCTGTTCCTTGGAATACAGTTTGGGGTTAATCTGCTTGGAGGAAGGGATGGTGTCTTATTTATTATCTTATGGCTAGACATACAAGATAATAAATATTAATTCCATGAATTAAAGAATTAATGATTCTTTCATTTGATTTTGTCTAGGCTTCCACTGTGACCATATGGAATATGTACCTAGCAATTTACAAACATGATTTTACCACAGAGACCCTGTTAAAGTTAAGCAGGGGTGAAATATCAGTACTGTAGTCTGAATAATGCTCCAAGAGATTGAACTTAATACGTTCACACAGTTGCTTCACGCAGGGGGCGGAGTGAAAGCCAAGGTTCCAGGTCTAGACTCTCTGCTGTTTTCACTGTGTCTCCCTTGGCATTATCCAAGACACGTGAGGACAAAGCACTCACCTCAAATAAGCGCAAGACTTTGGCCAGTGCACCAACTTCTTCTTTGAGGGAGAAGATCAGCGAAATGGCGCTGTTTTGGCTGGAGTTGTCCTCAATGTAGCTCGTTTCCTGTAGAATTAGATGCACTTGGTTAACACATTTTTAACACTTAGAAGATTCTTCCCATGAAGCCTCCAAGGAAGCAGGAAATGGGATTTTTTTCATAGCTAAACCTTGGAATACAGTAAACCATGTGTATTCTGTACAAAGGTATATAATGTGGTAGAAGATAAATAAGGAGGAGGAAGTGCTCGGTGATGCTCTGCATCCATTTTTAATTTAGGAGGCTTTGGTTATTCATGGATGTCACCAGTCCATCCTATACATTTAATACCTTTTAATGAACACTTATTAAGTGCCAGCCATTATTTACTTTGTATCTCTGAGAGACACAAAGATGAATAAGGCAACACTCCTATCCCTTAGGAGCTAAAATTCTGACTTAAGAGATACATTTACAATGAATAAAAACATACTTAGAGGCAACATAATATCGCTCTGAAAGGGTCCCAAAAAACATTGGAAAATCCATGTGGAAAGTACTTAGAATATTCACAGGGTTTTGAATCTGAAGACTTATGCTGGAAACCTTTTTTTCCTAGTTTCCCAGAAGAGGGCAAATCTCTCAGCCCTCCTGGCTCCCTCCAGTTATAAAATCATGCAAATCATAACTCATCAAAACAAATTCAGATAACAAAAAGGAAAAAAAAAGATAAGTTTAAGAAGAATATTAGAAGAAATATAACCACTAAGCTTTTGGCAAAATCTCACGAAGGATGAACTTCTTCCTATATGCTAGGATCTAAGACACACATTGGCTGAAAAAGAGACACAAAACGGCTAAAAGTCCACAAATAACCTATCCGAAGATGGATGTTTTTGGACAAGCAGCAAAGAATGCCACGCTTCTGCCACCTACTACACGCGTGTGACAGCAAAGGAGGAGAGAGGCAGGCTCATGTGCCAGGGCCTGCCAGAGATCTCCCGAGTTTTAAAGAGAAGTCTTGGTCCAAAAATGATGGGCGCCACCAACACATAAAATGTTCTCAAAACCAGGGAGAGAAAAACGTGCCTGACAGTTTCCCCTTTGTAAGCAAGTTAAGGAGGTTAACCAGGGGATGTTACGTCATGTCCACGGAGGGGGCTATAGCGGGCAGATTCCTGTCAGCCACTTAGATAATAAAAGCCGTGTCAGTACTGATGACCCTTAAGAAAACTTTTTTTTCAATTCTGAAAATTCAGAGTTTCCCAGAACCTCACGTGAAACAGGATTGTGGAGAGGAACCCAGTTTATCAGCAAGTGGGACTGGAGCGTGCTTCAAAAATATTAGAAGGCCAAACGAACAGCCATCAATCCCTATGTGGAGCAAGACTATCTTTGCAAAAGCAACTTTAATGTATCATCTACTAAGAGCCTATCCTGTCCCAGGGGTTGTAAGGAGCACTTGGTGTGGATTATCTCATTTAACTTTGAAGACCGTCTAAGAGATAGGTTTATTATTCACCAACCGGCCCTTCTGCTGATGACAGGATTAAAACTCAGAGGTTAAGCACGTGGCCTCAAGGGCCAGAGCGCCAGAGGCAGAGCACTCGGTCCCTGCCTACCGTGCATGAATCGGAACCTGGTGCGGACGCCCCCTCAGCCGCGCCGGGGTCTCTGACTTCAGTGTCCTTCCTCCTCCCACAGAGCACGGAATCCTTAACCTTTCCTGCGTGCCTGAAAAGATTTCTGTCTCTAGTTCCCTTGGCAACTTTCCTTTCCCCAGTTGACCCGCAGGAAAAGTAAGCTAATTCCTGATCCTGATCAACAGGCGCTGCCTCCGGCTAGGGCAGCTCAGATTCAAATGCACCTCTGCCTGAAACCCCGCGCCCCTCAGGCCCGCACCGCACTCCTGCGCACGTCCAGCCAATCCCCAAGCCCAGCCTGTCTTCTCCACACATGAATGACTCTTAGTGTCCCTTTTTTTTCTTTGTTTCCACTGCCTTGTGTGATTCCAGCTTAGAGGTCTGCATGGATCCCAACCGAAAAGAACCGTGCCCTGTCCCTGCTGCACTTTCTAAACCATTCTGGATGAGTTTTAACTGTGGAAAACTTCAAAATCACTAACGAATGCACAGGCTATGTGTTGAAAGTATGCTTTTTCTCAAGTGTGTGTGCAAACGTACATCTACTGTGTGGTAAGGCGCTACAGGACTGTGTTGTTATTAGTGCTACTCCTGCTGCTGACTGGGGAGCTGGTGTTGCCAGGAGCCGTACTGGGTACTTTGAAAAGTTAACTCAGAGCAGCTTTTGCACCAGCACGTGACACTCATCAGTCCTCACCAGGTAGGTGCTCTTGGTTTGTAAATAAAAGGACAGACTCTCCAAGTTGAAGGTGCTTGTCCAAGGGCATCCAGCTAATGAGAAACAGAGTCTGAACTTGAACCCAGGCCCCACAACATCAGTGCTCTGATTCTGTCTCTGGTGTCAGATTTGCCTAGGACAATAACTTCTCCTGGTCATAGCGTGGAGGACTTTAAATTAAACAAAGCTCATGGAAGTTTCTAACATGGTTCGGCCCAGTGGGTTTGGATTCTGGATTCTGACACTGCCGCGTTGGTCTCGCTAATCACAGACCTTTGGCAAAACTCTTCCAGAGTATTTTTTCAATCATCTCATAAGCCGTACCTAATTTATTTCCAACAGATGTGTGAGTTGACTTGCACACATTCATATATTCAGGACAGGTGCAAGGCAGAGAAAAGGAACTCACAAACTCAACAGGAAGAAAGAAGGCAGAAGGGAGGGACTTTGTCAGGAACCAAGAATCAAAGAATTTCAGTGGCTGAACGTTGAATGCATGCGTCATAGAAACATAGCATGTTCTTTTTTGTTTTATCTAAAAAATCCATTCTGTTACCTTTAGAACAGACCAGATTTCCAATTTACAGCAACACATTTTAGTCAGGGTATTCCAGGAGGGTTAACTTTCAGTCCTGGTTCTTGAAGGGTTAGGGGGAGGTGTGTATTTGTAGGTGCGATCTCTCTCTCTCTCTCTCTCTCTCTCTCTCTCTCTCTCTCCTCTCTCTCTTAGTCTGTCTCCCTCAAAGACAGACTAAGAGCTCTCTCACACACACACACACACACACACACACACACTATAAGATGACTAAAAACAGGGTGTAAATCTCCTGCCACACTGCACCTCTCGCAGCAGGAAACAAACTTCCTGAATACCTCTACATTCCAGCCTTGACCTGCCGGGAGAGGTGTTGTGCTAAAGAAATGTTCACAGCTGTTGGATTCAGCTCAAGGTTCAAACACCAGCCTCACTGTTCGTCGATATGATTTCTGATTTCCTCACATCCTATCCCATCACTCTGTTCTCTTTTCACAGCATTTATCTCTATGTGAAATTGTATTACGTGGTTCTTTTGTTAATTGTTAATTGTTAATTGCTTACCGCTTGCATGAGAATACGTTTTTGCGGGGCAGAAATTGCTCCACCCAGAATAGGCAAGTGCTCGGTAGGTCTCGGCTGAGTGCACGAAAGAGTTAAAACACTCTGCAGGACAGTTGCGTGTCACCTGGGTAAAGCTCTGACAGAATCTATGCCCACAGCACGTGGGGTCCTCCCTGTCATCTCGCTGCAGATGTCAGAGCTGGAAGGAGCTTGAAGACTAAAGGAGCCCCACCCTGTCTGCCTCGGCCTTACAGAGATCGCCCTGAGCCTCCTCACTCCAAGCACACGGCTTTCCTAGCTCACAGCCTTAGTGGCCCAGGAGGCCCAGGGCTCCTGACTGTACCCCAGCACCCTTCCCAGGATGCGGCTGCCGGGCACAGCGCTGGACTCCTTGCCCATCCTTCCTGCTGGAGTTCAGGACATTTTGTTGAATAAACCCCTTGGTTCTAGCTGGACACACAGTGGCACTTTCCTATGTTCTAGGAACTGGACGGAAAGATTGATAGGCCTTATTTCATTTAATTCTCATAGTGGCCCTAGGATGTAGTTATTTTTATTCCTACTTTTCAAATAAACAAGTCTGAAGCTCTGCTACCCATCAGATACCCATGTCAATGCAGAGGTTAAACCCGGGCGTGCTCCAAACCCACCATTCTACGAGGGCCCTGTCCTTGGCAGTGATACCCTGTGGATTCCTGATCTAAATGCTATAGAAAGAAGGCTTTAGGACCCCCTGGCTCCCTGACCTGATGGCGGCCGTAATCCCCTCCCATGGCCATGTGGAGGCCTCTGTCCTTGGATCCGAGGGAGCCAGTCCAAATCCCCACAGCCTCTCCCGTCAGGCTCCTTTGGCCTGGACCCTCCTTCCCTCTCTCACCGCCCACTGGCTCTGCCTGACCCTGCAGGCCCAGGGCCTTGCTGCGGTCTACATCTCAGAGTCCCAGAGTGATGTCCTGCCTGGGGTGAGGATGTATGTCAGTCAGATTTTAAAATGTACCCTGCGAATGCTCACCTCAAGAGAACAATAGCAAAGCCTGGTGTGGACCACACCCCAGGTGCGGACCCCATCCCGTCATTGTCCCCAAGTCGCTCTTTGGACTCTGAGTCCTTCTACCCCTGGGAGAGGAGCCGAAGGCCTGCATCTTCCCCTCTGCTGAGTTCCTCCCTCCCAGGTCAGACTAAGCACCCAAATCCTCTTCATGCTGAAGGAGGATACAGTTTCCCACAATTTTACCTTTTTCATAACCGGCCACGAGCACTTTATAAACCTCACGGAAGGGACCTACAAGGACCCGACCTCTGCCCCAGGTCATGGGTGACCAGCGCTTCCAGTTTAGAGAGAGAAAATAGAAACAGAGAGGGGCATGGCTTGTCCAAAGACACACAGCTCTGGACAGGGGACCCCCAACTCCTAAGGAGTGCTCTTTCTCCCTGAAAGCCATGGGGACAGAGGCGCTTCCCCTTGGGGACCTCTGTGAAGAGCAGTCCTAACTGATGACTTCCTGGTCATTCTCATCCTCTGCAAATGAAGCCAGACTTCTTGGTGAGCTCATGGAACTAGGAAACATCAATATTTTATTTCTCAGACCTCTCCCCACAAACACTCACCCTCCATTGGAGGTTGAATGCTGAGCTACTTTTCCAACCCTTTTAATTTTTTACTTTGAGACAAACTCTCCTCTAAGTCGTAACGTTGCCCAGCCTAGGCTTGAACTCAAAATCCTCCTGCCTCAGCCTCCCAGAATGTTGGGATTATGGGTGTGCACCACCATACCCTGCTAAGACCTCTTTCTCCCTCGGCAGCCAAACTTCCTTCCTGAGCAGCTGAGGCGGCCCTGGCTCACCTGTCCAAAGTCTGAGAATTTTCGGCCGGAGCCTCCGTTCTCCAGGACCACGGCTGACATTCTGGCTGCTGGCGAGAGCTGTCTCTAGCACCAGGCGTCAGTCCCAGCAGGTCTGTAGTCAGCACGGGGTGGAGGTTGAGCGTTTTAACCTGGACAAGGGCGTATTCTGCCGTGTCACCTGCAGGGTCACAGTCCTGGTGGGCGTTGTCCTGACGCAGCAGGGTGAGAGGAGGGACCAGGAGCTCCTGCCAACCTGCGTGGTGCGCTTGTCAGCCTGCCCTGGACAGAGGCAGAGGCCAGAGACCCCAGGGCCGCCTGTGCCCAGAATCAGACAGGCTGACACTAAAAGAACTCTCAGGAGCCTGGACTGCAGGTCGCCTGCAACTGGAGGAAACCTGCCTCAGCCTGACGCTAATAACCATGTGAGCAATTCCCCCTCGCTCCCTGTCCAAACACAGCCAGGATCCTAATTTAGATTTTTTCAGTCCCTCTTACTGACCCTTGCTGTGCTTTGTCTGGGGAAATCTATGTGTTGACGACGTCGTGGACACTGAGAACTGCAGCTAAAGAACAAAGATAGGGGTCGGCTGGGTTGAAATGCATCACAAGTCCCGCAGCCACTTACAGAGCCCTGGGGACGCTCAGGGGAGGACAGCAGCGCTGCCTCGCTGTGCTGGGTGAGGGACAAGGCGATGGACTAATGTCCCGTCCAGCTCCTCCCCACAGAGCGCAGCAGTCAGTAAATGAGCAGAACCTGACAACAGATAGGACCGTGCCACGTGCCGGCTGGCCTTGGGAGCTTTGTGAATACACACTCGGGGGCAGGGCAGCTCCCGGCCTCCCTGGCCACGCGGCAGTGCTGCTGACAGACAGACAGAGGACTGAGGCTCCTGAAGATGATCAAACAGGCCAGGCCGGGAGCGAGCCGGAGGAGGCCGGAACTGCGTTCCACAGAGACAGGGCAACACCGTTAACCCCATTTTATCTACAAAGGAAACAGCTGGGGTAGGAGTCACCAACAGGAAAGGCGAAATACACAAAGAACATGGAAAGTTAGAGTTTCCCGAAAGATGCAGCGTGTCAGCTGCACAGAGGCCTCAAGTGCCTGCTTCATATTTACCCAGGTGAGGTCAGTGGGCTGTGAGACACAGGCCAATAATAGAGGCTGCTAGAAGCCCACCCCCTCCCATCCTGCAATTCTTTGACCGAAAAACCAAGCATCTGCTAAAAAAAGAAAAAGAAAGTCTCGGGCTGTGGATTAAAAACAAGTGGGTCCGTCCCTGGCTTTACCATGGAAGAGCCGCATGCCTTGGCTCAAGCCTATGCCTTGTTGCCTTTAAGATGGGGCTTTTGAGGATGGTTTAGGATTTTTGGAGCCTCTGGGGTGTGCCGGGTTTCTACTGGCTGCCAGGGATGCAGACATAGAAAGCGCAGCCTCTGTCCCCGGGCATGCTTGGGTGTCTGGCCAGTGTTCCCGATGGCACGAGGGAGCTCAAGGTTGTTGAATGTGGAAGGGCCAGACCTTGACTGTAACTGCACCTGGAGCGTAACAGGGGTGCAGGAGATGTAAGCAAGCGGTAATCACCACCTGTCTGCTTCCTGTGCTTCACACGGTGACAGGCTCTCCACGTGACAAATTTCTTCCTCCTGGCAACCCTATGAACTAGGCATAAAGGAATGGTACCGTGATAGAAATGCTATCTGAATCCCTGGTATAGAAAAAGAAATGGAGGCCCAGGAGGTTTAAGTCGTGGCCTAAATGCAAGCAACGTTTCACCCATCTTCAAGTCTCGGGCTCTGAAATGCTCTTCCTTTCCTTTTTGAAATGGGACACCATGATTTTTAGGAGAACATCACGATAGCCCTTCTCTTTTCTCTGCCCATCAGCTAAAAATGGGATTTTTAAACCTATTTACTTATTTCATGTAAAGATGCCCCAGATCTGGGTTGAGAAGCATGAACACTTAATTGTCTGCTACCTTAGAAAGAGAGAGACAGACAGACAGAGACAGAGATAGAGACAGAAAGAGAGACAGAGACAGAGACAGACAGGGACAGACAGAGAGAAAGAGTATTCATGGTCTGTTTAAAAAATATATTTGGGAAAAAGAGAAAATATATCTGTGGACTAAGTAAATGCTCACTCAGTTTGAGACTGCTTGTGACACAGCTTTACAGATAATTGGTTAGAATAGAATGCGTTGCTGTAACTAAGGACAGTGGAGTTCTTAAGAAAAGTGCGGAGAAAGTGCAGACGTAGACGCATTCACAGTCTGCAGATCCGAGACAGAGTTAGTGGCTGTCAGCAGTGGGACCCGTGTCACAAGATGTGCAGTGGTGCTGCTGGTGACCCTCGAGCTGGCTTTTGCTGCTCTGGAAGTCGCAGATTTCCCATCACTGGCTTATCAACTCCTTTGAATCTAACTTGATGTGCAGAAGATGGAGTTGATCACAACCCATGAATCTGTGACACATAAAGCCTACAAAACTCCTCTCTTGCTTGTGTTATTTGTTTAACTGGTTGATTTTTCTTTGGAGGAGGATCCTGGAGATGGAAACTAAGGCCTTCACAGTAAGCTATATCCCCAATCCATGTTGTTTTGTTTTGTTTTGTTTTTGAGACAAGGTCTTGCTAAGTCACTAAATTGCCCAGATTGGGTTCAGAGTTGTGAACCTTCTGCCTCAGCCTCGCAGAATGCTGGATTTACAGGCATGCACCACCACACCTACGTCTCTCTTGTGTATTTGCTCATTCTCTTTTGTCTTGATTCCTTACGTGCACTGCCTGTCCCTGAACGCAGCTTCTCTAATACGTTGTGCTGGGTAACCTAGGTTCCCTCACTCTCCACAAGCCCAAGGGGTGCTGTGATAGACATCCTCATCCTCGATCCTTTCTGGATAGGCCTGGGGATAAACTTTTCAGGGCAGGTGAGTGAGGCTCTCAATCATAGAGAACATAAATTCTTAATTTCACAAATTACTGCCGGGCTTCCCTTTGTTCAGAGTAGTTTGTACCCATCCATACTCCCTCTGGCGGGAGAAAGGAGCCTGTTGTAGAGTATTCCTAACACTCTGCATTCTCCCAAAGTTAGAATTGGGTCGTTTATTTTTATTTACTTCACCAGTCTGATGAGGATGAAGGGGTATCTTGCTTGTATTTTTAATGTGCATTTCTTTTATAACCAATGAATGTATTTCTTTATACCCTGATGCTACTCCAGTGTCCACATAATCAACACACCCTTCCCCCAATTTCTACTAGGACTCCTGTCTTTTCCTGATGTGCAGTATCAATTTGCACATTGTGGATGCCGACCTTGCACCCCCTCCTGGGCCCCACCACAGCTGTCGCGGGCCGCCTTCCTCTCTCTGCCCCCTGCTTTCTCCTGCCGTCAGTTCAGTTCCCCCTTTCTCGTTTGGATCCTTAACTGCTCTAACTGTCAGCTATGTAAAGACTCCGTAGTTCTTCTTTTCCATGTCGTGAGTTACTACTGTCCACAGACCCTTTTCTCCACTGACACTTTTACGTCACTTTTCTGAGATGGGGTAGAAGGGTCTCTTCTGGGACAAGCACGGCCAGAGACTCCCCTGTGACTTGGGTCCACGTGCACAAGTGCACATCTTACTAAGCTCCCTGTGCACTGGAGTCTGGTTCTGAGATGGAATGGGCTCCCGTGGTCCACTCTATTGCGTTTCCTTTTATTTCCTGATCACGTTTCGTTCATACACACTTGTAATTCCATACTCCAGATGAAATTTTGATTGTTTTGGCAATCAAACTCATTGGCAAATCTGGGGACATTGTGTAAACAGTAGCAGGTACAGTAGGCATACATGCTAGGTCTCAGTTTTATTATGAATGCAGTCAAAGTCTGTTCGTTAATATTATGCTTGATTTTTTTGAGCAATTTCTTTCCCTTTTGTAATATCTATTGTACGTTTTGGGTTTTATTTACTCTTTTATGTTCTTACACTAGGGAAACAATACGATGTTTACATGTGTGTGTCCAATTTTTTCACTTATGAATATGGTGTCTAGGTACATCCGTTTACCCATAAAAGCCTCGAGTTTTTGTCTACATTGTTGATATTTTGCTATTGTCCTTTTTTATTCTCTTTAAAATAAAAAAGAAGAAAATATTACGCTTGATGTAGGTTTTTGATGTTATAACCATCATCAACTTTACAGAAATCCCCTCTGTGTCTGTGGTGTTGAGCTGCATTTGTTTGCTTTTATCATGACGTGCTGGATCAAATGACTGCCTTTTTAGTATCTACTGAGAAAATTCCACCACGAACCCTTTTTAGTTCATTACTGTGGTGCATTACATAGACAGACTTTTATAGAATAAACCTTATTTGATAATATATTCATTTTGAGTAAATTATTAGGTATGGTTGGCTCATAGTTTATTTTTCTATCTATATTAGTGAAATGGGACAATTTCATTACTTATACTATCATCTCCCTTTGAAATCAAGATTATAGTAGCCTTGTGCAAAAATGTTATAGCTTTCCTTGTTTCATAGTTTCTGGAATAACATATAGAAAATAGGAAACATTCTTTTCTACTTTTCATTTCTCTGTGTTTGACTTACTGATCTTTTCCCAACTTCTGGGTTGAACACTGAACTCATTTGTTTTCAACTTTCTGTTTCCTGGTAAATACATTTAAAATGAAATATTTCTAAGCACTATTCTAACCATGTCCCATTAATCTGATACAATTATTTTCTTCACTATTGTTCAGTTTTAAATTTTCACTATAGCTTTCTCAACAATCCAAGAGTTTTAAAGAACATATTATTTAAATTTAAAGTATTTGAGATATTTCTTCTATTCCTTTTTAGTCCACCAATTTACTGTTTACCTGCAAAATCTAAGTCTCTTTCCCTACACCTATTCCAATGCAATGGAAAGTTGCACCCATTGGTATTGATAAATATCAACAAGTAAATTCAGATTCACCAAGACCGGACATCACCTGAGCAAGTAAACAAGCCTGCTGAGTTAATGTTCACAGTGCCAAGGCCATCAGCATTGTCCAGGACAAATGGAGGGCACGTTTGCAGTCTATACTTGGGTTTGCCCACTTGTGGGTAGTGATACCTAAGTGACTGGGAAAGGGATCAGGTCTTACAGGAGCTCAGCTCCCTGCTTTGTCCCGGCTTGAGGAACAGGAGACCAAGTTAATCTGGACAGAATCCCGCTTAGAACACATGTGAGGCCGGCATGATATGTTCACCTTAGTCCCACACTGCAGTCTGGTGAAAAGAGTCTCTCAGTCTGAACAAACTCCCCACTTACCATTCAGTGTCCTGAAGCTAACATAAACCACTTGAGCCAAGAACATTTATAAATTCATTACTATGGGACCAAGACAGAGTCTTCAATCTCCTATGAGAATTTATAAAATTTAAAAATTTTCACCAGTGTAGAGGTAGAAATACACCTCATTATAGTTTAAATTAGGATGTCTCTGATTTTGAGCAGTGTTGCCAGGGATATAGCTCAGCGGCACAAGTGCCTGCCTGGCAAGTGCAAGGTCCTGAGTTTGATTCCCGGTACCAAAAAACAAAACAAAATGAAAAAAAATTGAGCAATATTTCCACACATTTAAACAGAATTTTCATTTCCATCTTGTGCACTGTTTCTGCATTGGGTAATGCTCTTGTCCCGTAGTTTTGAAATGACCAGGCAGGATACAGACCAAGGCATCAGCCCTAACCCCCACCTACCCCTAGGTGCACTCAAGCATGGAAGATACTTGGTCTTCATGGAGACAGCTAGAGCTGTAAACTGGTGTTGGTGTCTTCTGTTATATATATATAAAAAAAATGATTCTGATGACTTTTCTAATGCAACATTTTATATGTGCCTTGAAGATTCCCCTCCGGAGGCTTTTAGACGCTGCTCCACGGCCTCTGACGGTCTCACTGCATCATCCAGCCTATCGCAAGAGAAACATACCTCTGTCCTGCCAGTGGTGGGATTCAGCTTGGTCTCACCATGGCCTGTGTTCAACAGTCACAGACGCTTCCTAGTTTCTTGCCTTTATCTGTGAGTTAGACACCATCCCCACATCCCGCAAGTTCCAGAGAACGTAGGCGGAAATCTGACGTGTTCCATTTCTCTTCCCTGAACTGGCTAAGGTGAGGAGAAGGACCCTATACCTCCTCTGCAATGGAAAGAAAAGAAATGTGGTGCCATACTGGCAAATCTGTTTCTAGTGATCATCTCTCCTTTAAGTCATCGTTTTGGTTTCCCGGTCTCCCTTTGTAAATCCTTAAAGTGAGGGCTGAGTCTATAGCTGCAAAGTGAGTTTTGCACAGAAAGTCTCAAGGGCTTAAATAGCGACAATGAAGCAATCACATTCGACGTAGTATCAGAGTAGTAACTAGGCTTAAGGGTTTCAAGGCTATTTCTTTGAATATATAACTAATTTTATGCATTTACGCAGAATTTAGAAAAGAGGACCATTGGCAGGTGATTCCAATGATATTTCTACATTTGGGAACACATTTTCAGGGATACTTGCACAGCAAACAACATTGGAAGCTAGAGATAATTTCTTCCTCTGAATCAAAGAGAAACTGCCAGACCAATATAAGAGAGAACACCTCCATCCCCAAAGAGATTCCCAGATAATAAAGTCATCACCCTCTCTCCAGAGAAAATATGCTCACAATCCAAGGTGAGATAATGCCTGTCTCTGGAGAGGAGGATGGGGAAGTTGCCATTGGCCCTACTTAAGATCTATGTCCTAATTCCAGCGCTCCCAGCTGTGTGCTCAGCATCCACCTACATCCGTTCTGCACTGATGTCATTAACGGCACTAGGGGACCAGGCAACCCAGTGAAAGCTTGGAAGTCACGCTGGTATTGCTTCCTGAACAATAAAATATCTATCACAGAACAAAATACGAGCACCTCTTCCAACGAGGCCCCACTTCTCAAAACCGAGCCAGCTGCAGTGCCCCATGGTCCAATTACTTTCCACAGCATCACTTCTGAGTGCATGAGACTTTGAGGAGAGATCCAGATACAACCATAACATTCCATGCCTGGACCCCAAAGATTCATGTACATCTCTTTATATAAAATGCATGTAGTTCATCTCTAAGAGTTGCTAAAACAGTTCCAGCAGTGCTAAAAAGTCCAAGTGCAAAATCTCTGAATTTTAAGGCAAATCCTTAGGTGTGAGTCTCTACAAAACTTTAAAACACTAGTGACATACAGTGACACAGGGTAAACGTTCCCATTCCAAAAGGGAGGAATGATGAATAGAGACCAATGGTACCTCCCGGATGCAACAGAAGGGCACAAACATCTACCAGCTCCAAGCCAGAGCTACATTTTACTTTGCCTTGGCATTCGGCAGCAGAGGCAAGGAATAACCCACCACCCTATTCCTGGACAAGGACAGTGCTCAGGCAGAGACAGGGGCAACCAGATCCTGTGAGTGTGGACATTAAATCAACAATCCACTTGAACACACCCCACACCCCAGCCTACACCCAGCAGATTCCAGAGGACTGGTCATAGAAGCAAGGACATGCCTTGGACTGGATGATATCCAGTCCAGGATGAATGATCAGAAGGCCCTCTGACTTAAGGAGTGTACCCCACAAACCCACAGGACCGAAATCTAAGCAAGAAAATTGTGATTGGCTGATCCCAAGGCCACAGTTCTTGTGCAGATCCCATTCTTTTAAAAACACAGGAATGTTTTCTTTGACTCAATCTGTTTTTATTTTTCTATTTTTTATTATTTTTAACTTTTTTTTTTCCCCAGTACTGGGAATTGAACTCATGACCTTATACTTGCCAGGCAGGTGATGTGCCACTGAGCTAAATCCCTAGGCCCCTATTTTTATCTTTTATTCATCAGGACTTTTGGGGGATTGGAGCTTTTTTATGTTTCCCCCTCTTTTTAGTTTCTTTTCTCTTGCTTAATTTTTTGCCCTTTCAACTTTTTTCTCTTGCTTGTCTTTCTTTTATTTTCTGTATTTTGCTTTGCTTACCTTTTTTCTCTTTCTTGTTCATTTTTTCCTGCAAATATCTCTAACACTACTAATTTCTCTTTACTCCTCAAAAGAACCCCCCTAAAAATCAAAAGAACCCCCTATCTCACTTTTCTCTCCTCTTTCCAATATTCCATTGATTAATTTTTCAAATTTTGCTTGTTTCATTCTCTGGTTCCTCCCCTTCTACCTCTACCTACTATTAAACTACTAAGTTTTATGAATGTCTAGGTGTCCAGTTAACTTTGTGTTACTGTTGTTGAAGACTCTTCTATTGTTAGTTGAGATAAAATTGCTGCATTTAGTAGATATTTACTGTAGGTCAATATTTGGTTTGTTTCAGTGTTCATACTATAATGGTAGATCTCTTTTCTATGGCGAAGGGTGGTACACTGTTGGTTCTAGGGATTCTCAATACTCAGTTTATATTTGATGCTGATTTTTTACACTAAGCAAAGGGATATAGATATTGTTATTAATTGATTTTCTTGGAATGCCAATATATGGGTGATCATGGGGTCATTGACAATGTCCCATTCCTGGAAAATTGAGTATTGGGTCAAGTACACTACAAGCCCCCATTCCAAGTAAACAGAAGTAGCTGGATCCTAGGACACAGGTAAAGGCTAATAGCAATGCTCAAGAGATAGCACTGAAAATCAGACATTAAATAAAGAGGTCTCCACAGTGGAAATGAAGCTTTTCCCTACAATCAACTCACAAGCCTCAGCATAAAAACAAAGTAAAAGAAAAATAGAAACATGAGATAACAAGCCTGCAAAATCCCTCCCCAAACCCCCAACTCTCACAAGACTAATCAATAGGGCATCAAAGGGGAAGAAGCCAAAAGTTGCACACCCAAATTATTGAAAATGATATTAGAGAAGATAAAAAATAGATCAATAAAGTATATGACAAGCTCACAGAAGATACAAGTAAACAGGTATTGGGCTAAATAAAATGATCAGTGAGTCTACAAAAGACATGAATAAAAAGCTTAGTGCTAAGCAAAACAATGCAAAACAGGAACAATCAGATAGAAAAGAATTCGAGTCCACAAAAAAGCTCCAAATAGAAATTCAGGAGACTAAAAATTCTATCAGAAGTATGGGGCAGTAGAAATGACCAGTGTGAAGACAAAGTGTCAGAACTAGAAGACAGAGCTGCTATCAGTGACCAATTAATGTGAGATACCTTAGAAGCAACAATAGAACATGAAAAATAGGTCTAACAGCTACTAGGTAACACAAAAAAGACTAATTTAAGGTTAATTGGAATTAGTGAAAAATCAGAAGAGAGCACAAATGGCGTATAAAATCTGATTAATGACATAATAGCAGAAAACTTTCCAAATACGGGAAAATAATTTAACATACAGTAAGTGAAGCATGTAGAATTCCAAATAGCCAAGGGTCAGAAAAGAACCTTTACACAGAACATCATAGTCAACATCCTAGAAGTGCAACACAAGAACATAATCTAAAAGCAATTAGAGAAAAGCAACAAATGAATGTAAACTCACTGCAGCAGACTTCTCAACACAAACCTTAAAGGCTAAGGAGGGCTTGGAGTGAAGTGTTTCAAGGCTTAAAAGAAAACAATTTTCAACCTCAATTAGCAACCTGGTACATCCTGCAAAACTATCCTTCAAAATTGATGAGAAAATAAAGTATTTTCACTATAAGAGCTCCTAAAGAAATTCATGACAACCAGCACTACAAAAAATTCTCAAGGATATCATAGAAAGAAACAATGGCAAAGGGTACAGTGAAAAAAATGACAGTGGGAAAAGGTCTAATAGAATGAATACAACAGGTAGTTAGGTGGAAGGGAAAGATAAGGAATCAACAACAGGAAAATAAGGCAATCACAAGAATAAGTCAACACTTAGGAGTAATAAATTTTAATGTGGATGGTTTCAGTTCTCCCAATTAAAAGACACAGACTTTCAGAATGGATCAAGGAATAAAATCCAATGGTATGTTCTGTATAAGAAACACATTTAACTCAAAAAGAAACTCACTGAGTAAAAATCAAAGAATGGAAAACAACATTCTTTGCAAGGAGAATTTAAAAAATCAAGGTGCAGTAATCTCATATTCAGACAAAGTAGACATCAAGCCAAAACTGATCAAAAGAGGCAAAGATGAGCATTGTGTATTAGTTAAGTGAACAATCCAATAGGAAGAGATAGCAATTATTGATATATATGCACCAAGTAATGACATATCTAACTTCACAAAACAAGTGCAACTGGACGTAAAAGACAGGCAAACATAAATATAATTATAGTGGGGGACCTTAGTACCTCACTCTCACAAATAGATCAACTAGGTGAAAAGTCAACAAAGGAAGATCAAAGTTGAACCAAAAGTTCTAAAAAATGGGCTTAAGAGATATCTATAGACTGTTCTATAGAACAACAAAGAAACACACATTCTTCTAAGAATTCATATTCTTCTTGTACGTGAAACTTTCTCCAAAATAGACCACATACTAGCCAACAAAGCAAGCATAAGTAAATGCAAAAGAATTGAAATTTTCTCATGCATATTATCAGATCATAGTACAATAAAACTAGAAATTAACAACAAAAGAAAACACAGAAATTATGCAAAGGCATGCAAATTAAACAATGCACCCTTCCATAATGAGCTACAGAAGAAATAGGGAATAAGATAGTTTCTAGAACTAAATAATAATGACAGTACAACATACCAGAACTTATGAGACACAATAAAAGCAGCCCTAAGAAGGAAGCTTATAGCTATTAGTGCTCACATCACAGAAACAGAGAAAACACCAGTAAAAAGCCTAATGATGCACTTCAAAGTCCTAGAAAAACAGGAATAATCTAAACCCAAAGATAGTACAAGGAAATTACAAAAATCAGAGCAGAAATCAATGACCTTGAGAAGAAAAAATACAAAGAATCAATGAATTGAAGAGTTGATTCTTCAAAAGAATAAACAAAATAAACAAAACCTTAACCAATTAAACAAAAAAGACCCTAATCGATGCAGTTTAAAATAAAAAGGTTAAATCACAATAGGCCATGCCAAAATAAAAAAGATTATTAACAACTACCTTGCAAACCTGTATGCCAATAAATTGGACAATTCAGGAAAAAAATAGATGGATTCCTAGACATATATGAATTACCAAAACTGAACCAAGAAGATTAAAAACCCTGAATAATCCGTTAATAGAGAATGAAATTGAAGAAGTAGTAAAAAAGCTACCAACTAAGAAAAGTCCAAGTCCTGCTGGATTCACAGTTGAATTTCAGGGACCATCTAGCACAGATATTCTTCAAGCTCTTTAATGAAATTGAAAGGGAAAGAGTACTCCCACAGTAATTCATAGAAAGTACCACTACCCAATTCCCAAACCAGACAAGGATCCAACCAAAAACAGAACTAGAGATCAATCTGTTTAATGAATATAGATGCGAAAATCCTCAATAAAATACTGACAAACAATGCAATGAATTACCAAAAAGATTATATATCATGATGGAGTAGGCTTCATCCCAGGGATGTTCCATCACACAAACAAGAAGCAAGGACAAAAATCACATGATCATGTCAGCAGATGCAGAAAAACATCTGACAAAATCTAAATCCTTTCATGATAAGGATGCTAAATAAAATACATATAGAAGCACCTTATCTCAACATGATAAAAGTCATTAGTGACAAAGAGACTGCCAACATCCTGCTGAACTGGGAAAAGCTGAAAGCTTTCCCTTTAAAATCAGGAAAACACAAGGACATCTGCTTTCACTATTCAACATACTACACAAAAAACTAGTAAAAGTAATTGGGCAAGAAAAAAGAGATGTGTATAGAAAAGGAGGAAGTCAAATTATCGTTATTTGCAGATGACATGATCCTCTACACAGAAGACTCAAAAAAATCTGCCAAAAGACCCATAGAATTAAATACCACATTCTGTAATGTAGCAAAATACAAAATCAACTACAAAAATCAGTGGTGCTCTTGTACAAAAATAATGAACTAATAAATCAAGGCAAAAGACCATTCACACTAGAACCAAGAAGAATCACTTAGGAATTAAACTAATTAAGGAAACACAATACACACAGCCTGGAATTTAATTGTCAATAGTGTGCTTGTTCCCAACTGAAATCTTCTGAGCCTGGCCTTTATTGTCTGCATTTCAATCAGCATTCTGGTCTTCTGCACTCTCACCAGAATCTCCCATCAAGCTCAGCTTGCAGCATTCTAGGGCTTCTCCAGCCATCATCTTCAAACCTTTCCAGACTTCTTCTGTGAACCACTTCTGAAAGCTTCTGAACTGCATGGTTGGATAGCAGTCAAAGCCACAACCTCACTTTTCTGGCACCAAACTAGTCTTAGTCACTTTCCTCGAGATACAATACCCAAAATGTACAATTTAAGGGGGGAGTCTATGGACATTTGAGTCCATGATCTGCCAGCTCCAAAGAAACAGCACGGCAGAGGGGAATGACAGTGGAACACCTGCTCACTTCACGGCAGTTAAGAAACAAGACTGAGGGGTGGGACCAGGGAGGAAGATGTGACTTTCCAGACCATGTCTCCGGTGACCCACCTCTTTTGACCAGGCTCCACTTCCTAACAACTATCCAGTTATAGTGTCTATGATCCAATCACCTTCTGAAAGCCTTGCCTCTGACAGGGTGAGATTTTTAGGGGACATTCAGACATAAACCAGAACAGAGGCACACATTTCTTCCATTTTCTCCTTCTGGAAGGTTGGAATGCAAAAATATTGGTTAGTGCATGAGCAGCCATATTGGATTATAAGAAATTTAAGAACGGAAGCCATGCTTTGCAGAGGGTCAATATAGAAGGAATCTAGTTCCTGACTCTAGGGAGAATCCCTGCAGCCACCTTCAACTGTTGACTTGGGCTTTGATATATGAGAAAAACTAACTTTTGTTTTGCTTAAGCCTATTATTTTGAAGTTTCTGTCACTCATAGATAAATCTAACCCTATCTCTGTAAGGCACAAAGGAATGATAATCAAAATGGCATTATCTGTCTGAGAACTACTCTTTCTTTCTTTGTTAGAATTTAGAGAACAATACAATGTCTGTTGCAGAAATCCAGGAAGTCCCTGCTGTGCAAGACCAACCTGGCCCATGAGCTTCCTCAGAATCTCCTTTCCACAGCATCTTTCTTTTTAGTTTTCTTTCCTAGACAGATGATCCAGAAATCTCAAGGCTCATATCTACCAAAGCCCATGCAAACAAAATGGAATTAAGGTATGAAGTCATGGTTATTAGAAAATAAGATTTAGGGATGACTATTCCGGGAATTCTTAGCAGAGCTTAGCATTACATTGGCTCATAATAAAATCAATTAGTAAATCAAGTGCATTTGATCAAAGGTCTATTAAATGAAAATAATAGGCATGTATGATCTGAACCTCCTGGAACCATTACACTGCATCTCTTCTTGGCAGCATCAGCATGAGATCACCAAGCCTTGTCTTCCATGCATGTGTTCATTCAACAAATATTTGTTGGATATATATTTTCCAGGCACTGATCTAGACCACTGGGACCAAGAGAGTCAAGGCCACTCCTGCTACTGATTCCACATTTTATTAAGAGACATGAGCTGTAAACACAGGGATCAAAACAAAATAGATGCAAAATGAAAACATTAATAATAATTCAGAAGAAATAGTTTTCAAGAAGTATTATAAGGGACTATTGGGGGAGGCTAGTTTCAGTGAGATGTAGGGGGAAGACCTGGTCAACAAGGTAAAGCGTTTTAGTTTATTAGTTCATGTGTGCAACACACAAGGTTTATATTCCAGTGGAAAGTTCATAACACACCCCAACTCCCTTTGTTCAGCTCCTTTCCCTTCTCCCCCTCCCCCATCCACCCACCCCTTGATCCCCTTTCTTTTTTTGGTACATGTTCGCAGTATATAATGTTTACCTTCCTTGTGTGGAGTTGGTGTCTGTACATAACACACCCCAGTTTCTTTCTTTCATCTCTATGCCTTTCCTCTCTCCACCTCTTGGTCTCCTACCCCTTGGAGAACAAGGTAACATTTGAGCTAAGAACTGAACTTTGGAAGGGTTTCAGATGCAAAGATCTGAGGAGAGAGGATCTCCAGTAGAGGGAAGAACTCTACAAAATATCAAAAATACAAGTAACTGTATATCTCAGCCAGTTGTGCCTAATAAACGGGAGAAAATTGCAAGCTGAATTGAGAGAAATGAGCAAGACAAGTCTATATAACTCATTCTCTATAAAGGCAGCTCGTACACTCTCAAGAGATGATTTTTCAATAATTTTTGCAGGCTGATGGCTAAACACAGCCATGATTAAGACTTAATTATGTAAACTTGCTATTGAATAAATCATATTAAAAACAAATGTAATAAATACTCAAAAAAATTACTTCCTAGTCATTTTACTACATTTTATTTCTACCCGTGCTCTTACAGTTATTTACATTCACTGAATTAAATGATAGAAAGATCACATGACAATGCACCACAGCAAGCTCTTTCCAGTTGTGGGTTCAGTGACATCCTCTGGGAAGCTTGACATCTGCTACAGTGTGAATGTGAATATTTGCACTGGGGACATGAGCAAACACTGTAAATCAGGAATGTCTATTTGTTTTGGTGGAGTAGGGTGGGCAGGTTGCTGAATATTTCACACCACCCCACTGGTTATAAACTGTGGTAACAAAGCCACAAGTAGAGTTACACCCAGATGCCTCAGTGTGCAGGACAATGATATCGTTCAGGAACCAAAGATGCTTAGGGACAGAGCAGGCTCAGCCACTGACTAACACAGCAGGGACATTAACTTCAAGCAGAGAAAGGTAAGGGTTGTCTAAAGAAAACTCCAGAGTCAAAGCTGGGAGATGATACTACGTATAATGGCAAGGCTCAGGAGCAAGGGGTGGTATTTGGTATAGTTTGTGTAAGTGTCCCCCAGAACCTCACGTGTTGAAGGCTTGGTCCCTAACCCACCCATGGTGCTATGGAGAGGCAGCAGAAACTTGAGGGAGTGGCGTCCAGATAAAGGAAACAGGTCATTGGAGGTGTGCCTGTGAAGGGGATATTGGCTTCTGGCCGCTCCTTCTCCTTTTTCTCTCATTTGATCTGGGCCACCATGAGGTAAGCAGTGTCCTCTGCCATGTTCTCCTGCCACGGATGTATGCCCCATCAAAGATCCAAAAATAATGGGAAGAACCAACCATGAACTGAAACCTCCAAAACCGTGAGCCCAATGAACCTTTCCTCTTTTTAAATTGATTACTTCAGGTGCTTTGTCACAATGATGAAAACCCGATTAACACCACCCTCAATTGGTCAACCCATGTGCCACCTCTTCTAAGAAGCTTTCTCTGACTCACTGCACCTCATCAAAAGTAGTCACCCCTCCTTGGCCCAAACAGCACCCAGAAATGTCCTCTATAAACTCACAAACTCACCACTGGACTTGTTTTCACCTTCCTGTTTCCTCTCCTAAGTCACAAGCTCTCAAACTAGACAGTCACTACTATTTCCAAATTCCCAAGACTAAGCATGGAGCCTGATACGTATGAAGTGCTTGAGTCTTGGTAGCTTAATCAGAAATGTAGCAAAATGTGAACAAAAGTGTTCAGGGAAAGATAATTCCAAAAATTAAGGAACAAAATAAAATCTCCAGCAATAAGGGAATAATTAAATTCATTATAGTTCATCCATATAATACATGCAGAAGCAAAATATTTAAGGTCATAGAAATATAAGCTCTTAAAATACACAAAGTTAAGCTATCTACTGACAAAACATATAAAGCCTTGTATTCTCCATTAAGTGAATATGTCAGGAAGTACATACCCACAAAAATAAAATGAACCCAGGAGGATAAATTCTGTCTAAATTGTGGGATCAGAGTCACATTTATCAGAGTCGTACTTTGCCATTTAAAATATGAAAGGAAGAAGGTTGCAGTGAAGAAATAGTTTTTTTTAGAGAATTTGCCAATGCCATATTGAATTTTAGTTAGACATAAATGATATATCCTGTGGCCTTACTGTTTCTATTTATTCCTTCTGGAAAGAGAAAGAGACCTATATTTATTTAGCACCTACATATGTATTCAGTACCAGCCACATCTCACATTTTTTTTCTTTTCTTTTTCTTCGTACCAGGAGTAGAACTCAGGATCTTGTGCTTGCCAGGCAGGCACTGTGCCGCTGAGCTGTACCCTTGGCCCTCTACATTTTCCTAGTTCTTTCTACATTCAGTGAGATTTTTAGGGTTGCCATTGTATGGATGAGGAGTCTGAGCGATTGTGGTCTTGTGAGACAAAAAGCAAAAGACCTAGCATAGAGATGTTAGGGCCAGGAGAAATCTCCACTTTCCTCTCTCTCTGGCTCTTGAGGGAAATCAAAGTGCTCAATGGAAAGGGAAGGTGACTTAAACAGCCCTGTCTACTCAGATAACCCTGAGCTTCAGGTTTGACCTTTCAGAAGTTTGTATCTTGGTGGCGGCAGTCGTCACTCATCTAGTAAAAGTCCTGGGAAAGCACACAGCTACTTGATTTCTTGGTAAGACACAGACTTGATCCTGGCTATGGATTCTTCCTCTAATTCTTTTGTGTCTGTCTCATCAGAGAAAGCAGCGGGTTGGACTCCAACATTAAGGAGATATTTGAGCGAATAGAATTGAGATGCATTTATCTAATCTAAAACTTATTTGGCCCATGCTGCAAGACAGGCATTGTCCTAGGTTCCAGGGATATAAGTGCTTCCCTCAGTTCATGTCCTTTTTAGGAAATGAACATTAATTGAATCACAGGAATACATTTAAATGGACAATTGTAACAAGTGCCACAAAGGAAATATACATGATACTCCAATAACTCTTCCCAGAAGTGTTCTCCACCTTACAGTATGAAGTAGAAAATATTTAAATGAAAGAGGAAAGGAAGAACCTGGAACCTTCTGGAATCTTCTAGGCAGAAAGACAGCATGAGCAAAGGTCATGTGGTAGAAAGAATGAAGAACCTGGCTGAAAATGCAAGAATATGCAAGGCTTTGCAGACCCTAGTGAGGAGATCTGCTCTTTATCCTGAAAGAGCTGTTAACCACAGAAGTATGTAATCAGAGGGTGACTGTGGGAAATCTGAATCTGGGCAAGGCCACACTGGCTATAGTAGGGAGAGAGGAGGGGTAGCAAGAGAACTTATGAGTGAGTCCAGGTGCCTGGGTGGGAAATGGCCATGTCACCTTGGCCTAAAGTGGTGCTGATAATGGGGACGAAGAAAATAGAAAGACTGAGAAAATTTTAAGAGATAAAAAAAGGAGTCAATTTAGATATAGTGGGCGAGATTAGGAACAGGCCCAAGATGCTTCCTAGGCTGCTAAGTAGGTAGAGACAATGGCGACCTTGGAGAGAGCACTATTGCTGTTCTGGGAAGATTGGAGAGATCCCTGGGCCAACCACGGAGAGGATGCCTCTGGAACTGGACCTCACCAGGGTATGTAAGTTAAAGAAGTGAACCCAGTATGCCATATTTCTAAAACTGTTTTCTATTTATATTTTACATTTGGATTTGTATGGTATTTTCATGTGCACTGTCTACAAGATAGAGATGAATATTCTCACTCTGAAAAGGAGGACATGGCCTCTTGACAGTGAAGGGATTTACCAAAAGTCATACAGGGCATCTTAGCCCAAATCCAATGGCCTCTTTACTTCGTTCCCTTCATTCATATGTCCATTCATTCATTCAATATTTGTTTGCAACCTGCTCACAGGCATCAGAGACAACCTCAACATGGAGCTAATGAAGCTAAACCTTCAGGGCCCTGTGTCTGAGTTCTCATGCTCCAGGGCTCACAGAGGAACCCTGGAAACGGCTTGACCTGCTTATGGGTCTCCATCTGTTTTGTAACATTTGCCAGAGTCAGATAGCAGCAACAATTCATCTCCCATCTTACAACCAATGGGGCCACGGACACCTTCAAAATCCAGATAAAGGAAGATGAGGCTACATCTTGTGTGCATGTCATGGATGAGGTTCTGTCTCTTGAGACACTTCTGTGGACAGTGAAATGCTTTCCGGTCATCCAGCTGTAAGAAGGGCACTGCTGGGCCCACGGTGTGGTCACTGTCTTCAGCTGGAAAAGTATGGAGCGCATGTGGTACAGGGTCTGCCGTCTTCAAGCCCTGCCCTATGACATCGTTGTTTGTCAGGACTATACTTTATCAGAGACCACAATAAGTGATAAATGCACTACTTTTTCCTTTTGGGATGAAAATTGTGTGAAATCAATTTTTCAGAACTCCCAGATTTGCATGGCACTAGTCCATAGTTCTTCTACTAATAACTGGTATATCGAGGGTGAAATGATGCTCCAAAAGCATCCATGCTACCAAAAACAAAAATAAATTTCAATATTATTTTATAGAAAAAATGAATTATCTTTTCATTGTCTAAGGATAATGCAAGTAACAGTTACAAGATGACCAAAGGGTGGACACCAGAAATATAGAAGAAGCTCCTGTAGTGTATTAGGGAACTTATTAATAAAAATACAGTAAAACCTTTGGTTTGCAAGTGTAATTTTTTCCTCAAACATGCTCATAAGTCACAGCATTTTCATATGAAAGCAAATTTCCCCATAAGAAATAATGGAAACTCAAATGATTCATTCCACAAGAGAAAAATATCCACATTAAAATACAGTTTAATTTAAATTTAAAATACAATTCAAAATAATAAAGAGAGCACAAAGAAAGAAAATATACAGAAAAATAAACAAATGAACCTGCCCTCACCTTTGAAGACGTTTGTAGCTGGTGCGAGGGATGACTTTCATTAACGGCATCCCTACTGCCAATGGGCTCGGTGGAATCTTCCTTTTTGTGCAGCTATGTCTTAGTTACTTTTCTCACTAGTGAGACAAAATACCCAACACCTAAAGTTAAAGGAGGAAAGGCTTACTTAGCTCACAGTTTGTAGAGGTTTCAGTACACAGTTGGCTGGCTCCAAGGCAGGGTGGCATGGCAGAGGGACATAGCAGAGGAGAAACAGTTCATAGCAGGACAAGGAGAAAGCAACCCTATTTTAGTCCTACAAATCCTATCTAGGCTTCCTAGGATATCTTCCTTGGACAGATAGCACTCACACCCAGAGTGGGGCAGCCTTAATCTTAGCATGGCACCAATCCCAGCATCACATCCTTGATCCCAGCAGCACACACCGTGGATCTAGCCACCTCCAAAAAGCCCTACCCATGACCTCATGAGGCCTTGGGCTGGGCGGGGGGGACATCTAGACACAAACTATTACACACTTTAACAAGGAACCTATCCAATGACACTTGGTTTTGCCTCTTTTTGAACACTTCTTAGAAATGTGGCATTGCATCGTCATCAAACAGATCCATCACTGGCACTGCTACAGCCTTATTTGGGTGGTGCATTTCTACAAAATTTTACACTTTTCAGTCTCTCTAACCTTATTTGAAGTGAGGGACTTCTCCATTTTCTCTTCCTCCTGTCCAGTGATATCTCCTCTGTAACCTCTTGTTATTAGGAGACAATTACCCACCATCCTGAAGAGAGAGAGAGAAGAGCCACTGGCTCAGGTGTGTCACGTGATGTCAGGCATCAAGTACTACTTGTATTGCAAGACACCACTCATTTTGTCAAGGTAAAATGTGTGAGGAATGCTTGCTCATCTTGGGAACCCTTGCAGAACAAGTTACTCACAATCCAAGGTTTGACTGTATGGTGGTCCTTTATCTGGAATTTGTGATACCTTGAGATGTTTTAGTAATGGACACTTTCCTCAGATTTCTATTTTAAAGACACTTTCATTTTTTTCTGCTTGATTTTACATTTAAATAGATCTTATTCCTTTTCTTAAAGAAAGTCCCAGAGTTTTACAAACATCAGGATTTCCAAGTTTAAGTCCACCCCCCACACAGGAACTATGGGAACCAGGCAGGAAAGTACTCCCCCCGACCCCGTGCTGCTCACCTGCAACTTTAGTCTGCGGAAGAGCAGAGAATAAAAGCAGCTGCAGAAGCGGAGTGGACAAGTGGGGGCCTGGGACAACACAGCAGGGTCCTGACTGGCTCTAGGTGGTGGTGCTTGGGGAAAGAAGGTGATTCCCGAGGGAAAGGATTTTTTAAGTGGAAAGTGTACCCCGAATCTCACACAGTGGTAACAGGAGTTTCCACGCAGTGGTCTAAGGTTCATGGAGTACTCCTGGGCAAAGTTTTGATCACCTCAGTTTGGGAGCCCTTCTTCCTCTGTCACCTCCCCGGAATTCCCTTCCCTGGCTTCCCTGGACACATCCAGTAGCCCAGCCTTCACTCTCCCTCTGCACACCGCTGTTGTTCTGGTTTTGTTTCAGAATTGCGTCTTGCTTGCCCTCTTGGACAAAAAAGGAACATGATGTGAACTCCCTGAAAACAGCTGCTGAACATTTGTTTACTCTTTGTGCCTTGGAATGTCTCGTCTGCTTGGCCTGGGTAAGTAAACCACACATGCTTATGCAGCAATGTTTATTAAGCTCCTATCTGGGGTAGGCCTTGTTCTGGACACCAAGACCCACTAGTAAATGACATGGACACAGTCTCTGCCCTCCTGCACTTTCCATTCTAGAGTTTGTTGAAGGAATGCATGAGTGTTGATGTACGTGATGAACCAACTCATGAAGAGCATTGTTAGGAAAAGGGGGTAAGGTAGTCAGAGTCTGTCCCCTGCAGTCCAAACTCCATAGCTCTATACTTACATTAGGAAAGGGGGTAAGGTAGTCGGAGTCTGTCCCCTGCAGCCCAACCTCCATAGCTCTATATATTTTACAGATATGATGGTGTCACTTCTCTGCTTAAATTTTCCCAGTCCATCACTCAAAATATTTGTCTGCCAATCAAAACTTTCCATAGCCCCGACCTCCTGCCCAACCAATCCATCCCTTCAGCACTCAGCAGCTCATGGTCCCTGCCCTTTCCACTCTGTCCTTCCTCCCAAATTTGTGAAAATATTAAAGGGGAGTTTTGACACATTAAGAGCCCCCCTTGCATGACACTATCAATATAAACTAAATATTTATTAAGTGCCTCAAACAGGTTCTGTGTGCTCCTTGGAGAAAAGACCTGAGGCTAGAGAAAAGTCCTTGAGGCTAGAGAGTCACATAAAAATGTCACTGGTGATGCGAGGTGCCATGGTTTAGGTCTAAAATGTTGCCCCAAATCCCACATATTTGGAAGGTGATTGGCTCATGGGGGTGCTATACTGCTAAGTGGATTCACCCCTGGATGAGTACACAGCTAAATTTGGTGTTATAAGGTGGGTGTAGTTGCAGATGGGTCATTGAGGGTTGCAGCTGGATAGATGTCTTGGTTACTTTTCTGTTGTTGCTGAGACAAAATACCTGACACCCAAAATTAAGGAAGGAAAGGTTTATTTACCTCACAGTTTGTGGAGGTTTCAGTCCATACTTGGCTGGATCCAGGCAGAGTGGCACATGGCAGAGGGCAACTGTTCATAGTGGCAGAAAACAGCAAAGCAACAAGAGTGAAAGGGCTTGCATGGCTCTGCCCCTGTGACTGCATGAGGCTTTGGGGGGACATCCAGACACAAACCATAACAATGGGTATGTTCTATCCTTGGCTCTTCCCCTCTCTCTGCTTCCTGTCCACTGTGAGCTGAGCAACTCTCCCCTGCCAGGCCCTCCACTGTGTTGTTTTGGCCTTGGAGCCAGTTACCATGGACTGCACCCTCTGACACTGTGAGTTAAATGAAGTTCTCTTCCTTTAAGCCATGGTTGTTATCCCACTGACAGAAAAGTGACCAACACACGAGATAATCCATGCCAATGGGGAAATGAGACTAGTGACATGCAAAGACAAAAAGGATAGTTTCTTAATCCACTAAATTAATTTAAAATGTTTTGCATGGCACTTGCTTTGTCCAAGAGTCATACACCTTATACTGCTAATCAGCTTTGCTGCTAACAAGTCCATTCATTCATTTAACAAGCATTCATTGAGCCCTTACCTGGTCCCAGACACCCTGTAGAGTGCTGAGTATGCAAATCAGGGTAAAGCAGAGCCCTCACTATGGAGCTTGGAAGGCATGGGGCACTCACTCTAAGGACAGGGGAGGCTATGGGGAGGTTTTGAGTTTGAGGAACAGGATGGAAAAGATGAATTTGCCCGGAATGTATCTTTCCAGTCCAAGTCTGAGTCCCCAGGAAGGGGAAGCCTGAAGCCCCGGCAGAAAGCCAGTCAAGAGGGAGATATTCTTCTTCACTCAGCCCCTTTTCTTCTGTTCAGGCCTACAGCAGAGTAGATGGTGTTCACCCACATGGAGAAAGGCCATATGCTCTGTTCTGTTTACTAATTCAAGTGTCAGTCTCAACCATAAACACCTTCAGAAGCACACACACAGATAGGACAATGTTTAACCGCATATCTGCGTGCTCTGAGACCCAGCCAAGATGACACAGAATGCTGGCCATCCCCTGAGGACTCCGTGGAGCAGTGGACCTCAGAGAGCTGAGAAATGCAGGAGTCTCAGGTGCAGATGACTGTCAGGAATCCGGTTGAGGGTGAAGGCGGTTGTAAGTTCGAGGCTGCCTTTTCTAAAGGATGCACAGGTATTTTGTATGTTATGGGTTATGAGCTAATCAAACAAATTCTCTGCACTGAGTTGGGGAGAAGCAAGACGGAAAGAAGCAGAGGAGGGTTGGGGAGGCAGAGCAGCAGTGAGGGTGAGGAGGAGCCAGAGGCTGGAGCGGCAGGGTGGGAAATGGAAAGCTGTGAACTCCAAGGGAGACCTATTCCAGGTGAAGACAGAGAGCAAAGGTGGCGCACGCCTGTAATCTCAGCACTCAGGAGGCTGAGGCAGGAGGATTGATGTGACTTAAAGTCAACCTGGGCTTCCTAGTGAGACTCTCCCTCAAAAAATGAGAGAGAGGAAGAGAGAGACAGAGACAGAGACTGAGCCTGAGACAGAGAGAGAGAGAACAAGATTGAAAGGGACAACTTAAGAGGAGTGGAAATCACGGCCTGGAGTTGCCCCTCTTGCTAGCTGGGTGTTCACATGGCCTGTTCCTTCCCTCTGCCAGTTGCTGACTGTCAGGGCCAGCGTGAAAAGCCGCGGCTGTCACACCTTCTTCATTCCCCTCCTCACTGCGGCATCCCTCTGTCCTTCTAGGGCAAGAGCAGCTTCTTTACCAGCAGAGATGCGCTCCTGGCCTGCTGGGGTGGAAAGTGTCTCACCGCCCACAACGCTGGCCCCAGGGTCAGGCCCCGCGACGTGGAGGGACGGCTTCGTAGCTTGCTTAAGAAACAAGTCCTGCAGGTGGACCTAGAGTAAAGCTTCCCAGTCTGAATTTTCAAAGCACCTCAACATATTTGTCATGACAGCACCGTGGGGAACGCGACACGGGCGGCATGATGTTCTACGGATGAACTGAACGTTATGGAACAGAATGCATAGCATCGAACCCACTTGTGCTGCGTGGATCCAAATTGCAGTTTTCACAGTTCTCGCTGCAGTTTGACAAACGGCCGGCAGGTGGCGAGCGACCCACACAACCCTCAAGGGAGGGTTTCATAGATTCCCAGGTCCCTAAATCCCTGATGAGAAGCTGCCGGGAGCATCTTGTTTCCCCAGCAGAGCTGTTGCCCTGCTACCCAGGGCTCAAGTCTTACCGAACCCATGTCTCTGCCCTCTGGCTGCAGGAAGCTAGGAGCCTACGCCACCAGAAGCACCGCCTGGCATCCAGGGGCTGTGACCGCATCCTGGCCTCTAGGTTTGGGCTGGAAAAGAACAGCGAGAGATGCGCGTTTCAACAGGGAAGTGGCTGACTCCAGAGTCTGGGGCCATGCCTGTACTGACTGCCGAGGCGGCAGGCACACTGCTCCGTGCCCGCACTTCGCAGCTGGAGAACAGCTTGAGGGAGGACGAGCATCCTGCCAGCCTTCACAGCCGAGAAACTTCCAGAACCTCGTGGAGTCCTCCAGAGATTCCCTTTCTGTGCATTGCACCCTGACAGGTGCTAAAGGGACATGAGGGTGTGTCCATTGGTGCCTGCCCAGGAGCTCTGATCCCCATCCTGGCGGGGAGAGTGCCCGTGTGACTTTAGGATGTGTCTGTGGTCTGTGGCTTTTACCCAGATTTTGAATTTATTCAGGCAGAGTCAGGTGGACGGGTGAGGGTGGGAGACTTCACAGAGGATGGAGGAAGAAGGCACCGTCTCCATGGTTACATGATAGCACTGTGCGCCTTAGTGGGTTTTCTTCCCTTAAACATCCCCTTTTTTAATCTTCTGAACCTCCTTATTTTATTTTAAGACAGGGTCTCATTAAATCACTAATTGCTCAGGCTGGGCTGGGCAATCCTCCTGCCTCAGCCTTGCAGGGTGCTGGGATTACAGGCATGTGCTACCGTCCCTGGCTCTGAAGGAATCACTGTGTCTCACCTCTGATTATGGTCCATACAGTGGTTATTTGGTAAATCAGATGTTCTCAGCATTTTACAGCTGGTGTTGTTGCTGTTGCATTCTGATTTCACCTCAATAAGCAGCACATGGGAGACCCTCTCTTCCTCCCCGTCCCTCCCCCGTCAGAAAGACAGGGAAACCAAACCAGTTAACTTTCCCCCTTGGGCTGGAAAGCTGGGCTTGGATGAGCGGTGGGAGGGAAGACTTAACTGCAGGGCTTAGGGTTTCTCACCCAACCTGCGCCCCGGGAACGCCCCAGTCTGAGGTGCAGCGGCCCCTGAGGGTTGGGCTCAAGCAGTCCCGGGTCGCACCGCAAGGAGCTGGGCTGAGCCCGGACTTCGGGGAGGTGAAGATGGACGCGGGACGCGTGGCCACACAATGGGGACGCACGACTGACCTCGGTCCCTTGGGCAAACTGCTCTTGCTCTCGGGAGGCGTCGGGGGCATCTGAGGGACTCCAGGGCTCCCGCACCTGGAGTCTCGCGCCTGCCAGGGTGCCCTGCCCTCGCCCTGTTGGGGCCACAGAGCACCCAGGGGCGCAGGGGAGCGCCCATAGGCCCCGCGGGGACGAGGGCCGGCGTCTGGCTGCTGCCCTCCGCTCCGCTGTGAATAAGGGGCCGGCTCCGCCGAGCTGAGACTGCCCAGGTCGCGCCTGGACGGAACTTTCCGCAAAGGTCAATCACCCTGTGAACCCCCAAAGGTCCGGAAGGGGTGTGCAGATGAAGGGGGCGCTGCGAAGAGAGGGACATCAGAGGGCCAAGGGGAGTGCTGAGGACCTATGACTCCGAGGAGGACCAATCAGTTTGGAGAAAAAGGCAGCAGCGCCTTTCTCCTTCCCTGCCGTCTGCACACTGTCACTTCAGGTTAGCCCGAGCCCTTAGCTGGCTCATTAGCATGAGCTGCAGCTAACAAGCTTAAACCCTCTAATTATTTATTATGCCCTCGTCCCGAGCGGCAGCAACCCCAGGGGAGCACTTGCGGGGACCTGGCCTGGCTGTGTGCAACCGCTGAGACCCCTGGGCACAGAATGGCCAGTCGAGGTCGCCTGGTGGGTGCAGCGGCCGCGGCCGCATCCCTACAATGTCCTTTCATCAAAGTCCCCTCGGAGGTAGTGCCTCGCTCCTCTAGCTCATCTAGACTGGCGCGTGCTTCTCCATGGCCAACTCCAAAAGCCAGACGGAAATTGGAGCTGTTTGCAAAGATAGAAGCGCAGCACAGAGCTAGGGGCTGGGACTTGGGCTGGGGACCCCTGGGGTGCATCTTTTAGGAGGACCTGAGGGGTGCAGATTTGGATTTGCAGGTTGCTGCATAAGCTCCGTCCCCAACCCCACCCCACCCCCAGTTCCAAGAGGGCCCACAAAGTTGGGAGGAAACAGGATGGACTGCAGCGTGGCCACTCCCGACCACGGCTCTACTCACAAAACAGTTTCCAAATAAGTTAACTTCTGCGGGGTGTTTTCTCCTCCCGCCTAATGGTCCCCTCCCCCTCCCTGTCCCCCGTGGAAGCTGTTTTATGTCCCTCTGCGTTGTGTCAACTATTTTATCTTTATTCCTTCTCTTTCTCTGTGGCCATTCATCCCTTTTTGTGTGTGGCTTCTGGGGTCGATGTGGGGCTCCTTACCACCCACGCTAAGCTCGCTCCTGCCGCTGAGGTGTTTCTATACAAACTCCAGCGTCCAGTTGTCATATTAATTATTACACTGAGTAATGACTGAAATGGTCAAAATAAGGAGACTCAAGAGCGCTTTTTCTTGCTGCTGAAAGATTCAGCAAAGAAGCCCGGCAACAAAGCACTAATTGGTCTCCAGAAACACTCTGACAAGGCATGGAAGATAGGTTTCATAGAGCCGGGTGATTGTAAAGGGGGGAGCGCTATGAATGGGACCCACGTTTCTTTTCTAAACTCTCTTGCTGAGGGGGAAAAAAAAAGGACCTCTGTTTGAATACTGCCCTGATCCTTGAATACTACACCCAGCAGAGAAAAAAATGCATCATTTATTGTAAGTTTTTTTCTTCTTCTCCAGCTATTCAGGGTTCTCTGTGAAGAATCAGCTGGTTTTGTTTACCATGAAAGACCTTTACTTTATTTTCATTCTTGGAGGAGGTGGGGAGCAGGCAGGAAAGCCCAGCCATGTGCCGAGATAGCGGAGCTGCTCTACTGTAACAAAACGGAGTGTAACAAATCCCACAAAAGTTCAGAATGTATTGATTCTTTGGAGAGCTATATAGATTAACGACTTTCTTTATGCTTATCCAAGGAAGGTATTTTTTCATAATGTAAATGGGGCTTTTGAAAAAAAATAAAGACTTAGCGTTACTGCTCCTGATTTGGAGAACTTCAAAAGGACCTGTGAGGGTGGCTGCAAATTCCTCCCTTCTCCCCCCACCTTTCCTCCCTCACCGAAAAGCCACAATAAAATATAGTTTGTGCTGTTTTTGTTTCGTTTTGCTAACTTCTTTTTTTTTCTTTTCAAAGCATATTGAAAAAGTGAATGGCGTCCTTAGGAGTCTGGATTCCACAATGCAGGTGCAGGCCTGGCCGCAGTGACCCAGTGAGCAGGCTGGCAAGCCAAACGTGCCGGGGGTAGTGCTGCTGCACCCTGGAGCCGGCCCTCCTCCGGGGGCTGGGGAGACCCAACTCACCAGGAAGCAGCCTCTCCTGAGGTCACCCCAGAAGGGAAGGGCATGCTGGGGATAGGACACAGCACCCGGTGGTGTCACAGACATTTCCTGTGCCCTAGAAGGTCCCTAGCAGCACACCCTGCTGGACAGAGGCGCTCTGTCGTAGGCACCTGTACAGCCTTGTGACACGCTGCACATTCGTAATAACTCTGTGCTCTCTCACTTTCCTCAAAGGGTCCAAAGTTCCTGTGACTCAGGCCACCCCCAGCTGAGGGTCACACCAAAACCCTTGTGAATTGCCAACCCAGAATCCCAGGGGCCTGTACCCTCTTTGATTGGTATCCGTTATGAGTAGAACTGTGCGGAATGACCTCCCTTTAGAACACCTAGCTTCACATCTATCACCTACCCCTCTCCCCACAGGAAAAGCATGAGGGGGGTTTTCAGAGAGGTGAGAACGACTTCACTGCCACAGAGGGAAGCTCCATTGTGGGAGCCAGAGATGCTGTGCCACTAAGGATGGCATCAACCTGGCCTTGGGCTGTGAGTGCAAATTAGCATGGCAAGACAGAGGCAGGGAGCCGGGGTCCCCAGTCTTTCGGGGGGGCAGAGCCAGGTGAGCCACTTGGGAAGCCACCTTCCCGAACAGACCCCAGTGCTCATGCAGAAAAGGGCACAAGTATGGCCCAGCTCCTGAAGTTCCAACACAGAGTGGCCCAAAGGCACAGAGATGAAGTCCTTTATTGTACTGAAAGGGAAAGAGAAGGGTCCCCTTTTTCTGGAACGCCTATAGTGTGGGTGATACCAGGAGCAGTCAGGGTCTCGCCTTTCCCCCACAGACACAAGGCAGAGCACTGCGGCTGGGCTGCAAGTTGGAAGGATGGGAAGCCAACTATGGGCCAACGGGGAGAGCATGGCGAAGCAACCAGACCAACCGCGCCCACCTTCACCCTCACGGCGCCCTGGCAGACAGGCAGATGGAGGGCCACTGTCCCGTTGGTGGGTGATGGCATCGAACTCTCCTTGTGTGATTGTTTTCTTCATCGTGTTCAGATCAAGGAGACCATGTTCAAGGGTCCAGGTCAAGCAAAACTCTGGGGATCGGCTCCGAGCCCGGGACACAGGGCACGAGGAAGCCACAGAGAGCTGACCCGGAATCTGGGCCGCGGGCTCCGTTTCAGCCACTTTTCACGTGAGAGTCACAGAGCACGTCTGTATTCTGTTTGTCCGGCTGCTCGTGTGGCAGAAATGTGATTGACCAAGATCACTGCCATTCTTCAAAAATAAAGGGAACATCCGGGTGCCTAGAGGGGAAGCCAGGATAGCACTGGACTCCGACTGGGGGAAGTGATTGTCAGAGTGGGGTTCCAGGAACCCAAGAGTTGAGCCCCCCCTTACGCTGTAGTCTAGATCTTGGATACCTCCCAAGGGCTCATGTGTTAAAGTCTTCAGTGCCAGTGGGAGGTCCTCAGTTCACTGGGGCACGGACATGAAGACAACTGTGGAAGCCCGGCTCCTTCCTCTTCTCTTTTACTTTAGGGCCATAAGGTGAGCGATTCTGCTCCACCACGCACTTCTGCCCTGATGCGCTGCCTCACCACAGGTCCCAAACCGCAGGGCCAATGGGCCATGGACTGAACCGTCCACAGTTGTGAGCCAAAACCAACTTTTTATAAACAAATTACCTCAGGTATTTAGCAGCAGCGACAAAAGCTGCCCAACAGGCCCTTCCACAAAACTTTTCCTGGGTGGGCTTTGGGCGTGACTTCCTGACCAATCCAGAGTGTCCCACATATGCCACAGGAGAGCACGCTCACAGCCCTGGCAGCCGGGTGCTGTACTTGTGTCTTGACGCCAGCGGGGAAATACACTACCACCATGCAAAATGCACCGTGCTTGAGGTCCCATAGCCTGGACTGCCCTGGGTGGAGGACAGCGCAGGGCCTGTCTCGAGGAGGAGGGCAGCTCTGGGTCACAATCCAGGCCACAGGAATAGAGGCAGGGTTCTGAGCTGAGCTCTTGATCCCCAGTCCTTTGCTCCTTCAGTCTAAACTGAAACCGCATTTGGCTTTTCTTCCACAAGTATGGGGTGGGGGGGCTGGGGATTTAGTTCAGTGGCACAGCATCTGCCTGGCAAGCCCAAGGTCGTGAGTTCAATTCCTGGTACCGGAAAAAAAACAAACAAGTATGGGGTGGGGATGACCAGGCCAAAAGCAGAAACACCTGGTACCACCCCTTGGAGCAGCACAATTCCCAAGGGCTGAGACGCAAACTCCTAAGGAAAAAGAGACATCTCTGCCTCAGAAGGAGGAGAGGACAGCATGAGGGCACATCCTCTGGGCTGCTGGAGGATAAAAAGTTGAAAAGTTTTGCAAAACCTGTGAGGAGGCAGACTTAGGATCAAAGCTGAAGAGAGCCAGGTGGGAGTGGGCTGGACAGGGAGCTGGGGACAGGGGTTCTGGTGGCTTTGGTTGGGAGGACCCTTATTCCCGCCGTCCTTTCTCCTGGACTGGGTACTGCAAAGCGAGGCTGGACTGGGGGCTTCTGCGTGGATCCCACGCATGGCCTACCTGCGTGTTTCTGGTAATCAGGGTTTTGGTGCAGGCCTGGAGCCCAGAAATCCTGGCCATCAGCAAAAGTTCTGCACTTCTAGGCACAGTTTTTGAAATTAGTTTATGAGGGCCCTCCTGTGGGGGTGAGGAAACTGAGGCAGGTAGAGGAAGAGGGGTTTAATGAAAGCTACAATTCCCAACAGGGGACGCTGGACCTTCACTGAACGTGAACCAGTGGCATTGAATTAGGAAGGGAGCTCAGGGCTGTGGCATGATCCGGTTCCATATGAAGCAAAAATGATTCAAAGGAATGAATGTTAACCATACTCCTACCCCACCCAAACTTTCCCTAAATAGGGGCACCGGAGGCTTCCCTGGGCGCTCACAGTGAGGCAGGAGGGGTGACAGGTCCTGAACAACCCTATTTCAGCAAGTGCCTCAGGCATTCTAGGCTTGGAAAGCTCCTGAGGCCCAGGCCGCAGGGGTGTGACTCTACCGGCCTGGTCACTCCGCACACTTCTGAGAAGACCAGTGTGACTTTGGAGATCCCTCAGTTCCTCTGCGGGAGTGGTCTTGCTTTTGTGTAATCCAAGGCCCCTTCAGGGCCCATCAGAGCTTTGGGTCCAGAGGTTTGCAGAACTGACCTCTGCTGGCAGGGTTAGGTCCTGTCCTTCGCACACCTAGTCCTCTACACAGAGGAAACTGAGGCAGAGAAGAGAGAGGACTCACGCGCGTGGTGTCACTCATTTCCACTGCCCACCGGGACCACTGTGGCTTCCAGACCTCCTCAGGCAGGCCGCATGAGGGCGGCTCCTGGGTCACCCTGGTGAACCCTTCAGAAGACGCATTTCCACAAGGGGAAGTTCAATTAGAAGCAATTATCTGGGTAATTCACCCAATCATTTCTGCACTCCGATCCCTGACCACACTGAGTTTCCTCCTGGGTGCCCTGCCCGCACGCACTGACCAGTTCCTCACCAGGGTGCTGGTTTAGTCTCTTTGCCCAAAGCCCCGCGTCCCCAGGCGATCCGGAGCTGGACAGGGTCCGGCCGGAGTGCGACAAGGCCCGGGGCCCAGGGAGGGCGCCCGAGCAGGCGCTGTCCCTGCGGCAGAGGGGGCAGGCGCCTCCCCCTCCCTGGCGGCTCCAGCACACGGCCGCCCCGGGCTCGGCTCCCAGTCGCCTGCCACAGGCCCGCCGGGCACACGCCTGGGGCGGGATGGAGGCTGCGCCAAGGCGGCCGGGTCGCCAGGAGGACCAACCCAGGAAGCTCGCAGCCCGCTCCATCGCCGCCCGCAGCTCCCTTCTCCTAGGCCGGGGGTGGGGGAGGAGTACAGCACAGCCTCTCCAGGCGCCCCAGGCAGTCCGGAAATTACGGGGGGGGGCTACAGTGGGGAACCCGAGGTCACCCGGGGGAGGGCGGGGGCATCCCACCGCGAGGATCTCACCCACCCCTCCACGCCCTTCTCGCTCTCCACGCTTGCTCAGCGGTGGGGCGCACATCCTAATTTTTAGAGCTGGGTGGGACAGAGGAGGACATTTAAAGCAACCGGATGTGGGTGCAGAGCGGGAAACAGAGGCACAGAGCTAGCAACGACCTCGAACCGCAGGGGTGGCTAGAGGACCCGCCGGAACTAGAACTCAAGTCTTCACCCAGCCCAAGCTTTTCCCACTGTCCGGACCGAGCTGCCCCCCTCGTATTCTCAAACTTAAATCATAAATTAAGTTCCTCTCTGAAGAACCCCCAAAGAATAAAAGCGGGCGGAAGAAAACAACAACAAACAGAGCCCCGGCCCTTTCTCCTTCACTCGGCTCCCGGGTGCCCCGGGCCACTTTTTCTGCCCAAACCTCCCCTGCATTTTGCTCCAAGTGCTTAGGGGACTCAGAGAGCGCCTCACCCCCAGATTTCCACCCACACACCCCAATGATCAGGCCCGTCCACCCCTCCTGCGAGGCCAGCCCCCCCTTCCCGGAGCCACCCCCGGCCGCAGCCCGCCCCGAGCGCGCCGCCTGTTTATTCAGCCGGGAGCCCGGCACGCGCCAGGCGCACGCACTGCGACAACAAACCCGGCTGAATGGAGTTTGCACGGAGCGGGCGCGGGGACCGGGCGGGAGGGGCGGAGG
>NW_004955405.1:37940961-38013108 GCF_000276665.1 Chinchilla lanigera
GTCCCATTGAAAAGGCGGCCGCGCTCCGGCGCCCCACACTCTCACTTCTGGCCAGGGAACGTGGACGGCGCCCCGACAGGGAGCCGGTCGGGGAGGGCGAGCGAAAGCAGGGCCTGGGAAAGAAAGGGGGTTCACACAATAATAAACACAGCCCGGGCCGCGGCCGGAGAGACCAGGGCGCGGCGCAGCGAGGGCCGGGGCCGCGGAGCGCGCTCGCCGCTGACTTTTGCAGCTTCTTCCGCCTCTCTCTCTCTCTCTCTCTCTCTCTCTCTCTCTTTTTTATTCCAAGAAGGCGCGAGCGGCAGCCTCACACGCGAGCGCCACGCGAGGCTCCGAAGCCAACCGCGGAGGGCGGAGGGCGGGAGGAGGAGGCGCAGAGGGAGGCGGACGCGCACTGGCACCTGCTCCGCTCGCGCTCCGAGGAGTCTCCCGGGGGCTTGGCATTTTCTGAAAACTTCTCCCGAGGCGCCCTCTCCACCTCTCCCCGTCCTTCCCTCCGCAGCCGCGCCCCCGAGTCCGGCCCGCGTGCCCCGCGCGCGCCCCGCTGCTGTGCGCGCATGGAGAGCTCGGCCCAGATGGAGAGCGGCGGCGCCGGCGCGCAGCCCCAGCCGCAGCCCTTCCTGCCGCCCGCAGCCTGCTTCTTCGCCTCGGCCGCCGCGCAGAGCGCGCAGCCCCCGCCGCTGAGCCCGGCGGCCGACGGCCAGCCCTCAGGGGGCGGTCACAAGTCGGCGCCCAAGCAAGTCAAGCGGCAGCGCTCGTCCTCGCCCGAGCTGATGCGCTGCAAACGCCGGCTCAACTTCAGCGGCTTCGGCTACAGCCTGCCGCAGCAGCAGCCGGCCGCCGTGGCGCGCCGCAACGAGCGCGAGCGCAACCGCGTCAAGCTGGTGAACCTGGGCTTCGCCACGCTGCGGGAGCACGTCCCCAACGGCGCGGCCAACAAGAAGATGAGCAAGGTGGAGACGCTGCGCTCCGCGGTCGAGTACATCCGCGCGCTGCAGCAGCTGCTGGACGAGCACGACGCGGTAAGCGCCGCCTTCCAGGCGGGCGTCCTGTCGCCCACCATCTCCCCCAACTACTCCAACGACATGAACTCCATGGCCGGCTCCCCGGTCTCGTCCTACTCGTCCGACGAGGGCTCTTACGATCCGCTCAGCCCCGAGGAGCAAGAGCTGCTGGATTTCACCAACTGGTTCTGAGGGGCTCGGCCTGCTCAGGGCCTGGGGCGAGCAGACTTTGGAAGCAGGTAGGTGGCCCTCGCGGGTGCCTGGGGGAGGGAAGGTCTTCTTGTCCCGCTGCTTTCTCCTCCCTTTGAGCATCTCTGGCTGGGAGAGGAGCTGTCTCCACGGAGATGGAGGATTCTTCTTTTAATTTAAAGAATTTGTTGAGATTTGCCATTTCCAGAGCCTGTGTGCAGTCCGGCGCTGGCATCTAAAAGGGGCTTAGCCCAGGTCTCCAAGGAGGGCAGGGTAGGGACGAGCCGCGGAGGTGCTGGCTGCCGAATGCGAGCACTTGTCATGGAGGAGGTTCCGTCCGTCACGCTCCCCCGGACCTCCCCGCGCCCTACGGCGACCTTCCAAGTTCACATTCGTACTGACTTCTCCGTTCTGTTTATCTTACAGGGTGAACCGCACAAGCTGCATCTTTAGTGCTTTTCCTGTCGGCGACATTGGGAGGGGAGAAAACAATAAATAAAGGAAGAAAACACACATACACAAAAACAAAAACAGGCAGCCAACCCCAACGCCCACTCGTCCACACATGCCCAAGAGGCCAGGCTTTCACAGAATAAGGATGCGCTCAGAATAGTGTCTTGCAGTGCAAGTATCCACCGGGATAAGAAGCAGCGACTGGTACCCGGGTGTGCGCAAGAGGCGGCTCGCCGGCCCAGGCGGTGGTCTCCGCGACAGGAGCTGTCCGCGCTCCTCAGAACTCCCCTCTACCGCCACTAGGCAGGGCTGGGCCCCCCAGCTCCGTGCCTTCACCTCGCGCCCTCTCTCAAAGCGAGCGGAGGGCGCAGCCCTCTACAAACGGGTTGTCTTTTGATCTCAGTAACCCGGCCCAGTCAAGCTGTGGACATTGGTCTGCAGTGAAGCTATGCTCGACTCACTGCCCTGAAAACCCCTCCCTGACCCCCACCTTGCCTCTCCGGCCGTCTTTTCTACGGTTTTCATCATAGAATGCTTCCAATCTTTTGTGAATTTTTTTTATTATAAGAAAAATCTATTTGTATCTATCCTAACCAGTTTGGGGATATATTAAGCTATTTTTGTACATAAGAGAGAAAGAGAGAGAAAAAATTTATAGAAGTTTTGTACAAATGGTTTAAAATGTGTATATCTTGATACTTTAACATGTAATGCTATTACCTCTGCAGACTTTAGCTGTGTAGTTCACCTTACAATTGCCATTTCCCCTATGTGGTTTTTGTAAAGAATTCTCCTCATAGGTGAGATCTAAATGCCGCCAGATGTACTTCAGCACCAATGTGTCTTACTTTATAGAAACGTTGTTAATGTATTAATGATGTTATTAAATCCCGTTCATGAAGAACAAAGTTTATTCAGCTACTGTCCAAACGAAGAGTGGCAGCCAGATGGTTTTGATAGGTTGCCTTTTGGAAATTTCTACCACTGCCTTTTTTTTTTTTCTTACTGTTTTATTACAAACTTACAAAAATGTGTATAACCCTGTTTTATACAAACTAGTTTCATAATAAAACTTTTTTCCTTTTTTAAAAAGTGAAAATAATCAGCTGCTTCTAAGCTTTCTTTGACAGCCAAGGATACCCCCCGCCAAGTTATCATCAAAATGTTGAGGGGAAGGGCTGGGTGGGAGAGAAGAGTTGGTTCAAAACACACAGAGTGGGGGACACAACAGATGCTCCCCTGATCCTACCCCAGCGGCCACTATGATGGAGCTAGAGGAAAACAGTATTGATAGTTTATTTTCTTCTCTTTTTTTTTCTGCACACGCACACCCCCCCCCCAGGAGAATAAGTGGTGGATAAGGGCTGCATCCTCCTCTAATAAATTACATTTGAAAATCCCCCAATGTGAACTGGGAAGAGAAGATCCTGTACCCCACCTTCTGACCCTCACCCCCATCCTGAGTCCCTCAGTGTGAAACTGAGGGAGAGCAGAAGACATGCTGGAGAAGAGGCAAGCAAGGGCAGAGGCTGCAAGTTGGGGACCGGGCAGGTCCCCTTCCAGGCTCAGGCTTGAGGGGAGTGCTTTTTTCTTCCACCGTCAGGCACACATCTTCCATCCCTTTTCCCCAAAGCACACACTTTCCATATTGCTTTTAAGTAAAAGGCACGGATTCCTCCTCGCAGAAGGAGTTAGATTTAAATAAATATATGCCTTAGAAATGTGTGGTCGCTTTGAGACGCTGGCCTATGTGAGCCTGTGCCTCTATCCGAATAGCGTGAGCTGCGTGTAAAAGTACCCAATTACCAAGATTCAAAAAGAAATTGGTGGGTTTTTGGCTGGCTTGCTTCTTGTCAGTTAGCAAGGACGTGATTAGAATCCTACTGGGTCTCTGCCGGCTCCTCGCTGGCCGCCCGGCATCACTTGGCGATTCAGCGTGCGTGTCTCCAGCCAAGCGGAAAGCCGAGCGCAAAAACGCATCTTACAAAACCCAACAAAGAGCGAGGAGCCAGCACGTCTTCCAGAGTTAAAAATCTAGTCTGTGTTGGTACATCCATACCGTTTAGTGGCACCGAATAATCATTTTTTAAAGCCCCGATGCTCTGAGCGCAACGCAGCGCCTGATGTCATTTTGCTAAATGACCCTCTATAGAATGCACGTCGTGGCTTTAGTCCCTTTCAAAGAGATGAGCGTAATTAAGGGGAGAAAAAAAATCAGTAAATTCCTCATCGCCATAAATAATCGGACTTTCTGCCAGCAGTGGGCCAATTTAGAGCTTACTCGGGGGAAGTAATGCTTTTGCGATGCATGTTTTTTTATTCTATCTTATTTGCAGGAGCGAAGCTGGCCCCCTCCCCGCTTTTCCCCTTCATTTAATTTAACTCCCTTTGCAAGTTTCCAGATAAGATGTGCAAAGAAAGTGTAGCGAGTCACTTATAACTATGAATCTGACGCTAGGGTAATGTTTCATTCCCGAAAAGGGGATTTTCTCCATTACTGTGGGTCAGGACAGGTGTTCTTTCACATACTTGTCAATGGAAAATATCCAGCCTCCTTAAACTCGAGGCAAAGTTAGCAGTTGTTTGCCACAGTGCAAAGGGAAACTCGAAAAAATTCACAGAAACACACACACACACACACACACACACACACACAATTTTGCCCAAGCTTCGAAAGGACAATGCCAGGATTGGGCAAAATCTCATTACATCTGCTCTAATCGCTAAGCAACACAAAGCCAGGGCTTGTGCGGGAAGGGAAGCCCTTCACTGTGAGGTTGACAAGCCGCATTCAGCTGGCGGTAGCCAGCGCCATAAATCACTGCTGCCCATTGGCTGTGTGGCGGGCTTGGGCCCTGGGCTGTCAGCGCAATGCGAAGGGTCCGCCCCAGTGGCCAGCAATCGCAGCCTCTCCTCAACCCCAGCCGCTTTCGCTTCGGGCAGGGGAAGAAAACTCCTGCAGTTGACTTTACTGACTGAGATATCTTGCCTATTCAAAAATGGCCCGGAGACCACCAAATGTAGACTGCAGACGCGCCTGAAATTGACGAGAAGGAGCAGGGAGAGCTCGGTGCCAAAAGAAAACAGCCTAGTTGCAGGCCACTGAATGCATGTATTATAAGAGGCTGGGCTAGAACTACTGGGGCACACGTTTCACACTCCCCTCCCACACAGATTGGGTTTTTCTTTTTGCTGTTGTTGTTTTGCTTTGTTTTTTACTTTTGAAACCGAGTGTAAGAGGGGATGGATGGAGAAAATCTGTCTCAAGTTCATAGCAGACAGCTCCACCAAGGAAGAGCAAAGAAACCATTCTGCTCTTTGCCTAGAGTCTTAGGCAGACAGCAGAAGTAAAGCTGAGATGTAGTGAGAAGGGCTAGAACCTCCATGTTCACCTTGCTGAGCTTGCAGGAGTGTTAAAACACAAACCGAGCACCTAGCTCAGGGGTCCTCTAGGCAGTGAGATGAAAAAGATAAAGAGTTTACAGATGCTCTTGTGGAGGAAATTACCAGACGTGTGCAAACGTTGGTGTGTGTTGTGGTTCATTCTTCCAGTCCTGTCTCTCCTGTTTTCTCTGAGGACTGCTTGATATAGCCAAATGGCAGCCCACACTTGATTCTAACCCATCAGGCAGAGAAGATAAAGTCCCACAGTAGAGGTAGAATCAAGGAGGACTTTCTGAGAACGTCTAGATTGCCTCCCTCAAGTGCTACCTCCAGGCCAGCTTTCCCTAACCCTAACCACCCTGCCCTACCTGAAGCCACTCTCCACCAGTTCAAACCCTTCCTGCCCATATCCTGACTGTCTTTTCTATCACTTACTGAAACATGCTGTGTCTTTGCTATATACATGTTTGTTGACAGTTGTCCCCTACCAGATGGCAAACTCCATGAGGACAGGGGCCTTTCCTGTCCTGCTCACTGCTCCATCCCCATTGCTGGGAAGACAGTGATTGGAGGAGTTGATCTAGACCCCTGCTCTGGGCCATGGCTAGCTGTGTTACTGATCCTTTCCTCTCCAGGTCTGCTCTCTACCCTTCCAGCTCTTCCCCACATCTCAGGAGGCAGATCTTCTTGGCTTCCACTTGGAGGGCTCCTGGCTCTCTGGCTTCCTGATGGGTTCTGCCAGTGGAGGGTACCCTCCAGAGCTGGCAAGGAAGAGGGGGCTAGGCTGGAAAATCTCTATTCCCTCTTGACTCAGTTGCTTTGGCAGTGGCTTCCTCTAGGTCTGCAGCTCGCAGCTCCTGAAGACACTTCTGTTCCATACAAACAGTTGTTGATGAGATCCAGGGACAGCTTCCTTCCCTGGCCCTTCCAGCCCGGAGGTGCTAAGAGTCCGCAGCTTAAGCTCCGGATGCTGCCTCATGCTAGTTGCCTCAGCGCCACCCCCATCTCTGTCCTCGGCTCCTGCTGACCCTGGCTGGTCTTCAGGCCACCAGGCCACAGAACCTCATGGATGCTCTGGTCCTGTGTCAGATTTCTAGAGCCTCCTGAGCCCGAGGTACCACCTCCCTAGGGTAGGGGTGAACCTAACACTGGGACATCTAACTCTAGAGAGCAAGTTTGCGAAAGAAGTGGCTGTCGGTTTTATCTTCTGGAAAATAAGGCTAGTAAGAAGCTCTTCTGCATAGATCACCTCTTGAATAGGAAATAAAAGGGCTTCAGGACCGTCGCTGAGTGTACTGTATATCAGCGCTTCTGCTGAGCTTCGGTGCTGGAATAAACAAAGATCTGCGGCTTGTAGGCTGCCACGGCGCCCCACTCACCCATTCCTTCACTGGGCCACTTACGCGCTCACTGGAAGAGGGATGGACTCCACAGTAAGCGCAGTCAACACTTCCGGGACTTAACTGTCCTAATGTGTGCCTTCCACAGAGCGCTCTCCAAGAAGCAGGTTTTATTGCAACTTTTTTTTTTAAACACTATGGTTGCTTCTCCGATGCACCAAACATTAGCAACCCCATTTCCCTTCCATTTCCTAGTGAGGGAGTCTCTAACTTCTCTCCATCCCGATCGGAGAAAGAAACGGTTGCCTGGGGATCTCCCCAGAAACTCCAGGTTACCCGGAGCCCAAGGTAGGGAGGGAAAAGAATTCCTTGACACCTCACGTTCTTTCCCAGCTGCGAAGCGACAGCTCGGCTGGAGCGCAGGTCAGGGCGAAGTTATGTGCCTTCTTCCTTTGTATGCAAGATTAGGTTGTTACAAAAGAGGGTGTGTAGGTTAATGGCAGGGAGCGCGTTGCGGCGGGCGCGGCCGGAGCGCGTGTCGGGCTTAATGATTCATTCAGGCGCGGCGCCTCCGGGCGCTGATTGGCTGCGGGCGCGCGTCCGCTGTCAGCGGCGCTCCTCCGCCACCTGATGGAGGGGGCGACCCCAGAGGAGGAGCCACAGGTAGGAGGTGAGAGGTGCAGGAAGGAGGGGAGAGAATAAAGAGAGATGGAGAGAGAGGGAGAGAAGGAAAGAAGGAAGGAGGGGGGAGAGAGAGGAGGAGAGGGGGAGGAGGGAGAGGAGGAGAGGAGGAGAGATTCTTGGATAGGTGGGCGGAGAAAGAAGGGAAGGGGAAAAAGAGGAGGAAACCGAGGGGGAGGCAAGAATGGAGGCGGAGGGGAGGCGAAGGAGAGGCGGGAGGGAGAGGAGAGGAGCTGGAGCCCGGGGCGTCGCGCGCTGCGCACAAAGCCGCCTTTGACGCGGGGCCACCGGGGCTCCTCTGGGGACGCGACGGGACGCCGCCAAGCCACACTCCTCGCAAGGGGCGCTTTCTGCACAGAGCGACGCGGAGGGCGGGCCCTGGGCCTGGCGGTGGGGCCAGGAAGTGGACGTGGGGACAAAGCTCTGCACCTGCCCAACGCGAGGGCCCCTCTCCTCCCCTCCCGGACCCGCGCCCGCGCCCCTGGACTCCGGGCCTTCCCGTCCGTCCGCCCGCCCCGCACAGCCTCTGGGCCCCACCGCCTCGCCGCCTTCCTGCAGGGCCCCTTCTCCAACTGTCCTTTCTATGTCGTCTTTTTTATTTCTATCTTCCTTTTCTTCCCCCTCGCTCTTCATTCATTCGCCCTCTGCTTTTGCTATCACTGCCTGCACTCAGGGAAAAAGGAAGGAAGGAAGGAAGGAAGGAAGGAAGGAAGGAAGGAAGGAAGGAAGGAAGGAAGGAAGGAAGGAAGGAAGGAAGGCAAAATCATCTCGATTAAGCCCTGCCTGGCCCATGACCTTAGCAGGATGGAGGGAGAGAGAGGACGAGCGGGAGAGCAGCTTAGGCACCTCGGGATCGGCCCACCCGGCTCTCGGGGTGATTTGTTGAGGCCAGAGAGGGGCAGTCCGGGGTGGCGGCTTGCGCCGGGGAACCGCGGCGTCCCTGTCCCGGGGACTAAGACAAGCGGAGCCGGCCGGGCCCCCGCCCCCAGCCGCCCAGCTCCGTCTCCCGCCACCTCTCTTTACTAGGAAAACAGTCTGTCTCCATTGTGCAGGTGCCAGCAGGGCCTTTGGCGAAGGGAGGCGGGCCAGCCCTCTGATCAAACTCAAAGGTTAGTTAAAAGACAAAAACAGCTGAAAGTCTTCATGAATAATGCGGGGCCAGCCCATTCCCTACCCGAAGCCCCCGGCCCAGTGTCGTGCAGGCTTCCTCAATGCCCGACCACTTTGTTATGCTGCTCGCCTAAGTCAGAATTTCACAGAGAGGCCCAGAAGAAAAGCTCCCACAATTAGGGGTCGCCTGTCAAAAAACATTAATGCCTTCCTCTCCCGGCCTGTCAGGCCTGCTGCAGATACAAACGGCCATGGCAAATTGACCCTCCACCCATGAAGCCTGGCCAGCCAAGGGGGCAGGGAGCTGCAAGCAAAGGAGAGGGAGCCACCTCAGCCTCCACGCAGTTTCTGCAGGGTCCTGATGCTGGACGATGCCCCCAGCTTCTGTTTTTTGAAGACTGGACAGTGGGTTCCCAGGAGATGGCCCTGCAGATAGACAGATGGAGGGATCTCCTGGGAAAAAGGCAGTAGAGCTTTGCCTACAAGAGAAATGATTTATACTTACATGCTGCTTCAAGAGCACTGTTCCAGGGCCAAGCCTCTGATTTTGCTGATGATTAGAACAATCCTCGAAGGTGGTATATCATTATATTTACCTTAGATAAAGAAGGTGAGACTTGGAGGAGCCCTGAGACTCGTCCCTGGTTCGTAGCTTGGTAGTGACAGAGACAAGATTCGAACTCAGGTTTACCTGACTCCAAAATCCCAGCCCTTCCTGTCATAAGGCAGCCCTTAGTTTCCCCAGTAAGATCCAGAGGTCAACTGCGAGCTCATTTCCTTCTGAAAGCATGGCCCAAAGTCAGTGTGTTCTTTTACCTTGCTTTACCAAGACTATTGTCCCTTTTTGAACAGTATCTGGCACATACTTGACATTCATATACTTATGGAAGGAAGAAAGACATGAAGGTGGGAAGGGAGGAACTCCTTAGAAATGAGGTGAGGTCCTTTTGCTTTGATTGTTTTGTTCTGAAAGATACTTGATTTGGGGCCTAGAGATAGGATCTGGATTCTTCATGCACCATCAGGTAAGCTGGATGGAGGGTTGATCCTTTCTCTGCCACCACATATGAGGAAATAGTATCACTACCTGCCAGGTTAGTGGTGAAGATACAAGAAGATAACTATGTAAAAGTGCTTAGCATGGTGTGTAGCACATAAGAGATGCTCCAAAGAACTCAATTGAAAATGAGGTAGGAATTAATCTTCTAGTTTTGGGTGTAAAGAAGATATCTTCCATGTATGCAAGTACAGTGGAAATGCTGTGCTGTAGCTGAATCATTGGGGGATTTTGTGTGCTGCTGTTCTGCAGGTTCCCACTGCCAGGGTGCTGAGAGGTAGAGTTTTATGCATCTTAGGGAGGCTGCCTGGTAGTGTGGAGAGTTTGGAACCTCCAAGACATCAGTTCACTCTGGTAAGAGCAGGATCATTTGGCTGTTACTTACTTTTGCCTCAGTAGGAAATTGTCAGCCTGCTTTATGGCAGAGAAAAATGAAGCCCCATGAAGTGATTACTTCACCAGGGGGAATTAGTAGTGGTAGTTAGAATCCCGCCACTTTGCTTGCCTTCTAGAACTTCGCTCTCTTCTTCTTCCAGAGTGGTTTAGAAATTCTGTCTCTTCCACCAGCCTTGGAAGGGAAATTTTCAGGAAACTGTTGGCAGAAATTTTGAGAATTGCCATTATTCTCAGAACACCTCATTGCCGTGGTGAGAGAACTCAAGCTTGCTTCAACTGCCCAGACTCCGGGGTTGGTGTCCCCACCCCTTTGTGATCCTTTCCCTGGTTGATTGTTTCAGATTTCAAAACACCAGTAAACAAGAGTAGAAAGGACAAAAGAAAAGCTACCATTTTTAATGTCAGGAGTGTTTAATAATTCTGCAAAACTCGATCAGCTTCTCTGTCATCATTTCTCACACATTCTTATTTGAGGTCCTGGATTCTGGAGAGCAAGGTGATCAGTAGCATGTTCTCTCTCTCTCTCCTTCATTTGCTCTTTTACATCCTCCTTTGGGCAAACTTCTTCATCATCCAAAGACAGATCCTGTCCTCCATGTGTAATATGCTGTAGGATTGCTGGCCAAGATAACAGAGGGATAGAGAGATAAGGCTAATTTGAGGCTATTTTTTAAATAAAAATACCACATTGGCTGAATATATTCAAATGCTGTAGTATTTGAGATATAGGCTGGCCTTAAGAGCAGTGCTCCTCCCCACCCACACAAGCCTGCCGCATAGAACTGCTGAAATGTGAGCATAATGATACAGCCAGTGGTGGTCCAGGTAAATTATTAATGAGATCTTTGTCCTGAAAGTCCATGGTAAAGCAAAATGAGCAGCTATCTTAGCCATGGTAGGGGGACCAGCATGGACTGGTCCAACCTCATCTTTCTTTCACAAGGTCTCCATTTCCTGTGGAGACGGAAGTAGGATAGGAAACAGTGTAGCACATCGGAAGTACATCATCTTTCTCCAAACAGCTCTTCTTGTTGAGGCAGCCACATAGTCCATCAACTCCCCACTCTCAGAGTGTCACCCTCCTTCACTGGGACACACAAATGAACAATTGCTGTGTGGCATCTGAGTAGCGCATGTATTTCAAATAACAACTAATTTGTTCCTGAACCTGCTAATTCTAATTCTGTGTAATTTTAATAAAGAAAAAAAATCAGATAAATTCAACAGCCAGGCTTCCAAAATCATGTGTCATATTATCTTCTTCTTAAGGTTAAAAAATCTGAAAGAATTTGAAACTTGAATGTTGTGTATTGGTTCAAATAATAGTTTGAGGTTCATATAATGTCATATCATGCAGAATTTGAAATGACAATGCAGATTTATGTTTACTAACATGTCATGTCTGTGACGTCATATATATAAAAGAAGAGAGTAACTAACCAGAGAGAAAGCCAGCATTAATTATATACACTTATATGTATGTCTTCCACATATCTTACACTTTCCTACTTATAATAAGAATGTATATTAATTCAGTGATTAAATCAACAACTATTTTTCCATGTCCTCTGCTGGTCCCTCAGGGCACGATAAGGAGAAAGGCTACCTTATAGTGTCCCCCTTGTAGTTTACAGGGTCAGACAGAAACTGAAAAACCTAGCAACCACACATTTCTGAATCTGCACTCTTCTCCAATTTTAAATGTTTCTGAAATGTGCAATAATAACATCTTAACTGATCTGTGTCTATTTGCCAGAATGGATTTCTTTCTTAATTTTTTTACTATTTGTGAATAAATAATGAAAAATTTTCTAATCAAACATTTATATATGTCCATAACTGTCCTGAAGGTAGAGCTATAGAAAGTTAAGGTGCTTTGTCAGAGCAAACGTGCTTTCAACGTCTTTTGGATTCATATTTCTTAAATGTATTCAGGAAAGTTGTACCTGATATAATTTCATTAGCAGGGATATCAACATTGACACAGCCTGCCTATCATCACTTGGACAATGCGACCAGTGGGTAAGTTTCTTTTAAAAGCAATACCTCCTTCTTTTATTTGGCTTGCCTTACCTAACTAGTGTCATTCAGTTGGTTTTTTTTCCTACTTACCCCAATAATTCTTGGACTAAGATGGGCTGAAGTAGGATAAGTGGGGAGGACTTTGCTCACAACACAGGTTACAAGGAATTCTGATGAAGTCGGTGGCTCTGATGCGACCCCTGTGTGTGGGCAGGGGTCATTCACTTTAGCCTTTTGGAGGAGATGCACCAGAAAATTAACTTCAGAAATAACAGCTATGGCTGCGATAAAGCCACCAATTCCTCAAGGTGGCTTATGTTCTCAGTTCACGTTTCCAGTTACATGGGTTGGCCGTCCCCAGTGGTCCATCTGGAGGAGGTGAATGGAGAGGATTACTTTGGACCCAGATAGCCCTCATGTTCCTCCCTCTCCTTTTGCTCCTCTCCAGCCTCTTCCATTCATGTTGACCTCCCCGCCCTGCCCCCCACCTGCTGCTGGACTGGAGAAGAAAGCCACTTCCATTGGCCTTGGCTGCCTGGGGAGATCTATATTACTCCGGGGAAGACAGGAGCTATCCCCATCTTGGTAAAGTGTGAAATTCGGTTTTGATTGCGAAGGGAAGCCATTTCAACAGGATTACACCGTGACCATGTAGATTAAACTCAGCCATATGGCCTGGAGATGCTTCTTCCTACGGTCAGGTAACAGAGCCTTGCTAATGACGTGGTGATGACATTTTCAAATGAAAAATAAAGCCACCTGGACACGAATAAAGGAGGCAAAAATAAAAAATAAAAAAGAAAAAGAAAGAAAAAACAAGATGCTGGTAAGCATTAGCAGCGCCCTTGACTTTCTGCGGGCTTTGACGAGGAGTGGCAATTTGTTTAATTTCTAAGTAAAACCCAGTGAGCACGGCATTATACAAAGACTTCTGCCTGGCTGGCCCAGTAGAATAAGAGTCCTGTTTTTATTAAAAGAGTTCAAGTGTTGACTCAGAGAGGCTGCTTAACCTCAGTTAGCCTTGGTTTCTTCATCTGCTACCTGGGCATAAGAATGTATTTTAAGGGGCTGTCAGGAGGACAAAAGAGGCCGTGTGAAGGTGCTCTGTGAACTGCTAACTGAGTCTCAACTGGGAAAGAAGATTTTTATCAGTTGCAAGACAAAGAAATTAAATCTGGCCGATTTCAATAACCAGACACAGAAAGAAGTCTGGCTAGTTTATAGAATTACTGGAAAGACAGATTCTAGGGTCAGAAAATGAACTGAAATAAATGAAACTGAGAAGCAGCCCACATGTTCCCCTGCATCACTGGACATGGCTGTGACCAGCACCAAGCCCACTCCAGGACTGGGCCTTGGATGTCCTGCTGATGCTTATGGTGTCTCTGGCTGGAACTGGGGCAGCTGCCACCGTGACCACAGTGGATCCTCCACTCTCTCTGTTTCTCTGTGTTTCTCGGTGCCACATCTGTGGTGGGAGCTCATGATTGGTTGAGACATAAAGATAAGAGATATGAGAGAACTGAGTTCTGTTCTTGTCTGCTTTGATGCTCAGAGATGAGTTATGCCCAGATGCATCAGAACATCCCAGGGAAGTGAACTCAGAAGCCTGGCAGCCAGAAACAAAACAAAGCAACAAAAAAAGACAAATGTGGGAGGCTGAGGCAGGAGGGATCACAAGTTTGACTCCAGCCTGTGCAATTTGGTGACTTAGCAAGAACTTCTATCAAGATAAAAAATTTTAAAAGGGGTGGAGATGTAGCCCAATGTGAAGGTCCTAGGTTCAATCTCCAGTAGTGGAAAAAAAAAAAAAGAAGAAGAAAAATAGACAAATATCTTTTAGATCAGAAGTGTGCGAACTTTTCTATAAAGACTGACTTAGGAAATATTTCTAGCTTTTAGGTAAATATTCATTTCTACAATTACAATGCAAGAGCAGTGTTGTAGTTAGGGTTTGCAAGGGAATAGATTTAATACAGTACACATAATTTATAGGACTATTTTATTATATTCACTCCAAAAGTCAAATACAGAAGAAGGCAAGAGATCTGTCCACACACTAGAGGCCCAAAGAATCCAGCTGAGGGCCTTGGTCCCACAGCAATGTCCTGCAGGACTCCAGCTGGAGGCCTAGAGCCCACATTAATGTCTCCTGCAAGTCTGTACCAAGGATCTGCGCTGGGAAGGCCCAAAGGTCAGTGGTGAAAGCTAGAATGTCTATGATAGCAGACTGTTGTGGGAGGATCTGTGCCAGCAGGCTGAGGGATCTGCACCAGAGCCAGGAAGCAATGCTCAAGGTAAGGATCAGAGCTCCCCAAAAGAGAACCCCAGCCATCCTCAGCAACAGTGAGGACTCCAGCTCCTCCAACGATGAGAACAGCTGAGTTCATATCAGGAAATCCAGCGAGACAGCCTTCTCCAGGAGAATCAACAGCACACCATCTTCCTCTCCAGCTCTCTTGTATGCTGTTGGCAGCAGTCCTCAGGCGGGCCTTCCACACCCAGCATGGCGCTGACTCAGTTCAGCTGGGGGTTACACGTGGACCATTAGTTAGTCCACCATTGGCAGCCAGGAGCAGTATGTACATGACTGTGGCTATGTTCTGATGAAATTTTATTTATAAGAGTAGGATTTGGTTTTTAGGACATTCTTTGCCAATCCTTGCCCTAGAATGGTGATAATAGTGACCACAAAGTCATCCTTAAAACCGTACTTGGATGCAGGCGGCGATGGTAGCATTTCCTTGGGTGGTGCACCTACCTCTAAGACATCTTCTCCCATTCATCTTGTCCTTGGTAACCTAATATCCTTGTCAGCCACATTGATGAAATTAATCAGCAACTTCTTATGGTTTCTAGTGACATTTGTGCACATTGCTTTAGTTGAGCTGGGGAAGGGGGGCAGAGGTGCAGTGGACTGAACGATGAATCATCAGGTGTCACACCGATACAAGCATTCTTAGATGGAAAAGATTGTTTTCTTCTTCCCGGCATCCATTTGACTCATATGAATTCTGTGCTAATCTGTGCTGGGTAGCAGGGCTGCAGATAAACAAGTTTCTTTCTTCTCTTTTTTTTTTTTTTTTTTTACTGGAAACAGCTATTTATTATATCCGTATCTCCCAAGTGTAATAAATGTTGCAGGGAAACGAGCTTACTCGTCACTCTGAGGGAGGTCAGTCACCACTTTTGTCAAACACAGGCTTGATGGTATGAGCGGAAAATCCCACCTGTGATGTGAAGCCAAGGGATGAATTCCCTTCCTCCTCCCTTCCTCCTCCCTTCCTTCCCATTCTTTCCTTCCTTCTCTCCTCTCTTTCCTCCTTTCTCTGCTTCCTTACTTCTTTCGTTCTGTTTTCTTTCTTCCTCTCTTTCCCTATGTCACTCTTCTTTCATCTTCTTCTTTTCCTCCTTTCCTTCTTCCCTCTCTCCATCCCCCCTTTCTCTGCCTTTCTTTCTTCCCTCCATTTTTCTTCAGTCCCTCTCTCTACCCCTCCTTGCCTATCTCCCTCCCTCTCTCCCCTTCTTTTCCTCTCTTCCTTCCTCCCACTCTGAGCAAGAAGTCCACATGTAGAAGTTCACCCTGAGTGTGTGATGCCTCCCAATGTGATGAGGGTTACGGGTGCTGACTGGATTTCCACTCAGTCATCCTTAGCATTTGGCCTGTTGTCTCGTGGCCCCGGGCTTCAACTTCGGACCATATTTTCTTTCTAGCCAAAAGGAGGAAGGATAAACAGCAAAAGAATTGTGCCAGCTGAAAGGTCTCACTTCTAAAACAAGGCCTGTACTCCTAGCACTCTGGAAGGCTGAAGCAGGAGGATTGCAAGTTAGAGCTCAGGCCGGGAAATTTAGTGACTTAGCAAGACTCCGTGTCAAAAGAAAAAAGAAGCTGAGGATGTAGCTCAGTGTGAACGTTCTGGGTTCATTTCCCCAGTACAGCCAAAAATAAATAAAATAAAATCAGGCTGAGATTTTCCTTTTTAAACTCAGTCTACCACTGCCTGGAAAACAGGTAGTATTCTACTTACAGGAAAGAAGAATATGCACATTGAGTCTCAAAGAGACTGGAGAGTCCTTGCCTCATATATGTGAGCCCAGGGGACACTGCAGTAATTCACGGTTCTCACCATCAGCTGGGATCTGTCCCTGATCTTTTTAATCCTCACTGTTTGTCTGTATTTTTAAGTTGAAACACAGGGTCTGATTTCCTAACATAGAACCATCCATTTCACTTGTGGAGATAGTGAATGTTTAAAAGTAGCAGCACCTTATGGTCACCTCCTCCAGTCACCTGAGCTACGCGATGACAGAAAGAGAGGAGCAGAAATATTAAGAGACTCATCTCAGCTCACACAGTGAGAGGGAGGGCCAAGGTTGGGGTGCACCGAAAGCATTCTGGATACAGTCTTTTAAAAGACTATTTTCTCAGCATTTCAAGGTTGTAAGAATGGTGAACTATCGATACCTGGTTCTTTTTCAACCAGTTCTCCTCATTACTGACATCTGCCCATAACAAGGACATTGGTTTTTGAACAACAGTTTTACTCTTTCCTGGTTTTCCCATTTTAGGACTTCTATGGATCTTAATTCAGCCCTCATTAAGGATTTAGTAGGCTCTAGAAGAATTGTTGGTTGGAAGACCACATCCCATTTATCTTGCAAATCTTGGTTTGTGATATTGCCGTCCACCCAGTGTTTCCAAACAAGAGCAAGAGTAATTTCCAATCTCTCCACCTAGAGTTTCCAGTGAACATCACCAAATTTGAAAGGCTCTGCACGATGTCCTAAACTTCTAGAAAGCAGAAAACCATGCAAATTATTTGTTGTCCTCTTTCTAGATTAAGGATGACACATATTCCCTTTCAAATTTAGAAATGTTTTGTCTGTAAAGGTATCCAGAAGTTGAAGGAAATATTATGAGGACGTTATTTGGAAAAGCAACTAATGTATTGTTTAAGATAAAATTTTCTCTCTGTCCAGACTTTTTAGACACCTGTTCTCATCTCTCAGATTCAGCCCCTGCACTCTGCATTCCGCAGCTCTTTCTGTCCTTCTTCAGGATCTCACGGCTGCTCCCAGGACCTCTGCCTCTGCAGTGATCTCCCATCCATTCTCCATACTGTGGCCACCTGAGCACTTTAAAAATAATGTGCAGGTCACGTGACTGCCACCAAAGTGGGATCATATCGCTTCTGTGGTTTCCCCACTGCCTGCAATACAGTTTCTTTAAACATTCCACAAACGCTGATGGAGGTGTTGCTATAGCCAGCGCCCTCCTGGGCTAGATCAGTGTGAACCCAAATAAAATAAACATGGAACTACCACCCTAATGAATGGTTAAGGAGAGTTTTGGTGACCCAACTCCTATGTGCAGCCCCATCAGATCCCCACCTCTACTGGCCCTTATACCTCAGCAATACCAAATTTCTTAGCGTTTTCTACAGACATTCCGCTTCCTCCCCTCCCCTCCCCCGCGCGCATGCCCTCTTTGTTGATCTGGTATATCAAATTTCTTCCTCCAGCTAGTCCTCCTTTGGCCCACTTTACACAGATCAATCACTTTTTTCCTCCAGAAATTTCACATGTTCTGTTGTTATTTAGTTGTCCTTACCGTAATATTCCATAATCTATTGGTTTATAGCCCTGCCTCCCCCACTCACCCTAGGGTGGAAGAAACTTTCAAAATACAAAACTTTAAACTAGGTTTGAACTCAGAGAAAAAGTTTCAGATTCGCTTTTATTCAGTAAAGCCTGCTGTGTCAAAAGAAGAGACATCACGAACTTTTTCATATTGGCCACCAGGAGTTACAGTGGGCATTCTGTAGCTCTGCAAACAATAGTTCTTCAGAAAAGGAGCCAGGGAACTCCATGATGCTTTATCTCACTCGGCTATAACAACTTGTGCATCCTCATTAATTGTCAAACAATGTTTTATGAATCTTGAAAGTAACTAAAATAAAAGAGTTCATTAGTGTGTGCTTCATAATGGGCGAAACTCAATTTTCAGAACACAAGAAGGGAACTATTCATTTTTACTCTTTAGGTGTCAGGAGGTCTAGGGAACAGAAAGAATAGACTTCAGCAAAATGCAAATTGATTTAGGATTTGTCTTTTCAGCCTCAAAATCCTTGCAGCAAGAAAATGGGAGTACAGGGGAAAAAATCTAAGAACTGATTTGTGTGTTAAAGGAAAAACTCATATTTCTATTCTCATGTTTTCCTATATCAGGGAGCTTTTCTGTTTTATTCACACATTCGGTTGTTAGACATTTAGGAAAAAGACTGTATCTTAGATTCCCGGTGCCTAGTACAGAAACACAGAAAGTTTTCAATACGTGCTGGTTTGAATGATATAACAGGGTAGGGTACTGGGATGGAAAACTATAGTTCTGTTTAAATTTTTAAAACATTTAGTACAGTAAAAGACAAATTGCCATTAATCCTTCCTAAAATACTCCCACTTGCTTTGAATACACTTACCCCATCACCCTTGTCACTTTCTGGAGCAATCTGAAAGTCATTTTTCCTGAGTGTCTTTAGTTGGGCTGTTCTGGTTGCCTTGATGTCCTGAACTGATTCAAAACATTCACCTTTCATGATCATGTTGACTTTGGGGAGGAGCCAGAAGTCACACAGGGCCAGATCCAGCGAATAAGGTGGATGAGGACACAGCATCACGCTTTTATGAGCCTGCCTTTCTGTTGGATGGCGCTCAGCAGCAGCATTCACTGTATTTTAGATCACACCTTGTAAAGACACTCACGAAACAGGACATCCAGACATGCCTCAGAAAGTGGCAAGAACAGTGGGATGTGTTCAAAGACAGGGAGGATTTTGAAGGGGACCCATGGCAATATGTCTCATTGCAATAATGTTTTAAAAATTAAACAGTCACTATATATTTCAATCATCTATTGTAGTTGAGGACTGCCTTGATGCGAAGACACCTAAAATTTAAGAGTGTAATAGACATAGCACAAAAAAAGTGGTTATATAAATCACAGGTATCCATGTTTGATCAGGTTCTATGTTTTAGGGTGGGCAGGACCTGGGCCCCCCAAGGGTGAATCTGGGTGCAGGGGCACACACACTGCCCACTACAGACAGACGGCCACAGACAGACCTGCGCCTGGGCTCAGCCACTCCGAGGCCCGCCCCTGAAGCCTGTTCTTACTGCAGTCTACCCCACCCCTTCGATGCCTTAGCCAATGACATGGAATTTTGTTCCTGCACTTTATTTTCTACTTTTCTTTTCAGAAAAGTAGAAGTAGAAGCCAACCTGGAAAGTCCAGGTATAAAGGAAGAGAGGGGACCCTCCACGTGATTCTGGTCCATTGGAAACAGGGTTTTCACTTCTATTTTTTCTGCTTTCAATTTATAACTTTTTTAAAAAAAAATCTTATTTTTGGCGTTCTCTTCTGTATAAGCCTATTCAGCAAATTTTTAAAAATTTATACATATTCAGTGTGTGTGTAGGTTTTGGGTGGGCTGTGGCAATTGATTTATGAGTCAACCACTTTTCTCTTTTCTTGCCATCTCCCGCTTGAGTGGTTTGTCGGCCCTGGGCTTTTCTTTCACAGAAGGAGAATAAGGTTGTCTATGGAAGAGGTCAGCATTTCAAATTGGTGGAGTTCAACTGCACAAATGACATAGAACTGACAAGAAAAGACAGGGGGTTTGGAGGTCACAGACTGCATAGGTCTCGCTTAGGGTTTTTGCTTTGTGATGAACCCTGGCACCAAAATGAATTAAATAACAGGCTTAAGGACTATTGAGGAAGGACTGAATGCAAATCAAAGATAAGTAGAAGTTTTCTTTCCTAAAAGGGGGATGATTTTTTTCCCTTCCCTCTCCCCCTTCCATATCTGTGCCTGCGAGAGCTGCATATTAAACACGATTTCGCTGCCATTATCCTGGGCGCTTTCACTGCGGGCTGCCGCGATGGCCTATCTTGGCCTATGATTAATGACTTGCTAGGCAATTTGGAAGCCATAACAACTCCGCGGTCCACACACAAACTATATAGTTGCATTCCTTTTGCGGATTTGCCAAGCTGTTACCAAGGGGCCTGCAGAGGAGCCGGATTGCTGGAGAGATAGCGAAGCATTTCTGCAAATGCCATTTGGGCCTTATCTTGCTGGAAAGTGCAATGAGCAGCAGGCTCATTTACAAAATTCAAAGCCTACATCTCACAGCTTCTTTATTTCAGCCCAGATTAAGGAAAACAAAACAAAATTAAACAAAACAAAAATGGCTGGGAGAAAAAAAAAAAAAGCTGGTGAAAACCAATCTTGCTGCAGAGTGTCCAGGCTCTGAGTGATTACTGATGCAGGACGGAGGGGTTCTCAGGTTTCGAGTCGGATTCATCAAGGTCTAGTGTTAATAGTGTCCTCGAACAGCAGAGCGTGGAGATTTGGAAAGCCCAGGCAGATGCAAAAGCCAGGATTTGAGGTTTGTGTTTGTGTGCAGACTTCTGCGCGGCAAACCTGTGCAGGAGGGTGAGGGAAGATTGTGCAGGGGACGGGGGTCGGTGTGTTAGGTAAGGGTGTTCAGCCCCAAGTCATCCGCTGCCTTCTCTGCTCTGTGACCTTAGATCCATTTTTCTGCCTCTCTGAGCTCCCCTTTCCCAGTCTGTTCAATGAGAAAGTCAGATTTAGCAAACAAACTATCAGGGCATTTCCGGCTGCAGTTTTTATTCACGTTGCAGATATTTGTTGAGCACCCAGTGCGTACTTAGGGCCCTTCTAGGCTCTTTCGCTATTTGGGGAAGAAAGCAGACAAAGACCCCCGTGCCACAAAGCTTCCATTCTTAGCGGGGTGATGCAGTCATTAACAATAAAGATGAGGAACAAGTACATTGTATATACATTACAGAACAATAAGTACTATGGAAAAAGAAAAAGTAAGACAGCACTGTGCCAGAGGAAGCAGCACTGTCAGGGGCTGGGAAAGGAGCACAGTAGGAAATATGGTGGCCGGTGAGGTTTGGCAGTGACGGGAAGCAGATGACGGAGCGAGCCAAGTGTCTGTGGGATGCAGCAGCCTTCTGGCAGAGAGCTTGTCCAAGCAAATGCCCCGGTGGCCTGTGAGTCTGTGGGCAGTGTCATTCTCTTTGAGACTGAGTAGCTTTCAGTCACTTAGGTAGCTGGTGGCAACTTTATCACCCTGATCCATGGTTGTCAATCTTAGCTTCTTGTTGAAAGCGCCCAGGGAAGCCTGGGTCTTGATCCCAGAGATCCTTATTTAACTGGCCTGTGGTGCAACCTTGGCACTGAGGGGTTTCAGAGCTCTCCAGGTGCTTCTATTATGGCCATCAGAGTTGATCTAGAGCCCGCCAGGGGGGTCAGCTCCACCATAAGCTTTGCAGGGCTGTGTGTAGGTGATACTTTCAACAGGGAAATGTGACTCAGCCCACATGCAGTCTTCCCAAGGGCCTTCTCTGCACAGCACGGGTCACACAACAGAGAGTAAGGTGGTCCATGCCGGAGTATGGAGCAAAGGGGCACAAGAAAGTGATGCTTAGGACACCGAGACTGGTACAGAGCCACAAACATTTCACCTAAATATAACTCATTCAACTGCAACTGTAGTATGCGTGCCATATCCATATAAAATTAACTCACACCTTTTGTCAAAATTCCTACTTTATTGTCCTAGTCAATAAAATATGTGGAATCACTTGTTCAACGGCCTGCATAAAACAAATTTGATATATACTCAAATTATGTACAAATGTACAGATAATTGTGAAAGTGACAAATGCCACCTGTGTGCTATCTAAAGCTATCTCCAGGACAATGTCCAGAAAGAAGTGAGCCACACGTTTAGAGAGGCAACTGGATGAAGTGAGGTGCTGGTAACAGAAAGAGAGGAGGAGGACATTTGTGGCCAAGGCGCTCTTGACTCCTATTTTATTTACATATGAAAATGGCCCATGTTGGACCAAAGGGAATAAAAGTTAAGTGGTTGAAGTAGGCTTTGTAATTATGCAACTCATTAATCAGGTTTGGGCCATTCAGATGATTAGCAGATGGATTTTTCCTTGGAATTCCCAAACATCAGACACCGTTTGCTTTTAACCATATGGCCAGGCTTCTTTTCTCTCTTTGTGTTAAAGCGTTGTGCTGGGGAAGCCAAGGCCATACCGCACGAACTCAGCAGAGCCCAAGTCCCAGACTCCAGGGTAGTTAGGAGAAAGATGAAAATGATTGTTTTTTTCTGATAATCATATCTTATGGAAGTGCTTGCTTTTTAAAGGAAAGCACATACAAAACCCTTTTATTTAAAAAATGAAATAGGCCTTGGTTTACTTGCTGAAGTGAATTTCCATTTTTTTGCTAATATATATTTACTGAAAAATATGGCCACATAATTTTGGAATCTGAAAAGTTATCATAAAAAATAATAGTTACATGGTGCCAGTATCCCTTTCTTAAAAATGTTCTAATTGTATTTACCAAGTAATAAATAAATTAATTTCTTATCTGCACACAGATGTGAAAAGCTAGAAATAGATGTTAAAGCTTAATTTTTATGAACAAAATTAAATTAATTCCCACTGTAAAATATTTGGGTATAATAAACAATAATTATCCCTTCCAATAGCAGTCATCGTTCCATAGGGAGTTACTGTTAACTGGTAGGAATTAAACTTTACCTCCCTGTTTTGTTTTGTTTTTTATGGTTTTCCATATATGAGGTTTTAGAAACACCTAATTTGTGTCTATGTGTATGTGCTTTATGGGAATACATATGATGTTACTTTTTACATGGTGTTCTACAACTGTCTTTTTTCAGACAACTGTCTTATGTATGTGTGTATTATATATGTGTTAGTGCAAGAAAAGTAAATCCACCTCTAAAAAGTGGCAGCATAAGGTTTCAAAGCCTGCATCTATACCCTGGAGACAGTCATTTGCTACAACAAGCAGTGTTGCCTGACTGTCCATGTAAAATCACCTTACCACACATCTGTGAGTTGGTAAAGTAGGGATTGAAAGTGGGATTGCTGGCTCAGAGGGCAAGCACAATTTTAACTTTAAGATATATTGCCAAAATGTCTTCCAAAATAGAGTGACAAACTTTCATGATGCTGTGGGGTCATGTATCATTTTTAGTTGTGTCTTTTGCATAGTTTCACTATTTGTAGGTAGTGCATTCATTGAAACCTTCCCTCATACTGTAGTGGCCATTTATTTGCAGGGTCTTTCCACTCTCATTTTCATCCAAGAGAAGCTAGTTAAGGGTGGTTGGAAATAGCACAGACTCATCCGGCCAAGGCAGGAGATGATGATCCTCATCTTATCACTGTCCTTTGACCAAATGAGCTAAACTATAGCCCAACATCTGAGGGTAAGGGGCTGAACATCACACATGACACAAAACCTTTTTGGTATATCCATGCTGCATTAATTAGGGTACAGAATATCTATTAAGATTTAGAACAGAGGGCTGGGGATTTAGCTCAGCGGCAAAGCGCCTGCCTGGCAAGCGCAAGGTCGTGAGTTCGGTTCCCGGTACCGGAGAAAAACAAAAAAAAAAAAAAAAAAAGATTTAGAACAGAGACCAATATAATAGTGGTCAAAATGAGTTTAGAAATTGAATCACATCCCTGTCCAAGAGTAAGAAGTAAGGGGCTGGTTTTGAAGATCCACAGCAGTAACAACCTTTCATCTTGTTCAACTTTCCTCAAGGTATCTTCCATCTGTCCAAGATGGTGGCAATCATATTCACATTCCAGACAGGGGGAAGAGAAAGATGCACCCGGAAGTCACATTTGATCTGCTCATACTCAGAATTCAGTGACATGGCCACATCTCTCTGCAAAGGGATCTGGGAAAGTGTTTTGTTTTTGTTTTTGCTTTTTGTTTGGTTGTTTTGTTTTTGTGGTCATGCATTCAGCAAAAAAAGAAAAAAAAAATGAAGCTTTCTATTACTCTGAAAGATAAGGTAAGAATAGACCCTGTCAGACAGCAATCTGAAGAACAATTATGTGATATTCAAAATGGCAACAAGAACAATGGCAACTAATTCATCCATAGCACTTAAATTTTACAAAGCATTTTCATGTATGTTTTGTCATTTTGCTCTCACATAGGTCTGTGAATTAGAGGAGCTCAAGGCACAACAGACTGAACAGCTCAGAAAAGACACTGAGAACAGCCATTATCAGCTACTTCACTTACTTTAAAAACCTTATTGGATCATTAGTGGAACACACTGCATTGCTCCAAATATTTGATTCTGCAGAAGATACCATTTCTGAGAGAAGTGGAGAGCTTTCCTTTTGGGAGGCATAAGTGAAAGCTGGCGGGGAAGAACCACGGAAAGAGTAAAGGTGGAGGACAGTGCAGGCTGACTTTGAGGAGTTCAGCACATCAACAGGCCCACAGGCATGAAAGGGATTTCGAAGGCACACTTACAGGAGATAACTACTCTTGTGCTAATTACTTTCAGCTGGGAGTCTTCTTATCAGAGTTGAAGGTTAGCCTGGGGCTGATGGTTGCATCATTCAGAGGAGAAGATTTCAGTGTCTGTGCCATTGGACATTTCAGGATTTTGTTTAAGTTTGAGGACAAAGAAGTGATAAGATCTTCTAACTTCCAAGGACTACATGCAAAAGGAATGCAGCTCAAATTCACTGAGCACCTACTATGTTCCTGGGACTCCTAGCAGCACTTGGGTCATCTCACTTCAATCCTTTTAACAACCTAAGAGATGAAAGCTCTTCTTACAGTTCTGAAAACAAGGAAATAAACTCAAAGAAATTGTATCCACTTGGCACAAGATGAAATAGTTCCTAATGGTGTGAGCCTTCAAACACACCAAGACCGGTTGCCACTGGGCACATAGCTTTTCCTCCGGCTTTTGCTGTGATTACTTGGGAAGAGGTTTTCAGGTGCATTCTTCTGTCTTGGTCTCCTGTTTCCCATTTCTAAATGAAAATTTAATCTCTAAATCTCTCTCTAGGTCTTCTGACTGTCCCTTTGCTTTCCTTAGATGACAGCACTCTGTGTGCAGACCAGATACAAAGACCCCTGAGAAGAAAGGTGGGTAAGAAATCCAGACCTTCGTAGGGTGCCATTCAAGGTTGTTCCAGGGCTGTCCTCAATCTAGCTCTCCCAGCTTGGACCTATGACCTCCCAGGAGGAATCACATTTCAGACATGAGCCACTCAGGCATCTCCTTCAGGTCTTTATTGAACTGTTTGTAGCATGTTCGTATTTCAGTTTGTGACAAGTGCAATGATGATGACTAAGACAGTAATAGGTTGGCATGGTTGGCACAAATGTGGGATCTTTAATCAGGATGTTCTGGGAGGGCTCCTGGAGGGTTGGTATGATGCTGAGCCTTGAGTGATCAAAAGGAACCTGGGCTTGAGATGCATCCAGTCAGTACTTGTCACACTTCCACAGGCAAAAGACTCACTTAAGAATTTTTTTCAAATATGGGTTCTGATCTCGTAGAGCCAACCTGGGGCTTGGACGTGTTTCTTGGGAATCTACCAGCTGGGGCCAGTCCTGTTGGGTGTTGGACCACGGTTTGATTAGCCTGAGTAGCTGACACACATCATCCTGAGCTGAATACAGGGGTGTTGCTTTAGGCCAGTAAGCTCTGTGTTGGTTTTATCTCATCAGTAGCACATGGTGGCCATCTCCATGGATGTGCTGTTATTAGTTCTCCAGGATTTCTGTAGCCATGTACCACACATAGCAGCTTAAAACAAAAGAAATTTATTTTCTCATGGTTCTGGAGACCAGAAGCCTGGCGTCAGTGCTTCTTCGGGAGGTTCTGAGGGAAAATATATTCTGTGCCTCTTCTAAGCTCGGGTGGTTGCCACCAATCCTTGGTGTCCCTGGTGTCCCTTGGCACATAGGCACATCCCTCTCCTATCTGACCCTCATCACGTGGTGGTCTCTTGTCTCTGTGTCCAAATACCCCACATTGTGTGAGGACACCAGACACCCCAAGTTAGTGCAGCTTCAAAGACTATTTCCACCTAAGGTGACATTCCAAACTTCAGCATATCTTTTTTGGGGACAAGGACAAAATTCAATCCCCAACACACACTTCTGAATTACTCACATGGGAAGTTCCATTCAGGTTTCTAGATAACACCTGTCCCAAGGATCTTTGAGACATCCTCCCTTGGAAAGTTGTACTTCTGTTCTCTGGGATGTACTTGTGAATTTCAGCCAAGATTGTGAGTGCTAGCTCTTTTTTATCTAGGTGTCACAGCAAAGACTTTGGAGAAGAATATTAATATTTAATTTTTGGCACATAAACTGTCCCACTGAATCTTTACAGTTCTCCTCAAATGTAGGCATGAAAACGTCATGTCATAACTCAGAGGTCTTAGGAAATCAGCCAAAGTCATGCAGTAAATACATCAGGAACAGATATTTGAATGCAAATCTATCTGATTTTGGACACTATCTTTCTGCTATACCATGGTGTGTCTCCTTTGGTATGAAGTCTGGGTTCTTGTCTTACTCTATTTTCTACTAAGTGGAGTTACCTGGAGTCTCTTAATTTTGCTGAAATATCTCCTTTTGAAATAAGCTAATAAATGCCACCCTCATGGGTTTTTATGAGTACCTAGAAAATGAAGCAGGTTGTGTTAGCCAGGGGAAGGCTTGTCTAAACAACATTAAGTCAGAAGCTTAGCCAGGTGTGTGGTGCACACCTGTAATCCCAGCCTCTAAGAGGCTGAAAAAAAAAGATTATGAGTTAAAGCCCAGCCTGGAAAACAGCAAATTAGCCAAGAACTTGTCTCAAAATAAAAATTTTAAAAAGGGGGTAGGGATGTATCTCAGTGCAAAGGTAGGCCCTGGGTTTAACTTCCAGTAACACACACACACACACACACACACACACACACACGCACATGCACACACACACACACACACACCAGAGATTTGGCTCTAACTATGATCATGTCAATATTAGCTTTGGAAGCTTTAATTTCTTTATCTGTAAAAAGGAGATAATCACATACCCTATTTAGAGAAGAACTGCAAAAATTAAATCAGATGATATATAGCCCATTTAGCTCAGTATATGGTCATTGTAAGCCCTTAAAGATGATCTACAATTAGCTATTTAAAAACATTTTCTAAAGTGCAAAGTTGTAATTAATACAAATTATTAAAACTGCATTTCATTTTGTTCCAAAGAATAACATGCTCTTCTAAGCTCTTCTAGTCACGATGGTTACCTGGGCTTGTTCTAACTTTTCTAACCACCACCCTGGCTTGACTACTAATTGTAACTCATACATCTACACAACCCAAAAGGCAGACCGATTCCTCTGGCTGGAGGTTTTTCACATAGGAAGACAAAAGCAGCTGCTAAAGAGATCTAAGATGTTCACTTCCAGGAGCAGAAGGAGCTGTCAGCCTGTTTTAGGCCATATGAGCCTCAGAATCCCTGACAGGACCCTCATTATCTCATGCGGGCTTGCACACATGGTGACCTGCGCAGCCCATATTGGTCTGTGCTTGTTCCAAGTTACTGGCTTCCCTAGATCTGTTTCAGCTTGAGTGACTCAGAGAAAGACCAAATGCTTATCAAAGTACATACCAGGGTTCTCTAATAAGCTTTGAGAACCTTCACCTTGCTCCCCTGGTGAATACCTCTGGGGAACCCTCATTTGTAAACTCAGCTTCTTAGCGTCTAGTCCCATCCCTTCTCCATATCTTGGTGTCACTTGTTTCTCATTCAGCCTGAGGCCAATGTAGGTGCAAGGTTCTGAGTTCTCAGGGGAGTCGACATATGGATAGGTCCTGATACTTGCACCCCCACAAATCTGACCACAGCTATTTAGGCCAGGGAAAAATTTCTGCTCCAAAGAAACTTGTCTAAGAGATACGTGGCTTAAGATTTCTGAACATCAAGGGAGTTCCATGCCTTACCGTGACCCTGAATCCAGACAACTGTTCTCTCTTGAGGAGGCTGGAGAGGAGACACTTGAAAAGGAATACAAGGACAGTGAAGTGAATGAGCTCAGGCTAGCAGAGAGAAAGCAGGAAACAGAATGCACTAAGAAGCAGAAGTTAGAGACTGAGGGCAGCCTGTGCAGAGGGAAGGAGCTCTGAGCACAGGGCAGTGTGAGTGGAGGAACTCTGGAGACCCCTGAGGGACTCTTACTGATGTGGCTATGGAGACACCAGACACTAGATCCAGAGAACCCAAGTTTCTGAGGCATCCTAAGTGGTGAGGTATACTAAATGAATTCATTTCTTGACTGAAAATTAACAAAATGTAATGCAGGCATCTTGAGAAAAAAAGGAAATGTGTTGGAAAGATAAGGGAAAGTTCTTAAAATATAACACTAACTGAGGAAAGAGGTTTTGGCAAAAACAAGGCATTAGTCAGCCTTCCATTACTGTGACAAATACCAGGGATAAGTCAACTTAAAAAGAAGGAAAGGTTTATTTGGCTCATGGGTTTAGAGGTTTTAGTCTGTGGCTACTTGACATATGATGGCAGAGAACATCATGACCAGAATGAGTGGAAGAGGAGGCCCCGTCACCCGACCACAGCAGGCAAGCAAAAGAGATAAAAAGGGTCAGGGTCCAAATAACCTAACTTCCTCCCACTAGGTCCCACCTCCCAAATATTATACCATCTCCCAGTAGCACCACAGCCTGGGGGCCAACCTTTAATAGCTGGGGCTTTGGGGGACATTCAGAATCTAAACTGTAGCAGAAAGCCTCTGTGGGAATCCAGGAAGCAAGGCTTTCCCAAATTCTGCCTCTGTGTAGTAAATCAAATCCCATTCAAAAATCACTCAAGAGTAGTCCAGCCAGGCCTCAAACCCAAAAAGGACACTCCGTTATGAACTCTTTAGTGGGCTAATCCACTGATGAATACAGTATCCCCGATGGTCCAATCCACTTCCCAAAGCCCCATCTCTGAGCAGGAGAGTTTAGGGTGCCATTTTAGATCTAAAGCATATTTCACCCCTACCCCTTAAAAGATCATATCTATCTCACTATGCAAAATGCCTTTAGTTCATCTCTAAGAGTCACTAACATCTTACAATTTCAGCGCTGCTGGAAAGTTCAGTTGTAATGTCTCCCCTGACATTTAAAGCACACTTAGCTGTGAGCCCCTGTTGAAAAAAAATCAAAAGAAGTTAAATGCTTCTAACAAACAAGGGACAGGGTAAACATTCCCATTCCAAAAGGGAGGAATTGGAGGATAGATTGGACCAACGCAAGACCAGAATCCATCAGAGCAAACATTAAATCCTGTAGCTCAACATCCAGCACCCAGGGCAGGTTGTGTGAGGTGTTAACTCCAAAGGGTTTGGGCAGCCCTGCTCCTCTGGCCTTCACAGTTGCACGCCACGTGCCTCTCTCTTGGGCTGGCTCCACTCACTGCCCGTAGCTGTTGTTAGCAGATGTTCCAGGTTCCCGGCATCTCTGTCTAGGGCCTCCACTGCACCCTTGGCTTTACTATCACAACTTCACACACTGCCCTCTCTTGGGCTTCTAGTAGGGACTGTAACTCTGTCACATATTTTTTCCTGGCCTCCTAGGCCTTCTTCTGAAGTCTGAGCAGAGTCTCTGTGATCCTGTAACTCTTCTGCTCTGCATGCCTGAAAAATCATCATTATATGAACAATATCAAGGTCAACTGCCAGCATGAGCCTTAGCCTGTCTTCCTTAGATCATGGCTGGCCTCGAGTACCTGGGTAGCTGACACTGGGGATATCTTTCCCTAGGCAGTCTGAATGAGAATGTGTACCAAAGGCTCTCTTTTCAAGTGAAAGATTCACAGTTTTGTACCCTTGAGCCTGTGGTGGGTGGGGTCATACTGATTTCTGAGAAGCCTCCAAAGTATCTTTCATCTTGTCCCTTGTCTTAGTTACTCTTCTCCTTGCTGAGACACAGTACTGAACACCTGCTGCTCTAAGCAGGAAGGGTTTATTTTGCCTCAGAGTTTGTAGGGGCTTCAGTAAGTGGTCAGCTGGCTCCAAGGGCTGGCAGAGTGGCATGGCAGAGGAGAAAGAGCTCATGCCATGGTGGCCAAAAGCAGAAAGAAATCAAAGAAGAAAGGAGGAAGATAGACCCTTCCAGATTATGCTTCCAGTAATCCACCTCTTCTGACCAAGAATCACCTCCCAACATCAAATTTAGCTACAAACTCACCAAAGACTTATCTTGGACAGTATCATACACCACGGTCCAACCAGTTCCCCAAATCCCCACCCATAGTGCATGAAACTTTGGCATGACATCTAGATATAAACCGTAATATCACTGTACAAAGTACTTGGATTCTTTTTAATGTTAATCTTTTCAGCAACATGCTGTCTTTTGCCCCAACATTGCAGGTGCTTTCTTTCTGGCAAAACTGTAAACTTTTAAATTATTTGGTTCTGCTTTTAAATTATTTGGTTCTGTAAACTTTTAAATTATTTGGTTCTGCTTTTTTGCTCTTGTAGATCTGGCTAGAAGCAGATAGCAATAGCTCTACCACAGCCTAACTATTGGTCTTCTTTGAAAGAAGTTACTACATATATATATATATATATATATATATATATATATATATATAGAGAGAGAGAGAGAGAGAGAGAGAGAGAATTACATTATATAATATGTAATTTATAATGTGAAATATCTGTTCATATATTTTGCTCAGTTTTAAAAACTGGTTTTCATTTGTTGTTTTCCCTGTTGAGTTTTGAAAGTTACTTGTATATTCCAGATATTTGCCTTTTGGTCAGGTGTGTGATTTGCAAACTTTTTTTTCAGGTTGTAGCTTGTCTATGCTTTTTACATGGAATTTCAAACTTTAAGTTTCTATTTCTAATTTTGTTGCAGTCTGATTTATTAATTTTTCCTTTGGCATAGATTTATTTGGGTTTCTTCTTTTGGGGTTTAATGAAGTTCTTTGGCTTTGTAGGTTTATGGGCTTTTTTTGTTTAGTTTTCCTTTTTGACCACATTTGGAGTATTTTAGTAACTCCTTAAAACATCTTTAAATTCCTTCTTTGCCTTCTGAGACTATAGTAATATGAACATTGAATCATTATTTCACAGGTCCCTGAAGACCTGTGACTTAATTTTTTTCAGTCTGTTTTGCTCTACTGAGGTAATTTTTCATGTGATTGGAAATGGTGTTGTTCAAACACTTTCCGTGATTGTAAGTAGGCAGTTTCTGGTGGTTTATAATCAATGCGTGAAATACAATTGACTTTTGTACTATGGATCATGCTTTTGGCATCAAGTGTAAAAACTCTGTCTAAGTTTAGGTCTCAAAGATCTTCCCCTAATTTTTTAAACACTTTACAGTTTTGTATTTTATATTTAATTTTATGATCTATTTTGATTTAATATTGGTATAAAGTGTGACATTTAGGCTGATTCCTTTTTATGACAGTGGCTGACCAGTTGCTTGAGCACCATTTGTTGGAAAAGCTATCTTTCCTCCCCTGTGTTGCTTTTATACCTTTGTGCAAGGTAGTTTGATGTATTTATATAGAACTACTTCTGAGGTCCTTTTGTTTCATTTTTATCTGTGTATTGATTTCTCCATCAGTGTTATACCATTTCAATTACTATACTCTTATATTATTCTTTAACATTTGAGTAAAACGTCTTTGCACTTTATCTTTTACATTGTTATGCACAGAAGCGGAGTCCCTTTGTTTCACCCACCATCCCTCAATTATACCTTCCAGGAATAGGAAGCGAGCCCACTGAGGACCCAGTTCTCTCCTTGTGGCCTCTCCTAGGCACAGGTCCAGGTAGCACAGCCATTTGGAATTCAAGTGTTAAGAGGAACGAAGCAAGCCACAATTCCTGTAGTCAAGGAGCTCACATCTGAGGGGGAGTACAGACGTCCAAATGAGAGACCACGACACAATGGATAAATACCATAACAGAGCAGGGGTTGCATGGTGTGCAGTCACAAGAAGGACTTTGCATTCTGAGTGAGGATGCAAAAGTGTGGGGAAAGGTTCACATTGGAATTGGATGGTGAAGGTTTGGAAGGGGTTTACCTGGTAAAAAGGGTACGCAAAGAATAGGAAACTGCGTGTTCCAAGATACAAATGCCTTTGGGTAGGGAATTTTGTGTTGTCTATCGTGGTTACAGCACATGTACATATGCATATGTCTACAGCATGTGTAAAAGTGTATGTGTGCACTTTAGAGGGAAGGAATTATAAAGGATGATATTAAAATGGCAGACCAAGATGCTAGAGGTATTTGAACATGATGGACTTTGCACTTTATTGAGCAAGTGTGTTGGCCCTAGGTGATATAGTCAGTTAATGTTTCCAAGTAGAAGAATGATTGCTCAGTTGTCAGAGATAAACTGTTGGCATCACGTATGACCTTTTAGGGAAGGACTAGAGCCAAGGGACAATTAAGTTTTTAGGAAAATCTGCTTTTCAGAGATGAAAATCTGAGCAAGAGTAGTTGGTGTGATAGGTAAGCAGAGAGAATATGATCAGCCTATCATTCATAGAAAATATGGAATAAAGGAAGAACAAAGAATACTTTAAGTTCCCTAGCTGAGCCTCTTTGGGTAGTGGACGTTGTTGACACAACATAGGTGGACACTGATAGGTTGAGCTTACCAAAATGGCCATGTCCAAGCCATGATGAGTTCAAGTGACTCCTGAAAAGAGGTCAGGATGGAAGGCCCGTAACATTTGAAATAATAATTTAAAATAAGATTTTATTAGTTTCCTACTACTGCTATAAAAATTACTATAAAACATTACAAAAAATTTTTTTTCAAATGTGAAATGAGCCTTTTGAGACTAAAATTAAGGGGACAGCATGGCTGAATTCTTTCTTCAGTCCACAGAGGAAGATTTTGTCTACTTACCTGTTCTAACTCCCACAAGCTGGCTGCAATCCTTGGCTCATGGCTCCTTCCTCCAACTTCAAAGTGTATCAGCTGTTTCCTTTGCCATGTAACCTTTGGTGTCCCCCACCTGCTAGTCCAGGATAATATTCTCATAATATGCTGCTCTTAATCACATCTGAAAAATTCTCCTTTTTTCTTCTTTTTCTAGTACCAGCCAGTACCACTCCAGTACTGTGAAACCCAGGGCCTTCACACTGAGCTACATCCCCAGCCTTTAAAAATTTTTTTCTATTTTAAGACAAGGTCTTACTAAGTTGCTAAATTATCCAGGCTGTGCTTGAACTTGTGATTCTCTTGCTTCAGCCTTCTTCTAGGATTAAACAGGGGTGCCCCAAAATTCAGAACTACAAAACTCCTTTTGTCACGTAAGGTGACATATTCATTGGTTGTGAGGACTTGGATATCAACATCTTTGGAACCAAGGGAGAGTAAGGTTCAGCCTCTGCAAGGGTAGAATAAGAAAAACCTGAGAGAAGGAGGAAAGGGAAAAATGAATGCAGAAATCTAGAAAACAGCAATATGGAGAAAGAAGAAGGAAGATACTTACACAGTAAATGTTTCTTAGAAGGGAATGGATCAAGACATTTCTAAAAGGGGAAATTACATTCCTCCCAGAGGCTTCTCTGCGGCTGGCCCCACTAGCCTGCCAGTTGCTGAGTTTATCTTATCGCCAGCCTACAAAGTCAGCAGAAACAGCAAATGGTATATGAAGCAATCGTCTGGGCCCTTTTTTCCAGTTCCTGATTGATTTGCTCTCCGGGTCTAAACTCTGCACTACTCAACTCTGAGCCCCTGGTTTGCCCCAGGTCTAAATCCAGACGTGATACTCAGGAATGTAGCCCTTGACCTCCCTTTGCAGAAGCCAGGCTGCCTGCCCCTCCCTTTCCAGTTTCTTTCACTGTGGTAGCAGTGAGCAACACAGCTTTCAAGACCCCTGGGGAGCTTCAGCTTCTGGAATCGCTGTCTTCCTTTCCTTGGGCTCCATGGGTAGAAGCTTGGATTACTCTGGCATCATCCCACAGGACTTGCCATCTTAACAAGCTGAATCACCCAACCCAGAGAGGGGGTCTTCTCAGACACTTTGGGGCTCTGCGCTCCATCTCAGGGGAAACCACGTGGCAGAGGGTTGTCTGTCCCTGGGTGCTCCATCCATCGTCCAAGTAACGTATTCTACTGCAATAATTCCAGAACCATGCGCACCAGGAGAACTGAGTTCTTCTAAAAAGAAGGGGAAGAAGCCATAGGAGAGAAAGAATGCTGGACCAAGAACAACACAGACATGCACTACAGAATGGATAGACTCCTAACTTTTCTACTAAGAGATGATGCAATTCCTGTAGCATTATCAAGAACTGTACACACAGACAACCTTGCACTCATGTAGAAGTGGTACAAAAGGATTTCCTTGTAGTCCCTGGTGCAAGGCCTGTCACAGAGGAGCACTTCAATAAACACTTAATGAATTAGTAAGTCAGTGAATGAAGACCCTGAGTACAGCAATATAGAGATGTCAATCTGTAATCTACAGGTGATGTGAGGAGTCAGGCTACATTGTTTTTAACAGAATATTTTTATGGACATACCGAGCTGTAAAATTTTAAAGGCTACACCAGTATGTGAAAAACCTACCTCGTCGTCAAACGCTGGCTTTAGAAAGCAAGAGCGACTGAAAGGTTTTTGTATAATCTGATTAAGGGGCTGGGTAAGAAGAGGCAAGGGGTTAACGATTGGTGGTTTAACACCGCATTTACCTAAGCTGAAAGGGTTTTTCTAAAGATCTTTAAAAACCTTTGTGAAGTGTGTAATATGAGGGCTGGGCTTGGAGCCCAAAGTTAACACATCCCCGTCCTCCTGCGAATTCCATTCCTCCTTATGGCCCGAGTGCTTCCCCACCTACGCTAGGAGACAGCTCCCCCTCACTGTCATCTGAGACAGAATTAATCCCCCGGCATTATGGCACCATCAGAAATCCGTAGGTTTTCACTCTGAATGATTCTACTGGTTATCAGATACATACTGAAGCAAGGGGATGTCACTCCCAAGGAGGCAAAAATTGGTTCTTGGGGTTGGGAGAAATTTTAGCTATCTCTTCAGAGGGTCACACTGCATAAAGAGATATAAAGTACATCCCTGATAATTTCATGGATGCCAATTAGGAGAAGCTGGCTAAAAGTATTCTTAGAAAAGCAATAGTGATGATTGAGGATGATGACAACAATGATGGTGATGACAGCTTTCAAACACTGGGAAACCCTGGGCTGAAAGGAAGCACCTAAAATATATGAGTACGGTTCCTTTTATCACTCACTCTGCCCTAAGAGACAAGATATCATATTGGGAATGAGCCAACTTCAGTGACAATTTCCATAGCTATCATCAATGAGCACATCCATTCATCCATCAAATATTTATTAAGTTATTTCTAGGTTCCAGACATAGTCCTCGTCCTCCGGAATTATAGTGATAAAAGGGCAAGCTCTTTCCCCACAGAGTTCATCCTGGGGGATGGAGCCTAATAAATAAATTCCATATGTATCTAAATAATAATGATTATGAGAAGTAAAATGATTATAACAGCTGTCAAATTAATAATTATAAAAATTTATGCTATCAATGCTACAGAAATTTCAAAAGCACAACAGAAAAGGTGGCGTGTGTGCTGAGTCTCAAGTGGTGAAAGGGATGGTGGGGGGTCCAGTCCCAGAAAGACCTGGGGACAGAGCTTTCTAGACAGAGGAGCGCGGACACAGCCCAGCTTGTTGTATTTGAGGAAAGGAAAAAGACAGATGTGGCTGGAGTGGGCTGAGTCAGAGAAGCAGGGGGCTGCAGCCCGATCGCACTAGGCTGCACAGGCAGTGGAAGGCGCCTGGTGCTACACTCAGGGTGCGCGTGACCTTGGGCCAGTCATCCCAGCATGCTAAGTCTAGCGTGTAGCTGCACCTGATGGAGGGCCCGCGAGAGATGCCTGGGCTCCCAGGAGAGAGGATGTCCCAAACAGACCCAGGGGTGGCTTGCACAGCACTCTTGCCCCTGGGACCTGGGCAGACAAGGAGTGAGAGTTCAGATTCCTCCAAAACCAGAACCTGCCCCCTTCCACTCGTGACTTTTGAGGTCCCTAGATTTATTTCTCCCTCTGACAGTCTGCTTCTGGTAAACCTCGGGCCTGCGTGGCGGGGACAAGCACAGGACTAAAGGTTGGGGGCTGGGGGCTCCGGAACCCCATCTGTCTGTAAATGACTGGGTGACCCAGGCCATTCCCGGGTCTGCACTTCCAGACCCTCCTCGGGAGCATCATTAAGATTCCTCCTAGAACACAGACTCTGTGATTCTATTATCCTTGCCAGAGCCGGGAGGACTCATACCCCTCACGCAAGCCCACCAAACTCTCCTAAAACAATCAAGCAATTTCCTAGGAAAGGGTGGAGAGGAGAAGTCGCAAGGCTCTTGCAGAGGATGATAAAACCCAGTCCCAGCTGAATATTAAGTTAGAGAGCGGTCTGGGGGGAGTGGGGAGAGGAGAGAGACGCAGGGCTGGGAGGGGGAAATTTTAATTGCAATTGTTGGGCCGGCTGATCCCAGGCGAAGGACGAGAAGCCCCCAAGCAGCCACAAACACAGATATTTGAAAAGCAGAGGCGGCTGGGGGGTGGTTTGGTCTCCCCTCCCCTCCCAGGCTGCTGGAGGAGCGGTCTACAGCGCTGACAAGCACGGGTTTTGGAGGCCATTGAAAAGTTTTCGGCCTAAATAGGGTGGGCAGCTTGGCTTAAGTGTTGCTAAGGAATACCTGGCAACAGGCAACAATAGGCCTTTTAAAGAATCCAGGGCAAACAGTGACCGTGGTAATGGGGTGGGCTTCAGGGTCTCCTTGCCCGGCTGGGCCCCTCCTCGCGCACTCAGAGGCCTGGGCACTGGGCTATGTTCCGGAAATTCCCCGCACAAAGCCCCATTCAGCGGGAGGCGGGCCAATGCGTGTGCTTGGGGGAGCGTGGGGGTGGGGCGGGGGGAGGGGTGCCGGAGCAGGCGCTTCACTGCCAAAAAAAAAAAAAAAAAATACAAAACCCCTCTCAAGTCTCTTTCTTCTTGCAGAGACTAAAAGAGGCACAGAAAGTGCTAAGTTTGTAAAAGAGGCTGAAAAGGTTCAGAAAAAGTAGCATAAAAGGGTCTGGGGAACGCCCCGTGAATTTTGAACAGAGAGCAGAAAAGAGACCCTAAAAAGCAATTAGTGATGCTGCTTGTAAATGAGGAGGCGCTCGTTTGGGGGTTTGGGGTGGGGGTGCCCGGCCGGAGGTAGGTGTGCAAGGGAGGTGGAGGTGGGCGAACCCAGCAGGTGAGGAGAGGGGCGGGGGTTGGGCGAGGGACCGGGACATGTGGGACGGGGGGATAGCGGTTGGGACTTGGGTTGTGCGGTCACCCTACCCGTCCAGGCTTTGTCCGCCGGTAGAGGCCAAGGAGCCTGGGGTGAGCAGCACCGGGGGTCTGAGCCGGCTCTCCAGCCGCCCTGGTCTCTGCTGACCCCAGGCCCCGGGCCCTGGTGCTGGCGACCCGCGTTCCTCTCCCTGCCGCTGAGTGACTGGCCGGACACTGGGAGCTGGGCGTCTGCCGCAGCTCCTGGGGGAGGCTCGGGACCAGCCAGCGGAGGAAGGCGAGGCAGCCAACAAATTAGTGCTCTACACATTCCACGTGCCCAAGCTGCATAACATTCGTGCTCAAACACCCTACTCAACGGCTCTAAAGATAATAATTTTACATTTCCAGCAGAATGTGCACAGTGACAATTATCTGTATTCCTACTGTGTCGCAGCACCAACCAATAATCAAGAGAATTATGTTCCAGTTGAAAGCAGATTTAAATAAACAGACACTAAATGGGAGCCAATAATAGATGTACCAAAATAGTCCAGGCAAGCTAGCAGCCGCTCAAACAGGGACGCAAGAGCTAAGAAGAGAGGGTGGGCTGAGCAGAGAGAGGTATCCAGAGCCCTGGTCTGTGGCTCCGTGCTGCAGCTCCGTCTAGCTGTCCTCACAGACCTGACCAGAGCTGTCCACACCCCACTTACCATCCCACCCCCTTCCTGCAACACGGTCCCCCTTCCTTATCACCAAGGGACATAGGCATCTTCCTCACGGTGAATGAACCCTGCCCTCCTTTAATCTTTGTGTCTCTCTGCTCAAGATGGAGACAGGTCATGTTGGCCCTGGGTGGAGCAAGGGCGAAGGGTTTTAGCTCTTTGAAAGAAAATCAAACTGCTGTTTCTGCAAGAAGGGAGAATGGTATGCAAAAGAGGCAGAAGGATGGAGGACCACTACATGCACCCTCAGACGTCCCACGGTATTGGAGGTTACTCCACACGCCAGGTATAGCGCTCTGTCATGACGATTCAAAGAGGGAAGGGCTGACCCTTTGTCCTCAAGAGCTTGCAAGATTGCAGGGAGGATAACCAGGCCCAGGGTAAGCCTGGTGCTTCTGCATATGCAATAATGAGTGTGTGTGCCACACACAACAGGAACAACAGAGAAGGGCTGTGCACGGGACAAGGAGATGTCAAGGGGAAGGATGAGCAGTAGAGAACCCAGAAGGAACCTTCCCGAAAGAGAAAAGAGTGTGGGCAAAGCCCTGCACTGCAAGGGGAGTGTTACCTTGTTCAGGCCTCTGGATGTCTTTCAGCGGGGATAATTCCAAAGTGAAATGTTAGAGAGGCAGCCGGGGCAGGTGGTGTTAAAAAGTAGTCAGCGACAACAACGGACACAGCTTTGATCTAGCCTGGAGGATGAGGTGATGCGCAGGAACCTCATTTCTGTCTGCTTCCTGTTTTCCGTGCGGACACCTATTGGCAGTACTCTTTGGCTTCCTGTTTCCTCCTGTTAGCAGTTCTCTCCCAGGACTCTGCCTCCTCACTCCCTGTTGCTCCAGGGAGCAGGGAGCCCGGCTCCATCTCTCCTTTATTCCACGCAGAGTAACTTCTGATCTGTTGTTGGCCCCCAGGTAACCGTGGTCTGTCCTTCCAGGTGAGATATATTGTGGGTGCCCCCCAGTGAAGAAGTCTAATTCCACGGAGCATCGTTAGGATGCTATTGTTGTCCAAGTGTCAGCCTGCTTCTTCTGCATTTTCATGAATAAATCTGACACTTTGACCTCAGTCTATCTTTGGGTTTCTCACCTTGAGCAGAGCATAGAAGTACTATTTTTTAACCTCTTGAAATGCCAGGGTGAAGTGAGCGGGTTAGACTGTTTCCTGGAGAAAGAGATGAAAGACATAGAAGACATCTGCCCAGGGGCACGGTGTGTTAAAGAGGTCTCTTTGGCAGTTGGGTGGAAAATGGATTGAAGAGGCTAGGAGGCCATTTTGCGGGAAAAGGTGATGAAGACCTTAACTGGGAAGGCAGTGTTAGGCTGGATTTGAGTAGGGAGAGAGAAGGGGTGTGCTGGGAGAGATGGTTTGGAATAATAGCAACTGGTTGTAGGGTAGAGGAATCTGGATTTCTGCTGAGTCAGTTGGAGCCTCATTTGATGAGACAGAGGAGAAACAGAAGGTTGGATGGCAGGGAGGATTGTGAGCTCATTTGTGATTTGCTGACTCAAGGGGACACAGGCAAGTTTAGAGGCAGTTAGATTTATACAGACCCAGAGCCCCGTGGAAGAGTACACAGCTGAATTTACAAACTCAGCTGGAAATGCTCGTGGGAACAAGAACAAGAGAAGAGGCCAAGAGAGGTGGTGTAGAATGAGGCAAAGGGAAGCGTGGGGATGCAAACCAGCATTTGAATCTAGTTCAACAGAAGCCTAGGAGTGCTTACTGACAGCTACAGGGTCGTGTTATGCTTTGCTTTATTGTCCTCAGAGCTGAACAGAGTGTCTGGCATGCAACAAATGCAATTGATATTACTTTAGTATCTAAGTCATCATCCTTCAAAGGGTTTGTTTGCCAAGAACTTGAGATATGGGTGCAGCATCTATCTATTATGCATGTATAATTGGGTACACTTGGATGTTTACTGAACATTATGATGCACTGGGTATTTTGTTAAACTCCTCTTGCAACTATATGATGCAGAAACTGTTAATTCCATTCTCAAATGGGGAAACAGAGGCTGCGGTCCCTTGGTCCAGCTTTGAACCTTGGCCTGGCCAGTGACATGTTAACCACAGGCCACAGGGCTTCTATCTGAAAAGAGGCAGCTGAATTTCAGTCCTTAGGAGCTTCCCACCTCACAGAGGAAGAAAATATCCTCTCACAGTGATGGAGAGAAACCAGAAAGTGTGAAGTAAGTGAGGAAATGTCACATTGATAAGGGACCACAGAGACTTTTTGAGCAAAGATAACATTAGATATAAAGTTAGCCTTAGTTTTGGATCCTGTAACTTCTTTACCATGCAATGTTAAGTGCTATAAATTTTGATTTTCCTCATTCTTATGCAAGTGGGAAATTCTTTCTTCACAGGTGAATTTCTGTCTTTGTCCCTGTGGGAAAGCATTTTACAGAAAACTTAATGACTGAGATGGCATCTCACATTGTTGAATTTTTTCTTTCTCCTTCACTTTAACAGGAAAAACATCCCCAAATCCAAAACCCAAAACCAAACAAACTTTTATTTTTTATTTATTTATTTATTTTTGGTGTTGTTTTTTTCCGGTACCAGGAATTGAACTCACAACGATGCGTTTGCCAGGCAAGCGCTGTGCCACTGAGCTAAATCCCCAGCCCCCAAACAAACTTTTAAAAGACTTCAAATTGATACTGTATCAAGAACATAGAGCTATATTTATGTTCAATGTAATAAGAAGAAATGATATGATTGTGAAAATTCTGATTCTAAATATTAGGAAAAATCTAATAGCAAAGAGCATATGATAATATTTAAACCTTGATGAGAAGGTAAGATGTTTTTCTTTGTAACACCATAAAACAAAACAAAAACAAAAACTCCCCCAAGAAAACAACTATCACCAAGACCAAAGAGTAGAATGTTTAATCTTCTAGAAAATGTCTACTTCTTGGGTAGTGATTTTTTTTTCTTTTTTCTTTTTCCGTTTTTTTTTTTGGTCTGTTTGAGACAGGGTCTCACTATGCAGTTCAGGCTGGTCTTGAGCTCACTTTGTAGCGCAGGCTTGTCTCGAACTTGCAACAATCCTCTTGCCTCAGCCTCCTGAGTGCTGGGATTACAGTCGTGTGCCACCACGCCCAGCTTGGGTAGTGATTTTAAAAGCAGTTTTTATTTATTTATACCCTGTGGCTGTGCATTATTGTTATTTAAAGCTATCTGCCAAAATTAAGAATGCAGTGTGCTTCATTAGTTAATCTGCTCAGGAGTAATTCATGGAAGATGAGATTAAATTTTTGCTTGTGTTTATAATTCTTTAAGAATACTCTATCTTTGAGGAGGAAAACTTCTCATTATCACTTGTGATAAAAGGAAATAATAAAAAGTACCCATGTTCTTAACAATTGGGTTTTCAGGACCACAGACAGCTCAGCATATTTCAGTTACTTCCCTCTCTCCAAGGTATTTCGTTTCGTGGTCAAAAGTAAAATTACAGACACAGTCTAGCCATCCATTCTTTATTTTCAAATTTACATTTTTACCCCAGGAGAAAAAAGCCACATTTGGAAACACTAGATCATCAATCTGTTTTGTCCACTTTCATTTGTTTCTTGTATTCTGTTTCAATTTCAATTACTCAGGGTATTCAGCACTGCATGATGAGATTAACCAAGATAAAGATTCTCCTTAAATTACCCCTTCAGAATCCTTGATACTTCAAGACAAAGCTTTCTGAGTGGGGTTGAATGTGCATTTGAAAAGGGCAGGTAGGCAAGGGTCTGCAGAAGGCTAGATTTAGAGCACACGGGTATTCCAGGTTCAGGTAAATTGATAAGATACGTGTATCAATACCAGTTGGTTCTCACCTCTGTACTGCAGTTTCTCCATAGGTACAAGACTGGACCTCCCAGACTGAACGATAGAGTGAACAAGAAAGAAAAATTTGGATGGAGAAAGCCAAGAGATAGGTGGAAGCAGATTGATCTCCCCAGCCATGTCATTCAATCAAAATACTTTCAGTCGCTAGTGGGAGAAAGCTAAATGAGCTGATCTGAAGGGTAAAAGAGAGTGTGTGGTTAAATGTGGAAAAGTGGAGGAGAACACGGCTTAGGGGACAGGTGTATCCTGTTGGTCAGGTTATGCACTGAAACTCTTTCCCCATCTCTCAGCTGGCCCTCTCTCTTCATTGACTTCACTCTTAGAAATTTTTTCTACTCATGCTAGTGAGGTAGCACCATGGGCTCCAGGCCCATGTCTTTTCAGTATAGCTACTTAGTCCTGGCCTGTTTTTACAGAGCAATCACTGTGGTCATGGGATAGACATGTTGGTTACTTAAGCCTTAGTTAAATGCTTATTCCTCAAGCTACGGACAGAAACGGATCCAGGAGAAATACTAGGCTGGGAGAAGGGGAGAGGTTCTTCCAAGACCCTTAGGAAGAGTGGACCACAGACAAGCCCAAAGGATGAATGGCCGACGTTCATTTGAAACCAGTGCCATAACAAACAAAGTATCACAAACGAGGCAGCTTGAATAACAGAAATACATCATCTCAGAGTTTCAGAGGCTGGGAGTCTGAGGTCAAGGTGTCTGCAGGCCTGACTCGTCCTGAGGACTACGAGAGGGGCTTCTACTCCAGGACTCTCTATCTGGCTGCTCAATGTCATCTTCTTTCTGTGTGTCCTCCTGTCACCTTCCCTCTGTGCATGTCTGTCTCCACAGGGGGCCATCTTTCCTTCTCTTGGAAGGGCTCAGCCACTTCGGATTGGAGCTTGCTTTCCTGACTCTTTTGAACTTGATTGCATCTGTAAAAGATCCTATCACCAAATAAGGTCTCATTCTGAAGTCCCGGGGATCAGGATGCCCATGTATCACCTTTGTCGGGGGACACAAGTCAACCCATAGCCAATCCCAGAGAACATGATGAGCAAGTTAGGGGAGACAGTTTTTCTTGCTTCTTTTACAATGTAGACGTGCATTTAGGAAAAGGCATATGATATACACATAAATATATACAAGATGACTTTGTAATTGTTTTGCATTTATCAAGTTGGTGTCCCTGAGAAATGCTCCATCAAAAGCAATATTCCTCACTTAAACAAATTTGGAAAATGTTCCTATGTCCTCCCTCACTTAAAGAATTATAATGCACAATAGTATATTGTGGCAAATCGCTTACATTATCCCCAGTTATTCAGTTCTCTCTGCATCCGTGACCTTGGTAGTGTAACTTTGCAGTTCCTTCCATTGAAACACGTGATATATTTTCTGCTCCTTAAGCCATCCTATTTTGGCTGTGTGTCTTGTCTTGGACGACAGGATATCAACCAATTCAGTGCTCTTGGACTTTTTCAGTTCTTCTCTTGCTCTTTTCCCCATCTCTTCCAGCCAAACACACAGAGGGAAGTTAAGTGACCTTTGTCACTATAACCAAAGCTATGCTACAGCAGTCACCCACCAGCCAATTTCCAACTTTCAAGATCTATAACACTATCTTTCCAACTTTCCGATTTACAAGCAACAGTGAATGGTGCTTTTTGTTTCTTTTTTATTAGTATATATTTGTGACACAAAGTAATTACATTCATCTTGGGGAATTTGTATATACTGCACCCTGATCGTTTTACTTCCCCACTCCTGCCCTCTCCTCTCCCTCCTCATACCCTCTCCAAATCTGCCTGTTTCTACCATCTCTCTTTTATGTTGCTCTCTACATTTTAGGTTGATCATGTCCGAGAAAGTATGTGATATTTAACTGTCTGTGTCTGATTTATTTCACTTTGCATTAAGCTCTCAAGCTTCACCCATTTTCCCACCAATGACTTAAATGTGTCCTTCTTCATGGCTGAGTAATACTCTTCATTTAAGCTGTCAAGTGATCAGGTGCATTACTTAGCATTATCATGGCGATAGAAACCCTAACCCTGTATCACAGGTTGTAAGAACTCTTACATGAAGAAACATGTTTAGATTGGCTTCAACTAGTGATCCCCAAATGTACATAGAGCATAACTGTAAACATCCCAAAGAGAAGTGTTGGGGAGCCCCAGGCTGGGGTGTTATTCTGGTCATATCCAGGAATGACAGTGTGAAGGAATTATTTGGTTCTTAGACTTGAACTGGCAGAGTTAACCCCGCTCTCCCTGTAGACATTATTTTCCTTCACTCAGCACCATGGGTAATTCCTCTCTGTTTATTAATAATTTATTCCTTTTCTTTCTGGCCTTTTAGCTGGACTCCATTTTCCGCTCTCTTGCAGTCCTTGTGACCAAACACTGCTCAATGGAATGTGCATGGAAGTGACATGTGCCACTTCTGAGATGACCGCAAAGCTCCAAGGAAGGTGCATCCAACAGGCAAACATAACCTGGCAAACTTGCCTCCCTGATTCGCTGTGTGGAGGCAAGCACTCCAGGAGCCAAGAAATTTACCTCAGACCCAAATATAAACAAAAAATAAACCGCTACATTGTTTGAGTCACTGTATCTATTTATTTGTTTGTTATAACAATGTAGCCTACCTTACCAACACTTGAAAAAATGTACTGCCTAAGGGAGTCTGAAATACACGGCAGTGGCTTAGCGATTGGCCATCAGAGTGACAAGAAGATCAGAGATTCCAGGTGGTGAAGGGAAATTCTTGCTACAGCTATTGCCTGAAGCAATTAGAAGCAATTAGAAGGCAGAAGTACCTTTGGAGCCTATAGTTGTAGGCAAAGAATTTGGAAGAACCAGATTTTAGCCTACGTTGGCTAATTTTTGATGTATTCTAAGGACTTTGTCATGGTTTAGGGTTTTTTTTTTTTACAAGGAGAAACAGTATAAAACAAGACATATATTTTATAAGATTATTTATAATTGTCACCCAAAGAATCATATGCAAAGAGAGCGCAGGAAATCTGTCCATACACTAAATAAAGACCAAAGAATCCAGCTGAGGGCCTAGTTCCTAAGGCAATGTCCTGCATGAGTCCAGCTGAAGATCTAGAGCCCATAACAATGCCTCCCACAAGTCCAACTGGAGGCCTAGAGCCCACAACAATGTGTCATGCAGGCCTGTTTTACAGATCTGCGCTGGGAAGGTCCAAAGGTCAGTGGTGGAAGCTAGAAAGTCTGTGCCCTTGGGGCTGGGGATTTAGCTCAGCGGCAAAAGCGCCTGCCTGGCAAGCGCAACGTCGTGAGTTCGGTTCCCGGTACCGGAGAAAAACCAAAAAAAAAAAAAAAAAAAAAAAAGAAAGTCTGTGCCAGCGGGATGAGGGATCTGTGCCAGCAGGCTGAGGGATCTGCATTGGAGCCAGGAAATGACGCTCAAAATAAGAACCAGCGCTCCCCCCAAAAGTACCACAACAGTCCTCAGCAACAGTGAGGGGCTGAGCTCCTCCAGTGATCAGGATAGCTGAGTTCCCATCAGGAAATCCAATGCAACAAGCTTCTCCAGGAGACTGAGCAGTGCACCATCTTCCCCTGTGGAGCCAGGAAGCAATGCTCAAAATGAGGACCAGAGCTCCCCAGCGTGAACTGAAGCCATTCTCAGTGACAACAAGGTCCTGAAGTCCCTGGATAATGAGAACAACTAAGTTCATCAGGAAAGCCAGCATGACAAGCTCCTGCAACAGAATCAACAGCTCCTTACAGCTTCTCTCAGCTGCCAACAGCCTAACTTCTTCTTCTCCAGTTCTGCCTTTTATGCTGCCGGCAACAGTCCTCAGGTGGACCTCCCAAATCCAGGACCACACCTACTTAGTTCAGCTGGGTGTTACAAGTTGACCACCAGTTGTCAATCTACCACAAACTTCAAGAAAGAACTGCAATCAGGCAAGAATTGTACTGAAAATAAAGGAAACACAACTATTCTGGAAAAATGGAACATCTCAGAGAAGATGAGGTGTCTACTTTTAGACCCCCAAACTGCAGAAAATAACAGTGAGAAGATTTTGAATGTAAATAACTCCCCCATGATTTCACACTTAGAAGGAAGGACTCACTTTTGGAGCAGAATTCAGGTTGTGCTGGCTTCCCAGCCATACCTATTGCCCCAGGTAGCCTCCACTCAGCTAACATTAAATTAAAAGGAAGACAGAAGTCTGAAGGAACAAATGAATAAAGTAGGCTTAAAAGCACATCTGGGGAAAAATCTGCATCGAGTTATGGGCCCATAGAACTGTCTGAAATCACATAGACGCTAGAATATCTATCAGGAGTTCAATCAAGGAGCTTCCTCCATGACTGGTCAAGTTTCAATGTTACTACGGACTAGAGGCTGTGAGCTCACCATGCTCTTCTGTTTTGAATGGTGGCTTTCTACTGTAAGTTGCCTATATCTGCTTCCCCATGTACTAAGAGTGCTTTGTATGTGTCTGTGAGCATGGTAGGAGGCATAGGTCAGATAACTTGCTTTCAGCTTTCCCCTCTCAGAGATCCTAATCATTTGTCCAGATGCTTAATCATTTGGTTCCACATTTCCTACTTCAGAGCTGTCCTTGTTACCCAGCCTGGTCTGCCTGAATATCAGTTATCATCCCAGACACAGTGACTAATTCATGATCAGGCACCTATCTCAAGTAGGGTCAATGAAGTTCTCATTTAAAGACTTATATGCACACTGAGCTTCTCTGCTTTTGTGATCTCTAGTGTTAAGAAAAATACAGGCATGGAATTGGGAGGAGTCATCTTTACTGTGAAAGAAAATGGATATAGAAAGGACAAAGGCAGATGGTGGCAGAGAGCTGATAGACCCAGTGAGAAAGGCAGAGCTGTGGTTTCAAAACTGGTCAGGTCCAGCACAGCCACGTGATTTCTTACCATTCTAGCCATTTTTCACTATCTTCTTGGCTTAACCAATATCAGCATTTGCCTATGTTATTTCTATGTGTTATTATTAGTTATCATTATCATTATTATTATTTGCCTCCTAAGTTGCAGGTAATAGTAAGTGCCTCCCCACTTCTGTCTTGGACCCCTTTTTAGTCTATCGGGAGTTATCCTTCCAAGAGAACTCAAATGATGATATCCTTTTCTTCAGTAACACAGTAATGGTAAATACATTGTGTCAACTTGAGAAGTTTAGAAGCTTAACTAAGGACTCAGTAGTTCTACATCCTAGAGTGTAGAGAACATGCCCTGAGTGGCTTTTTATGGTTGATTCACTGTGTCAACTTGAGAAGTTTAGAAGTTTAGCTAAGTGACTCAGGAGGGGGCCATAGTTCTCACTTTGTTGACATCCTGAGCCTGCTCAAGAGGAGGGCATGGAGATGGTGTGATTGCTACACCTGCCCCAGGGTGGGCCGCCTGCATACAATATAAGGAAGGAAAAGAGGCTTGCCCTCCCTCCTTTTTGCTCTTGTTGCTTTTGCTGCCTTTGGCGACCATGAATGGTTGCCCCTCAGCCAGGCCATCCTGCTTGGGAGCCAGCTGACTATGGACTGAAATGTCTGCAGACTGTGAGCTAAATAAACCTTTCCTTCCCTGATTTTGGGCATTGGGTATTTTGTCTCAGCAACGAGAGAAAAGTAACTAACACAAACATCCTCCAGGAGCTTCCATATTTCACTCACAAAAACCCTCCCTCTAGCCTTTATGGACTGGCTGTGTTTGAGTTCCCATTGCCCTGGCACCTCTCTTTTCATCCCTCCACCCCTTGCCTGCCCAACTCCAATCACATAGAATTTGCATCGTCCCCGAACACACTTATCCCACTTTCTGAAACAGCTGACAACTTACACTTATAGCAATTTCTGTCAAATAAAAACGTGGTGACGTGTCCTCATCCACCTTCTTCACTCAGTCTGGCACCGTACATCTTCTGGATTTTCCCAAAGTCAAAATGTCCATGAAAGGTAAATATTTTGAATCAAATCAGGGCACGGAGGAAGCCACGGCAGTACCACTGAAGACATTCATGGAAGAGGATTTCCAGAACTGCTTCAGAAAGTGGCAGGAATGACAGAATAAGTGTGTTCAGAGCCAGGGGGAGTATCTTCACAGGGATTAACGGCAATGTGTCTTTTACTATAAAAATTTTTTAAAAGATGTGAACATTCACGCATCTTCTGAGCATTCCTCCTACAATTTGAGTCATTTATCACTTCTAATCCCTGCCTCCCACATCCATAAAATTAGGACAAAAATAAACATCTTGTTAGTTGTGGAAGCTAATGATTGTGAAAAGGTAGAAGTGCAGCACTTTTGTCGTGGTTTCTGCAGCCTGACAAACAGTGGCGTGCTGTGGTCTTCACTCCAAGGTTTTAGTGTCATGGTTCCTCCCCTGACAGATCACATACTGAGTTGGTTATCATTCAATAAAGGCCACATCCTAATCTCAGCTTCCCACTCACTCACTGTGGAATCTTATGCAATGATCTGGAAGTTGTTTCTTCATTTGTAAATCAGACATGATAGTATCCACCGCGCCTAGCTTCGAGGGCTGAAGATCAAATAAAGCAGTTTGTGAAATCCCTCTAAAAACCGGAAACTCCTGCACAAATGTCTGAATCCACCATCCCTGCCAGAAGACAGGAAAGAGGCTGAAAGCGGAAATCAGCTTTCTCAACCCAGCTCTTCCCTCTCTACCATTCTGCAGTCACCCTTTTAGTGCTTGTTGGTTGTTTGAGAATTATACATATTTTAATCCTCTTCCTTTACTATTGGTTGTTGATTCTTGGGCTTGTGTATGCATGTTTCCACTTCCTTCTGAAATAGTTTTTTTAAATGATATCCTAATCATCAGGATCAAGGGAAAATCTTGCTCAAACCAGCACTAAGTTGAGTTAGGTTTTCATGAAGTTAGTCTATGATTTAACACACAAGCCTGCAATGAATAAATGCTTTTCGGTTCATTTATTTAAGAACCACACAGCTGTGCGGTTCTGCTGAACTCCTGAGTGCTTTTACCATTTCTGGGGAAGGCTGACCTTGCTAGCCTTTCAGCTTGCTGCCCCAAATGGGATTGTAAACGGGGCACCGTCATGCACACATGAAAAAGGATGACCTACATCTACGGTGCTACAGTAGGGTTTTAGAAGTACAATTTCAGCCATTTCTTCCAATTAAGGCTAACTCGTCTGTGATTTCAGTCTCCCATTTGAAATAAAAGTCTAACGATAATTGGAGCACAGAGCTATTCACTACTGTACTTCAATCTGGAAATAATTGTCTTTGTTCAATTAGGAATCTGCATTTTCGTGCCAGTCTTCACAGATTATTTTGAATGGAGAATGCACTCTGATTAAGAGTTATCCTTCTTGGAAGGAGAAGAAAAAAAATAAACCAGCAGGCTGAAGTCTTCATCTTCATGTGGGATTTAACATTTTGTTTATGCCTAACTGACTGAGAAAGATGTTACATAAATCACTTTTAGGACCTCGAAATTCAATATGGTATAAATCTCCTAGGGCACTCACATGGCCTTAAAAATTTTTTTTAAACTCTTTGGCAATAATTCTTAAGAGTTGAGTTTGGAAAGCTGTCCATTTGTCTGAGGTCTTCCATTAGTTTTTATATGATAATGACCAGGGTTTTTTTGGAAAAAATTCTGATCACCATTTATTTCTGACACTTGGAGACCTATTAACTCTTCTTGGTGTTTTAAAAATAGGTAACCTCATATATAATTCTTACAAAGAAGCTTAACAATTAGGCATTGCTATCCGAGCAGCAGTTGAGGACAATGAAGACCACAGAGTTTATATGATTTTTCCCAAGGCCAAGCAATGAGTCACTGGAGGAACCAGGAGTCAAATGAGTGTCTGTGTGGCTCTAATGTCCACATTCTGTCCTCCCTCTAGTTCTTTTTTCTTATTAATGTAAAACGGCTGATGAAAAAATGAGGAGCAGAGTTGTAGTGATAAGGTGCTATAAATAAAATGTGAATAACACCAACTCAATATATGTCTGTGCTAGAAACCCCTCTGCTCCAATAATTCTAAAATGCCTGTACTTAATATTTCTGATTGGAAACAGAAGACCTACAAAGTATGAAAACATACAAGCACAATGACAACTTTCTTAAATAATCTGAGATACCATCTATACCAAAATATCATTTTTAGATCTTTTTTAAAAAATAGATTCCTTTAGAAACAAAGCCATGTCTTCTTTGTTTTTTGTATCCCTTCAATCAAACATAGATATTAAGGTGGAAAAAAAATGAATCATTCTATTGATAGCATCAAGAGGCCGATGGGATCTATCGCATCTTATCACTAGCATGTCTGTTTTTACATATCGTGTGTGTGTTTTAACATCCACATGCAAGTCAGAAAATCCCATCAGTGCAGGAATTAGAATTCTGGCCAATCCCTCCATTATGCCTTCTAGAAACATTATACAGGCATTGCAAATCCCCACCTTTGATGCAGAGCAGTTCTTTCTCTTTAATAATACTCTGGTAAACCTACACATGGGTGTTTTCCCATTGTTCTCTGCCTTTGACCTTGCCATTTCATAACGGCAAGAAGAAAAGAGCCAGGTATGCACCTGGGTGGAAAGTGATAGCTAGCCCAAATTTTCTGTTCTTGCAAAAATAGTTAGTGTTTGAGAGATTTGGGGTCCAATGGGACTTGTAAGAAAAAGTGGCAATGACTTCTACATTTTATGCTGAATTTGATTCTGCGTGTGGAGTATTTGGGGCTAGGGTGGTGGGAGAAATGTAGGGCTCTCTCTCTCTCTCTCTTTTTTTTTAATCTACCTATTCCATTGGCTGTAGCAGGTGTGGAGATAACTTTCCAATAATGACTGGAGGCAATATTTTCCCTTTCCTAGGAACTCACCATCTGGTACTGAGGGCCAGAGATAATTTAGTCTCTTAGTTAGCTCAGTGCCCAAGCAAAGACTGATAAATGAATCTGATTGCACTGCTGTTCAGCAGTGTCAATAATACATCAGCATTTGGCCGCCCTGCGTGAACTCTTCAGATGCCTTCAGAAAAGAAAGTACAGCTCTAATCAAATTAACCTATCTCAAAACCAAGCACATTACTTAAGGGAGAGCGGGTCAAGCTTTATGAAGGTTACATAGAAACACTAAAAATATATTTGCATAGTGTGTAGATCTTTTCCATCTAACCTTTGGTCTCCTACAATTCAACGTCAGACTCAATTTTGGCCTTGTATACTCTAGAATGAATAATTTTACTGCTGGTATTTTTTCTTCACAGTAAAAATTGTGGCTAAAGCTGAAAACTTGTCAGACTTCCCAGCTAATAAGCTCTGAGGTTTAAGAAAAAAGCCAACTTGTCCATCAAGCTCAGGGAAGATACATGGCTGTGAATGAACAATTTAGACCACAAGACAAATTTTTGAGAAAAACAAATATTTTTCTTCTGGCCCTAATTATTGATTTACGTTACCAGATAGTTCCTTCAGTCTCCACTGTACCTTATCAGTGTCCCACATCCATCTTGAAATGGATATTAAAAGCGTAGAGAGTTATAACTTGAGGAGAAAAAATGAGATATTCCGGAGGCAAAGAATTCTGCATGGGTCGATGTCCCAGGGTCCCCCGAGAGTATGTGGAGCAATAAGATGACATAATTAAATTAAATGGTTGAGAAATGCATAAGAAAATAGGCCTACAATGCTCTGCCTCTTGGGAGAATGTCATCATAAACATTTTAAAAGTACCTTATTAAAAAGAAGGTCACCAAGGGGAAATTATCTCAGCTTGGGAAATAAAACATAATTTTCTTGAGAAAGCAGAAGCTTCTTCTGTGGAAGGATTGTAAGAGGAGGAAAACCTCTTAGAGACAGTGAAACACACTCACCCCCACCCCCACCCCAGCCACCCCATTGTAAGGAAATAACCAGTATTTGTAGGTTAAAAAGAGAGGGAAGTGGGATACCTTTTTTGTACTTTCTAAATTCACATGTTGAAATCCTGACCCTCACAGAGGGATGAATATATGGAGGTGAGTTTTTAGGGGTTGCATAAGGTAAGATTAGGTCATGACTGTAGGGCCCTTATGATGGAACTAATGCCTTTCTAAAAGCAGAAGAGACACAATCTCCTCCCCATCCCCCTTCACCCATCTCCCATTCCCCTTTTGCACACAAGGAAAGGCCATGAGAGGAAACAGAAGTTGGCCATCTGTGATATGCTCACCTCCTTGACACTGGACTTCACAGGCTCTAGAACTGTGAGAAATAAATATTTATTGTACAAGTCACCCAGTCCATGGTATTTGGACATAGCAGATCAGACTAAGACATGTTACAGTGGTCAACATTGCTTTAGGCTGTTTCTTCCACAGAAACTTATTTCTACCATACTCTACACTGGAAGGGAAAACTAAGTGACCATTAATGTTGTATTCTAATCTACATGAGAAAATCTACGGACTAGTGTGGTACCATTCGACTACTCACTCTTGAGAGTCAAATGTCATGATCATACTCGAAACTGAAATAAATCAGACTCGCATGTGTAAACATCATATTGTCTCCCTAGTCTAACAAACTGAAAGAGTGAACAAAACCCAAAAAGTACAATAGATATTGTGAAAGGGAAAGAAACTGCTCAAAAGGAAAAAACAACTGGGATGAAAGAAAGAAGGAAAAGAAAGGAAAGAAAGAAGGAAGTGGAAAATAGAGAGAGAGAGATACCCAAGATAGCTAAGATAATTGTACTACTAATTTCTGTTGATTTATTGAAAGGAACAGTTAATGTTTAATTTTTTTCTTCTTAATTTTCTGGACTGATTCTGCATGCGTATGTCTGATCATCTGAATGACTACTTTGAAGATAATAATATGCAGTATAACAACCATTGTTGATTTTCTATCATTTTGTTTTGAAATTCTGTGTCATTTTTAATGTTTTTAAAAATTTTTGTTCACTTTAAAATAAAGTGGAAAGGTCATCCAGTTAAGGCTGAGCCAGCCCTATAGTAAGCCAAAACTAGAGGAAACTGGATTGAGAGGGGGCAAAAATGCTAAGCAGAAACAAGAGACAGCTACTCCCTGGAGAAGTTAGTGGGTGGGTCCACGCTACCTGTCCCCAGGGCCCATTCAGTGAGGCTCACTGAGAACCTGATTTTAATTTTAAAGAAGTATGCGAGAGTGTGTCTTAGAATATTACCATACTTTACACTTCCCAGATATTTTTGTTGAGTTGATTCCAACAAATTTCTATTGGCTTTCTGCTAATTAATTCCTGAGTAAGATAAAGAACAAGAATCCAAGGATAATATCTTTTGGCATTTGAAAATTATAGAAAATAGGAAGTATAGAGGAAGAGAATCAAGCATATATTTAATGTTTCTCATATGACAGGCACTGCAGTAGCTGTATTACATATTTTAATCTTTTTAGCAATTGCATATCTCAAAAGCATTGCTATTTTAATTATATAGATGAAGCAAGTGAGGCTCAAAGAGCTGAGTAAAATTGCCTTAACTCCTGAAGTGTCAGGACTTCAACTCAGGACTTTATGGCTCCAGAGCCCCTTTCCTTAATATTGTCACCAGATTTTGGAATAATCCAAACAGGGTATGAGAGCTAAGGTGGATCGTCAGCTTTTAAGGGCTTGGATGTCCCTGGAGTACTAGTAACTTTGGTGTGTGTCTGGGTGGGTCAAGAAGGTGTGACCTCGGATATTATACATGGTCCCTTCTTCCTTTCCCTCTGGCACTGTTCTTTACTCTGCTTCCTGTAAACCTAGCACCTTTGTTCCACCATGATTTTCCTGCTTAGAGTCAGTAACCATGGACAGAATCCCCTGAAACTGGGAACTCAATTAAATTTCTCCTTTAAATTGTAGGTGTTGGGTATTTTACCAATTGGAAAGTTGATTAATACATGTGATTACCAAGTAACTAAAGATTCTTGAAAGTGGTAAAGATAGAGATTATTATATGTGATGGTTAATTTTATCTTGGTTAATTTTTAGTTTAGGAGATATTTTTGGATGAGATTAACATTTAAATAGGTGAATGCTAAGGATGCAGACTGTACTACCTCCCTCACGTGGGTGCATGGACTTTACCCAATCAGTTGGAGTCCTGCATAAAACAAAAACACTGGCCTCCAGGTCTGAGAGGGGAATTCTTTAAGTGAGTTTAGATGTCAGGTATGTGACTGTCTTTTCTGAGTCTCTGCAGCTAGTATTTGGACTGGAATTTCACCATCAATCCTCCTGGCTTCTTAGCTGGCTGATCCACACAGCAGACTTGGACTTACTAGTCCATAATTCCGCAATCAACTTATTATAATATATCTCTTTGCATAAATATAAACATCCTCTTGGCTCTGTGTCACTAGAGAAGTATCACTTATTAATGCATCATACAAAAGGCTTGATCAGAAAGCTAAATGTGCAACTCCAAGCTGGTTCTGGAGTATTTACATAGTTTCTCATTTGGGTGTTTGATACAGACTTCCTGTTTTAAGTTTATTCTTAGCAATGTATACCTACTAACATCTTTTATTTTCAACTTGCATATGTTTTTTATATCTAAAATGCATCATTTGTAGATAGCAATAGTTGAGTCTTGCTTGTTCATCTATTTGGACAGTCCTTGTCTTTTAATTGAAGTTTTTAGCTCATTGCTGTTTAAATTATTATTTCTATTATTATTATTATTATTATTATTATTACTATTATTATTATTATCTTCTTTGTGCTTTTTTGGTACCAGGAATTGAGACTTGGAGGTCTCGTACTTACCAGGCAGGCAATGTGCCACTGAACTGTGTATGCATGTGAGACCTTTGGATAAGTCCTTGGTCCTATTATTAGTAGAGTTAGATTTTACTATTATACAGTACTTTTCTGCTGTTTAGTCCCTCTGTTTTTTCTCCTCTGTTCTTTCTACCTTGACTTCTGAGAAGTTAATCGTGAAGATTTCACTTTTATTTATCTTTTTTATTATTAAGTTTATTGGTACAATTTAGATATGCATATTAATCACATTCATCATACGGAATTTGTACCTGTACACAATGTATCTTGATACCTCTTTTTTTCCTCCATGGAAACAAAGTTTTGTAAATAAGGTGGGGAGCTGAAGAGGGAAGAATGATAAAGATTTTAGATTCCCATTTGAATTCATCTCTTGGCTTTAACTTTTCTTTAGTGTCCACTGCTGTTTCAGTTACTTTTCTCTCATTGCTGAGACAAAATACCTGATGCCCAGAGTTAAGGACGGAAAGGTTTATGTAGCTCACAGTTTGTGGAGGTTTCAGTCCATACTCAGCTGGCTCCAAGGCAGAGTGGCACATGGCACAGGGCAACCATTCATGGTGGAGGAAGACAGCAAAAACAACAAGAGCAAAAAGGGAGGTGAGAAGGCGGGCAGCCTAGAGCAGGTGGTCAGTCTCTTTCTCTCCCTTGTATATGCAAACTATCTGCCCCAGGGCAGGTGTAGCACTCACACCCATATTCCCAGCTTTGGATCACGGATCAATCATAAACTGTAAAAGCCTGCCCCATGGCTGCATGAGGCTTTAGGGGGACATGCAGACACAAACCATAGCAACTCTAACTTGTGATGTGCAACTTATCATATATGAGCTAAAGTACCATTATATAAAATGTGTAGAATCCTAAAGACTGATTGATACATTTGTATTGTGTATTATGCTATAGTTATGTTACTAATACTATAATGTAGAACATGTACTAATAATAGCTTTATTTATATTATGTAATATTATCATTTTGGGGATAGTCCTATGTATTTTTAGCGAACTAAAAAGGAAAAATCAGTGATTCTATCTATCCACATATAGATTAGATATAAATCTATTTATAGATTCCTTCAAGTTATTCTCATTATATTTGGTTTTTATCATTCGTGGTGTCCTTAGGTATGATTTTCTCTTTATTTATACTTCTTGGTAGTTGTACATTTTTTTTGAATCTGTGCATTTGGGCTTTTCACTAAATTTGGGAAAATTTGTCTATTATGTCTTGAAAACTTTTATGCCCTCTTCTGTCTCTCCTTTTCTCTGGGACTTTATGTATATGTATGTGAGATGTTTGGATAAGTCACAAGTCTCTGAAGCTATGTTCATTTCATTTTCTATTTATCTCTATTATTTATATTGGAATATTTACATTGATTTATCTTTAAATGAATTGACTCTTTTCCATCTTCAATCTGATATTAAGCCCACTCATGACTTAGAACATGTATATTTTTGTTATAAAATTTTCATTTGAATTTTATAGTTTTTATTTCTGCAAGTTTATCGTTGTAATAGCTGCTTTAAAGTTGTTATTCAGTACTCACAAAATCTTGATCATCTGAGAATCAATATCCATATCATCGCATACTCAATATCCATATTGACATATCTATATTTTCTTTATTATGAGTCACCTTTTCTTATTTTTTAAAATACCAAATAATTTTGGAAACTGAGAGGGTTATATTGTCAAGCCTCTGGATGGGGCTATATTTCTCTGAAGAGTATTGATTTATTTGTTTGTGTCTTCTTTAGCCTGAGGCTGATCTGAACTCAAACTGTGAACATTTTTCCCTGCGTTGGGAAGCTGCTAAAGCTTTATGTCAGAACTTTTAACTTTGGATAAGCTGTTTAGTGTCCCCCACACATAAACAGTTTAGCAGTTGCCAATGATTTGAGTAGAGTTTATACACAGAATGTAGAGTTCTATCTCTGTTTCCTTCATCTGGTAAATCTTTTCTCATTTTCCAGCTACTATACTTACTCCAAAGTGTCTTCTAGTTCCTTAAACTAAGAACAGTATGCATTGCAATAAAAATAAAAACTCACCCAATACTATTTCCTTTCTTCACATATCAGTCCCTCTCCAGAATAAGAGTTTTTGATGGTTTTCTAGGGCCTTCAAGTAATTGTTTCTTATTTCTTCCTACTATTTATGATTACTATTTTTAGGAATTACATAAACATTATTGCACTGTAACAAAAGTGGCAGCCTCATTAGAATTATCGAGATTAACATTTGCAATGATCCCTGCAACAAACCTTTTGGGAACAATTCTTTTAGCTCTTTAGAAACAAATGTTAAGAAGGTTTAGTTTTTCAAAGTCTTCTTTCAAATGAAGTCAACCTCAGTCCCTGCATGCTAATGTCACACTTCAGTAAATCATGAGACAGATAATTTAAACTGCAATTTCCTTAAATCTCAAATCTAAACTTTTCAACTTAGTCATTAGCACATAGTAAGTAGATTACGCAGTGTATTCAAAGATGATAAGTGCTATTTTTAAAAGTAAAATTAGAACAAGTTAAAGGGAATGGGGGGTGCCAGAAGGGGAGAAAAGCATTGCAAGTTTATATTTTATAGGGCAGTCAGGATATGATTTCTGGAAAATATGACCTTCAAGCAGATTCTTGAAGGAGATGAGGGAATTTGCTGTCAGATATCTAAGGGAACAATGTTTCAGGAAAAGAGAACATCATCATGTGCTATGTGCTACTTATTTAATCCTATTTTAGAAGCCAAGAAAGAGGGGCTGGGGATTTAGCTCAGCGGCACAGCTCCTGCCTGGCAAGCGCAAGGTCGTGAGTTCAATCCCTGGTACCAGGGGAAAAAAAAAAACAAAACCCTAAAACCCAAGAAAGAGGTTTTCTTGTCTTTGTTTTACAGATTTGGAAACTGAGGTTGAGGGAGGTTAATCAGTTTGTCTATGGTCAAGAAACTAGTAAGTGACAGAGCGTAGTTTCGGCCCTTGGTTTTCTATCCCCAGAATCCAGCCTCTGCACCACTCTGTGGTGTTATCTGTTTACTGGATTCATCAGCAATTGCCAAGACAGTACATATTCTCCATGCTCTCTGTTATTAAAACCCAACCCCTTCCCTTAAGTGGCACCTGTGCATGAATAGGTAAACTGTGAAATTGTGTACAGGTTAAAACAGAGATCTCCAAGGACAAGGGCTTGCTACACAATTCACACTGCAAATTAACCAAACCAAAAGACACTTGAAAACTCACCATCTGTTACTTTTGGTGGATTTGTTTGTGCTGATTTCATCTCATGGGTCTCTCTAATCTTGCACACAGATTCCTTGGATTTCAATTCAGGGCCTCTCTTTGCAAGAGATGAAAGAGGGTAGGAAGAGAAGGAGAAAAGAAAAGTGTCACCCTGGGGAGAATTCTTGGTCGAATTTAAGCTTCCTCTTTGTACACGCACCTTCCTCAAAACGTTTTGGTCTGTAGCTCATGTCTCCCAATCAGCTGGTAAATACGAGATACTAAAATGGAGGATCAAAAGATCGAAAATTGAAACTGCATACTTGAAATAGCCCAGCTGTGCCATTCTGGTAGTCATTCTCCTATTCTCAACTCCTTGTATCTTTAATAGTATAATCATTAAGTTTTATTAATCTTTAGATAGTTAACTCTATGTTATTAGTGTTGAATTCTTTTCTATTGTTAGTGGAGGTGCAGTTGTCACATTTAGTAGATATTTGTTGTATGTCAATATTTGGCTTGCACCAGTGTTTATACTCTAATTACAGGTCTCCTTTCTATGGTGAAGGGTGATATAATATTGATTTGTATTGTATGTCAGTATCAAGTTTGTCTTGGGTGATATTACTGTTGTGAATTTACTTGATATTGCCAGGGTCGTGTAGCTGTTGTTATTAATAGGTTTTCTTTGCATATCTGGATTTCCTTTGTAAAATTGTAGTTCATTCCTGGAAAAGTGGATGCTGGGCCAATTATGCTGCCTCCTGCCCCCCAAAATTAACAAAGGTGGTACGATCTTGGGACAGAGGTCAAAGACTATATGTAGGCATGACCAGAATGTATTACTGAAAGGCAGACACTAACTAGAAATCTCCATACCTGCACAAAGTCTTTCCATTATAAATGTGCACAAACTTGAGCACAATGAAACAAAACCAACTGACAAACAAAGAACCATAAAATTATGACAAGACAAGGCAGAAAATGCCTGCCCAAATGCACAGTTCCCACTAACCAACACATGGATCATTGAGAGATGGAAAACAAAAGTCACACAGCTGAATTATTTTAAAAGATAATAGAGGACATTAAAAAAACAATCAATACGATGTCCAGCAGGCTCATAGAAGATATAATTTAACAGATAATAATAAATATAGAAATAATAAATAAAATGTTCAGGGAACTTACAGAAGATACTAATAAAAAGCTAGCTGAATTAAATAAAATGATACCAAACATGAATGAGCAGTTTATCAAAGAATTAGAGTCCATGAAAAGGTTTGAAACAGAAATCCAGGAGATTAAAAATTATATTGAAAGTATGAGCAGCAGAAGTGACCAGTGTTTGGACAGAATATCTGAATTAGAAGAAAGGGACACTGTCAAAGACCAATTACTCAGATACACCTTAAAAATAACAAGATAACATGAGAAATGGATCCAAGACCTACTACACAATGCAAAAAAGACAAATCTAAGATTACTTAGAATAAGTGAAAAAGCAGAAGACAGCAAAAATGGCACAAAAAATCCTGTTTACAAATATAATAGCAGAAAACTTCCCAACTGTAAAGAAAGAAGTAAATCTGCAGTTGGATGAGGCATATAGAACCCCAAATAGCCACAATCAAAAGAGAATCTTTCCAAGTCATATGACAGCCAAAATCCCAGAAGTCCAACACAGGGACAGAATTTGAAAAGCTGCCAGAGAAAAGCAACAAATCTTTATAAAAGTAAACCCATTAGAATTAAAGCAGATTTCTCCATACAAACTTTAAAGGCCAGAAGAACTTAGAGTGATGTGTTTTAAGCACCAGAAGAAAACAACTTTCAATCCAAACTTGTACATCCTGCAAAATTTTCTTTCAAAATCAGTGGAGAAGTACAGTATTTCCATGATAAAGAGTACCCAAAGAAATTCATAACTGCCAAATCAGTGTCACAAAAAATTCTCAAGAAGCAGAGACAGTGAAGCCAACAATGTCTCAGGTCTAATAGAATGAATTCATCAGGTAGGATAAGTAGTTAAGTAGAAAGGAAAGAGAGGAAATAAAACAAAAGGAAATCAGTAACAGGAAAACAACATAATGACAGGCATAAATCACTACCTTTTAGTAGTAACTCTCAATGTGAATGGTGTTGATTCACTCATCAAAGACACAGACTGACAGAATGGATCAAGAAACATAACCCAAACATATCAGTATATAAGAAGTATATTTAATTCAAAAATAATTCATAGATTAAAGCAAAAATGATAGAAAACAGTATCCCATTCAACAGGAGCCCCAATAAAACAAGAGTAGCTATCCTAGTTTCAGACAAAGTGGATCTCAAGGAAAAAGTTGATCAGAAGAGGCAAAGAAAGTCACTACATATTGGTTAAAGAACCAGTTCAACAGGAAGAAAAACCCTTATAAGCACATATGTACCAAATACTAGTGCACCCAACTTTATAAAACAAACATTACTGGGCATAAAAAAAATCAGATAAATGCCAACACAGTTTTAATGGAAGAATTCAATATCCCACTGTCACAATAGACTGATCAAATAGACAAAAAAATCAACAAAGAACTATCACTTTCACACAAATGGACGTAGTAGATATCTACAGGGTTTCACCCAACAACAGCAGAATACGTATTCTTCTCAGAATGCATAGTAGGACTTTCTCCAAAGTGGACAGCATAGTAGCTCATAAAGTGTGCATAAGTAAATACCAAAGAACTGAAATTATCCCATGTATATTATCACATCAGTGCAATGAAACCAGAAATCAATGGCAGGAGAAACCACAGAAATTATCATACATAGAAATTAAACAATACACTCTGGAGTAATCAAGAAGTCACAGAAGAAATCGAGAAGAAAGTAGCTTATAGAACCAAACAACAATGCCAGTACAACATACCAGAACCTATAGGAAAAAAGGAAAGCTGTCCTAAGAGGAGAATTTATGTCTATGAATGCCCACATTAGAAAAACAGAGAAAGTCTAAATAAATAACCTAATGGTACACCTCAAAATCCTAGAAAAACAAGGACAATTCAAAATCAAAGCTAGGATAAGGAATGAAACTATAAAGATAAATGAATGGAATCAAGACAAAAAATGCAAAGAATCAATGAATTGAAGAGGTGGTTCTTTGACAGAATAAACAAAAAAACAGACCTACCTCTCATTAATCTTACCAAAAAGGGAAAGAGAAGACCCAAAACAGGGCAATTAGAAATGAAAAAGGCAAAATCACAACAGACGCTACCAAAATTTAAAAGATTATTAGTAATTATATTGAGAACACATACTCTAATAAATTGGAGAATTCAAAAGAAATGGACAGATTCCTAGGTATATATGAACTACCATAAATGAAATTAAGATCTAAAAACATCCTTAATAATCCAATAGCAGGCAATGAAATTGAAGAAGTAATTAAAAAATGAACCAGCTGAAAAAGCCCAGGTCCTGATACGTTCACTACCACATTCCATAAGAACTTTAAAGAAGTTCTAACACCAATACTCTGTGAACTCTTTAATGAAATAAAAAGGAAAGGGGTACTCCTAAAATCACTCCTGGAAGCAAAAAGAATTGCAAAAGAATTGAATCAGCATTACCCTGATTCTGAAATTCAACCCAAAAAGAAAACTATAGGCCTAACTCTTTAACAAAGATAGATGCAAAAATCCTCAACAAGATACTGTCAAACAGAATTGACACATCATCAGAGAGATCATACATTGTGACCAAGTAAGTTTTATCCCAGGGACAGAGGGATTGTTCAACATGTGCAAATCAATAAATGTAATTTATGACATAAACAAAAAGATGGACAAAAAAAAATCACAGAATTATCAGTTGTTTTACCAAAAAATACTTTGACAAAACCTAACATCAATACATGAAGAATCCTGAAAAATATATGCATAAATGGACTTTATCTCAGTCTGAAAAAAGCCATTTAGGACAAACCAGTGGCCAATATCATATTAAAAAGGGAGACACTGAAAGCTTTTCTTCTGAAGTCACAACAAGAACATGATGTCCACTATCACTATTATTGTTCAATATAGTAGTTGGAACATTAGCCAGAGCAATCAGACAAGAGAAAGATATAAAAGAGATATACATAGGAAAGGAAGGAGTTTCTTTTTTGTGTGTGACAGGGTCTCACTGTGTAGACAGGCTGGCCTTGAACTTGCTTATGTAGCCCAGGCTGGCCTTGAACTCACAGTGATCCTCCTGCCTTAGCCTCCCAAGTTCTGGAATTACAGACATGTGCCACCACTGAAAGCCCAGCTTAGGAAAGGAAGAAGTCAAATATTGTTATTTTCAGATAATGTGATTCTTTGCATAGAAGACTCAAAAAATTCCACCAAAAGATGATTAGAATTAATAACCAAATTCAGTAGCATAGCAGGATATGAAGTCAACAAACAAAATCAATACCATTCCTGTGCACAATAATAAACTCACCAAGAAAGAAATTAAGGAAACATTATTATCCACAATAGCATCAAGAAACATTAAATGTTTAGGAATTAACCTAACCAAGGAAGTGATAGACCTTTACAACAAAAACTATAGTACTCTGAAAAAGAGATCAAAGAGGACATCAGACAATGGGAATTCTATTCCCTACGCTAAAAAGGCAGAATCAATATTATCAAAATGGTCATACTTCCAAAACTAATTTACAAATTTAATACAGTGTCAATCAATATACCAATAGCATTTTTCATGGAACTAGAAAAAAGGCCTACAATTCATATGGAACCAGAAGAGACCTAGAATAGCAAAAGCAATCCTGGACAACAAGAGCAAAGCAGGAAGTATCACAATCCCAGACTTTAAGTACACTAGAAAGCTAGATAAAACAGTATGGTATTGGCAAAACAAAAGCAAAAACAAAAACAATAACAATACAGAGATGTGGATCAATGGAACAGAATAGAAGGCACAGGAAAATCTCTAGCCCCATTCAACTACCTGATCTTTGACATCCCTCTTTCCACCTTCTTGGGTTGATGTATGATAGTTCTAACCAGAAATTAAAAAATAGGTCTTTAGAAAATTTCCAAAATAAAGAAAAACATTATAGGGCGTATTGTTTATAATGTTCACAAAGTCATAAAAAATAGTTTTGGAAAGCTTTTAAATAAATTCTTGTTTTAAAAGGAAAAATTGTACCTAAAAGTTGACAGCTGTGTGTGTGTGTGTGTCCTGTTTTTAAAGATCTGTTGTGAGATTTCAAAACTCCCAGTAGGCTTTCAGTCCTGCATAACATTACTTAAAAAACTCTTATGTGTCATTTTAAAAAGGAACAAAATATATATTTTATATATCTCAGGGTCCTATAAAAATTCAATCTTTTTTAAAAAAAGAGTAAGATGGCTAAACCATTTGCTTTTTAGCTTTGGATGTCACCCATATGTCACCTATAAATCTCTTATAACAAAGGGTCATGAAATAGTTAATCTGTTCTTCAGGCAAGCAGAGGAGAGACTTTATTTTAAGCAATGAAGAGCAGAAGGATCTTTAGTAGAGTTTAGTACAAGCAACTACACAAATTTTTTTAGAGCAATATGGTTGACTTCCTTTGTACAAACTAAATTTTGTTAGCAAAAGTCAAGCTGTTAGAAATGAGCCTTCGCCATTGCTGTCTTGGATGCAAGACCCTAAGAGCTGGAAATCAGACTTTCCTGCAGGTAGCCACTGGTGCCAAACTCTGCAGCAGGGCACTGAAGAGCAGGTAGGTTGTGGAATCTGGGACACCGTGCATAAAGATATGTTGTGCTTGATTCTTTCCTCAAGGCTGACTGGTGCCTGTCACTGCTCCTATCCCACCGTCAGCTTCAGGAGACAAGTTGGTCTACTGCCTTGCATCTGGATGGCAATGCAATATTCCGCATGTATAATTGTTGGAAAAACAAACAACACAGATAGGCTGGAACATATCAAGACTCAAATGTGCGTATGCAACAATAAAAAACAAAACGATATCCTGGAGGCTGAGGCAGGAGGATTGCAATTTCAAGCCCAGCCTGGGCAATTTAGTAACGTGGCAAGACCCAGTTTTAAAACTTTTTTTAAAAAGTTTAGACACGTAGCTCAGTGTGAAGACCCTGAATTCAATGGCCACAACTGTGAAAAACAAACACTACTATTAAATAATAAATACAGGGACAATATATTTGCATCAGAACTGTTCATTATAATTGCAAAGACTCATTCCAGTTCATAGAAAACTCAGATTGTAGTACACAAATGGGCAAAGAATAGGTATGAACAGCAGTTCATTTGGAGAAAATTTGTACCAGAAACAAACAAATGAAAAAAGTTTAATCTTCATTACTGACCAAAGAAATGGACATTAAAGCAAAAAGACCATCAATTTAGAAATGCTAAAGTTCTATTGAAATTAGCAACCTAGATGTTCATTAAAAGTGAGCATTTTAATCAATTGCATGTTTGGAAAGAAACTGAAAAATTCACCACTTCTGAGAGCATTCTAAATTGGTAAGTTCCAAATGGATAAAGCAGAAAAAAAAATGATAAAGTTACCCTTTGGCCCTGACAAACCAGGAGGAATGGGTCCTAAGGAACTAACAATAAAACATCTACATGCGCGAGGATTCTTACTATAACTAAGGGTGGGATTTTCTTAGACAGAAAAGGCAGAGTAATTAGCACATCAAAATAGTGCTTTCTAAAACTACACAGAAATCAGAGAGAACAGTGACAACACAACCGTGTAGAAATCTAAAGAACAGCGATAAAGCAGTAGTCAGTGAACTTCGAAAATGCAGAATGATTCCTGCTGTGGCAAATCTGTGTATGTTATGATCTGCTCAGTTAGAAAAATGTATAAGTTGGCTTCAAAAGATAAGGCTTTTCCCGTTTTCTGGTAAGTTCTCTCAGTTGGAGTGTTTCCCCCAATCGACGCATTTTTTTAAAAAACTACCAAACATTTGGCAGGGAGAAAAGAGGAAAGAGTGAAGAACGAGTCTGGAGACAGATCCGGGCCCTCGCTCTGCAGTCAGCCTTCCCGACTCTCAATTTTCTGCAGCTCCGTCAGCTCTTTTCGGAGGGTTGATGTGCAGCCCTAATCCTCTCTGCTGGCCGCCTCCCTATTCAGGAGGGTATGCAAATACTTCCAAACCAGAGCATTTTAGACCTATTCAAGGCCCAAGACAACACACTTTTCATTAGCATTTGAAGTGTGAGGGCTGAAAAAGGGGAATGGACAACTTTTTTTTCTTTTTTCTTTCTTTTTTTTTTTCCTTTTGGCTGGAAGCTTTGGGGAGACTTGAAAATGTACGTTTTTCATCTCTGCACACATCAGCGTCGGCGCTAAACTTCAGAGAGACGCATTGACTGCCCTGGGGGAAGGCATTCAGGGGGATTTTTACACATACACAGAGGGCCAGCGCCTGAAATAAATCACAGAATGGAGGTGGCAGAGATGAAGCGAGAGGAGTTCAGCAGGCTAAGCTTCGCGTCCAGAGGCATGAATTTAAATCTCGATTTATTTTCTTCTCTCTCTGCTCTTGCGTGAACCTTCTTCAGCCCCGGGGAGGGGGCCTTGGGGGAGAGCAGGGGCAGGATTTAAAATGCAAGAGCGGCCTCCCATCCGCCGCCCGCTGGAGATGCTGCGCCTGTAGCTGTAGAGAGAGAGACAGAGAGCCTGGCACTCCACAGCCTAGGTCACAAGTTCAATCCCCTTCTGGGTCAGTTAGCTTTTCTCTGTGCCGCAGCCACAGACTAAAGGCCTGAGCCCCTTATTCAGGCCGAATGTCTAACCAAATGTGTGCCCCTGGTCAACGCACACAAAACACCCAGCCAGAGCCCAGCAAATCCACCCTCCCCTGTGGGGGTGGGGAGAGCAAGCTGTCCCTGGGGGCCACGGGACGGTGGCAGGGGGGCAGGCCAGCTCTCAAAGATGGGGTGGGAAGGGAGGAAGGAAGCCTTGTATAAGGGGTGAGGGGGTGGGGAGCCGGGAGGGGCATGTGGACCCAGCCCAACAACTTTGTTGTGTGCCTATGGGTGCATTACAGAGCCTCTCTGATCCTCTGCAGTAGCTGAGTTGTGCTAACTGAAGATCCCTGTGTGCATGGAGAGCTTATTAGTACTGTGCCTGATACACACGGAGCGCCCACATTGCCCCGGCTTGTCGCCATCATACACGATCGTAAAACAGCATGCTTTGGCCATTTAATGGAGAGGATCCTTATGCACGTGAAGGTCAGGAAAAGAGGTCCCTGAGAGCAACTAAAATCGCTGAATGCATGATTTATATTATTCATATATATATACTGTTTTTTCTTTTCTTTTAGGGGGAAGTTTGTTATTAAAAACTAAGTCCTGCACAGATCTGGTCCCCAATGAACCTTTAGAGCTAAATAACCTAGCTGTAAATCCTGACTCAATCAATTACTGCCTACATTATACCAGATCAACTGACCTTCCAGTGCCTTAATATCTCCATCTGTACATGGCAAATTGTAATTGTCTCTCTTGTAGGGTTGTTTTCGGATTAAATGAGTAACATAGTTGTCATGTATGATAAACCTTTCAATGAGTGGCTATGTTTACTGTGAGAAAATGAATCATGCGCTTTACCAAGCTTTAGCTTTAGAGAAATGACAGGGTTGCACTGCAAGCCAGATCACTGCCTTGCTCGTGTTTTTATAGTATGATTTCCACCTACCTTTCTGGTTTGACACGTGTCCCTCTTCCCTCCTTCCACACGTGGAACAATGGGTCCTCTGTCTCCCGACGCTTCCTTGCTTTTGCATATGAGCATTTCCCCCGTCATTTATCCATCAGTTTGGCAACAGGTCTCATTTCAAGATCTGAGTGGCCTGAGAAGGACTGAATCCAGGACTGGTGGACTAAGGCCGCCCCTAGGAGCAGCAGGAAACAGTGTGAGGGTCGATTGATGATGCCTGTGACGGGTGCTGGAAAGGACAGCGGTTGCATCCAGGCAAGCCCTGCCTGCGTGTGCTCCTAACACGCACACACAGCCTCTGCACGTCTCCCCTTCTCTCTAGGTCACTATCTGCCCGTGTCTTCACCTCGCTTTTCCTCCTAAGCAACCATCTCCAGAGGAAAACAAGTGTTCTTTCTCGGAACATGTCCCGCACAATAAATGTATACAATTTTTACGGGTTGATTAAAATAAATAATAACTAATTTTAGAAGAGCTCACTTTTCCAACACTCACATCTCTCTTCTCATTCTTGCTTCAATACCCTCATCTGCCCTAGACCTGAAAATATAAAACACTTTCTCCTTTTCTGTATAGTACATGCAGAAGGCTTATGGTAGGTGCTCTGAAAAAAATGTCAAGATAGTAAAATGCTAAGCTGCTGCAGTGACCTAAAAAAGCATCAGTCTGCTGGCTGGTTTTTTTTTGTTTGTTTGTTTTTGTTTTTTTTTTTTGAGATAAGATCTCATGTAACCCAGGCTGTCCTGGAACTCACAATCCTCCTGCTTCAGCCTCCTGAACGCTAAAATTAGAGGGGTCAGCCAAAATGCCTGGTTCCATGGCTGACTTAAAACATTTAGTAATGTTCAGCTCTTGAGAGAAAAGTGTGGGAAGAGGGCTGGTAATGGAAGAATGAAGTAAGGGAGCCCTGTTCTTTAGTTACTGCACTTCACCAACCACCCCAAACTAAGTGGCTTATGATGAGCACCTTTTATTTGGCCCTGGTCTTCGGGTTGATTATGTCGTAATCCAGATCTGGGCCAGGCCAGGATGATCTTGCCTGGACTCATAACTAGCTACTGGGTTAGCTGGAGGCTGGTTTGTGTTGATAGGCTTAGGCTTCAGCTAAGCAAAGGGGTTTGGAACAGGAAGGCAATGGTTAAGCCCATTTTTACCCAAAAGTGGACCAATCACTGTGACTCACGAGACTAGGTCGGAAGACAAAAGAGGTCGGGTGCGGCTGCGGATGGAGATGCGGCCATGGGAATAGGAAGGGGAAGTAACTGGACTGCATAAGGAGCAGGAGGAGGTGTTCATTAGGACGGTGGACTAGGAGGGTAACAGGTCAAACAAGTCAACTCTAATGGCACCTAGGATGCCAGCAAAGGAAGGAATCTTCCTAGAGTTCAATGTCCTTGACTATAAAACGGGAAACATAACATCTAGAATCCAGGTGGCTGTAAGACCACAGATACCTACATAAAGGGTGTGGATTCAACGTCCCCTCCACACACAGCCTGCCCGCGCATACACATGCTTACAGTATAGGTGCGGAGCACCAGACCTGGAGCCACAGACCCTGCCCATGATCCAAGCTCTGGTTTTTATACCACAGGGAATTTGAATAGATCACTTAAATCTCTATGCTCCAGTTTTATCGCCTGTACAGTAGGGATAATAATAAGCTCAGATCTTTCTTGAGGGACTCAACAATGGAGCTGAGCTGTGCTCTGCGGCCTTGACCTTTATCCCTGTATGGTCAGGAGGCCAGTGGAGGTCATGCTCCTCTGCAGGCTCTGGCTTCCCCACAGCCTTGCCACTTGGTGCCATCTTAGGAGAATCAGGATTGACTTCACTGTGCTCTTATTCCTGTGTGCCACAAGACCGGAAGTCCCCAAATACCTCTCGTCCCTCCAGTTAGCCTCCAGTTAGCACGGCAGCCCCTTGTGATGAGATGCCACCATACTGTGAATGGTGGATTCAGTCCTTGGACTGCTCACTTATCCTCTGGTTGATTCCAGAGCTCGATGGCTCTAATGCAACTCTGCATGAATGAATGCAAAGCTCACTAAAACTCCGACCTCTATGTGACATTCCTCACTTGCACACGGCCATGGTCTCTCTGACGTATCCACTTGAATGAGTGAACGCCTTCTCCAAGTCAGCATGTCCAAAACAAAAAGCATTAGTCCCCCCCCCACCAAGATCTGCTCCTCTCATTATTTTTGCCATTTCCACAGACAGCAGTACCATTCTTTCAACTTCCTGGGCCATACATCCTGGAGAGTTCCTTAACTCTTCTTCTCTTCCCCAACCCCACTTCTGATCCACCAGGAAATCCTTTGAACTCTATTTGCAAAATGTGTCTAAATTCAAACCCTTCTCTTCTCTAACACAAGCATCCCAGTCCCAGCTACTGCTGTCCTACTCAGGCTAAAATTAATGGCCCACTAACTAGTTTTCCTTCTTCCACTGTCCTTGTGCCTTTTATCTGTTCTCCTTAGAACAATCACTGTGGTGCTGCCTAAATGTAAGCCAGACCCTACCACTCCTCTGTTTCGAAACCTTCCAATGTTCTTTTCTTCTGTTTCAGAGCAAAAGCCAAAGTTCTCCTAAGAACCTCCAATAACCCATCCTCTTGTTTCTTCCTCGATTTTCTCTGGCTCACTGTAGCTCAGCCACACCCACCTCGGGGCCTTTGCACTTGCTGTTTTCTCTGGCCTTTACACTTTTCCCTTGGATAATCTGCTCTGATGGATCTCTACTCTCCCCTAGCTCTGTGCGCAGCTGTTACATCAGCCCAGTCCTTCCTCAGCCTGTGTAAGCAGCTGCCACTTCCTGTCCTAGCACTCCCTACCTCCCCTTCTCTTTTTTCTTTTTCTCCCAAGCACTGCTTCTATTGGATACTCTATCTATTGTCTGCCTGTCTATCTTTCTATCCATCTGTCTATCTATCTATCTATCTATCTATCTATTTAGTTGGTTATTTTGCATCTCTCTCCCAAGATAGAAATGACGTGAAGAGGAGAGTCTTCTGTTGTTTTGCTCCCTGAGAGATGCCTGGGCTTAAAACAGTATCTGGCACACAGAGCTAGTCAGTAAAACTTTGCTTCGTGAATAGATGAGATAACAAGGATAATGAGCTTATCACTGTGCCTGACACACAGCATGTGTCCAACAAATCTGAGCTTATTGTAAGGATTCAGTGACACGCTCTACTGATGTAATTCTAAGTCACTACCACCTCTATCGCTGTCTTTACCACCAGCCTTCTACTAAGCCTTCATGGATTCTGAGTAGAGAGCTAGATAGGACTGCTGTCAGAAACAGACAAGGGGGCACCCGGGGCTCGAATCTGGCTCTCAGCTACCCAGATGCTTCTTATCTGTTGTAGGCTAGAAATACAGACTATGGAGTAATTATAATCACATTTAACATAGGAGCAAGTGCTCTTGTGTTCTCCCAGTGTTATATAAGAGAGAACTCATATGGGGAATAGAGGTATGGTTTGAAAACCCTGGCCACCAGAGACCAATTAGTGCTGGGTAAGAAGCCCTCAACTCTGCACCAAAGGACTGAAGACCCAGAGAACCAGACCTTTACTGTCAAAACTAGGTTAGCAGCTCAGCTATACTAGCTGTTAGGGCAGGGGACTATATTGTAGGAGAAATTTCCAACCAAATATTTTTAAATAAAGAGTAAGTTTAAAGCCTCTACAAAATTATACATGTGAATATGTTCATTTCCAAAAATACTATTCTATTCATCATGGAATTACTTATACCCTGTAACTAGCTTTAGAAAAACAAGGAAATAAACATGTAGAAATTGTCTGTCTCTGTTAAGAGTATCTCCCACCTTCCCCAAAGTGTTTCCTATACAGCCAGTCAACATTTTTGATATAGTATTTCAGAACGGATCACGTGTTCTTTTATAATGCAATGGTTTTCCTCCAGAAATTTGAAAAGAATGACTGTTGGAAAATAAAGTAAAAACTAAGAAACAAGTAAAAATGCCCTATAATGACCAGCTCTGAGATAAGGCAGATAAGGAACCTTAGGGAAAAAATAATGAGGAAGAACTCAGCCAGTTTGTGTTAAGAGAGGGTAGAGGATCCTCTGCTGTGATGGTTTCAATGTGGTTGGAGTGTGTTCCCCAAAGTCTGTGTGTAGGAAGCTTGGTCCCTGGTGTGGGGATGTGGCAGGTGGTGCCTGCTGGGAAATGAAGAGACTGAGGTAGTCCTTCTGAGATCCACCTTGGTTCTTGCAAGAGGGTTATCAAGGAGCAAGACTGACCCCTCCCCAAGTACTTTCTGGCTTCTGGTCTTGCTGTCTTCTCTCTCCCTCTCACAAGGCTTCTTCTGTGAGGCTGTCAGCCATGGTGTGATGCAGCCAGGGGTGGGCTCAGATGGGCTCCAGTGGAGGAGGCTTCCTAGACTTGCTGTTCATATTTTCACCCTCCAAAACAGTGAGTTAAATGAACACCTTTTCATAGAAATTACCCAGCCTCCTACACTTCCTTATAGCAATGGAAAATTGATTACCACAAGACCATAAGTTAAACCTCACCCATGCGTCTGGTTCTATTTGACCCATGCCTCACCACTGTTATGTTTTGTGTCTGGATGTCCCCCAGAGCCTCATGTAGTCATGGGGTGGGCATCTAGAGTTTATGATCTATTCAGGGTCCAATGCTGGGATTATGGGTGTGAGTGCTACACCCAGCCTGAGGTGAGTAGTTTGCATACAATGTGAGGGAGGGAAAGAGCCTGCCTGCTGCAGCTCCTCCCTTTTTGCTCTTGCTGCTTTTGCTGTTTTCTGCCGCCATGTACGGTTGCCCTCTGCCATGTGCCACTCTGCCTTGGAGCCAGCCAAGTATGGACTGAAACCTCCACACACTGTGAGCTAAATAAACCTTTCCTTCCTTAATTTTGAGCATCAGGTATTTTGTCTTAGCAGTGAGAGAAAAGTAACTAAGACAGTGTAGCGATAGACAACTGGTGGTCAACTTATAACCCCCAGCTGAAGTGAGTAAGCGTGGTGCTGGGTGTGGGAGGCCCACCTGAGGACTGTTGCCAGCAGCATAAGAGGCAGAACTAGAGAAGCAGAGAATGGCTGTTGGGAGCTGGGAGAGGCTGTTGGGAGCTGGTAGAAGCTGTAAGGAGCTGTTGGTTGTTTTAGAGGAGCTCATCATGCTGACTTTAATGATGAACTTGACTGTTTTCATTCTCCGAGGAGCTTGGGACCTTGTTGACCCTGAGAATGGCTTTGGTTCACTTTGGGGGAGCTCTGGTCCTCAGTTTGAGCATCACTTCCTGGCTCCAGAGGAGAAGATGGTGCACTGCTGGTCTCCTAAAGAAGCTTGCTGTGTTGGCTTCCCTGATGGGAACTTGACCATCTTGATCATTGGAGGAGCTCAGGACCTCACTGTTGCTGAAGATGGCTGTGGTACTTTTGGGGAGAGCTCTGGTTCTTCTGAGCATCATTTCCTGGCTCCAGTGCAGATCCCTCACTCCACTGGCACAGATCCTTCATCCCACTGGCACAGAATTCCTAGATTCCACCACTGACCTTTGGACCTTCATAGTGCAGATCCGTGAAACAGACCTGCATGAGATATTGTTATGGGCTCTGAGCCTCCAGTTGGACTCATGGGAGTCATTGTTATGAGCTCTAGGTCTTAAACTGAACTCATACAGGACACTGTTGTGGGATCCAGGCCCTCAGCTGGATTCCTGGTCTACAGTATGTGGGCAGATTTTCTGCACTCTTTTGTATAGCATTCTTTGGGTGACTATTATAAATAATCTTATAAAATATGTGTCCTGTATTATATTGTGTTTCACCTTGTACAGTATCCCCCAAACCAACACAGACAGCCACCCTGAGGAGACAGAGATGGGAGGAGGCTTTCCCAAAGACCCGAGCTTCTTCACTGTGGTGACATTACAGCTCAGGATCTAGGCAATTC